>NC_072383.2:108262500-108576388 GCF_028885625.2 Pongo pygmaeus | reverse complement strand
GGAGATATAAACAAAGGGATCATCAAAGTTGTAGATTCTACAGATATTAGCTTTACAGACTCCCCATATGGCTCCAAGCCAACGTTTAATCATTTGCCAGATGGATTTGAGTGGCTGCAGGAGGCACGAGTTCATAGTGAATTTTAGGAGCCCACAGCAAGTGTCTTGTATTTGAGCGGCTGGGAACTAAACAGAACATGTGTGGAGGTGTGGATGGAAGACCTCAGCTGACAGAGAAGAGAACATGCACCCTGGGAGCAGGAGAGTCTATGGGGATAGCAAACAAAGTGTGGTGTGAATAAGGGGGGGCTCCTCCACGTGGGTCCAGCTGCCTTGTCTGTACCCACCAGGTGTTATCAGTAAGGAGTGACAGTCAGGCTTTATGTAGAGTTTTGTGGGTTTTTTTTTTTCTTTTTTTTTGGTTTTGTTTTATTTTGTTTTGTTTTGTTTTGTTTTTTGAGTTAGGGTCTAGCTCTGTCACCCAGGCTGAAGTGCAGTAGTACGATCTCATCTCACTGCAACCTCCGCCTCCTAGGCTCAAGAGATCATCTCACCTCAGCCTCCCGAGTAGCTGAACTGCAGGTGTGCACTACCACACCCAGCTAATTTTTGTACTTTTAGTAAAGATGACGTTTCACCATGTTGCCTAGGCTGGCCTCAAATTCCTGGCCTCAAGTGATCTGCCCACCTCGGCCTCCCAACATGCTGGGATTACAGGTGCGAGCCACCGCACCTGGCCATGTAGACCTTCTTAAACCAACTTACTCAAAAGTAGCCACTCTTTTGGATGAAGCTACAGGGTTTCCATATGTTTAAACAAAGCTCTTAGTTTACATCTGTGTCCTTAGCCACATTTTATTGCAGCATCAATAAAACTCCTTAGTCACATGTTTTGATTAACTTGGATGAAATTCTCAAGGAGTAAAGCTAGAAATGGCTCACACTTGTATTTTATAAGGTAACTGGTTTAGGTTTTAAATTAGCCTCCACTGATCTCTGTTCCAGAGAAGTTCTCAAGCATTATGGGTGAAATAAATAGGGAAAATAATGTTCATGAAATACTCAGAACATAGTCCCCTTTGAAGGAATAAAGTCCCCTTCAAATTTCATCACCCTAGAAGATCCTGTGTTTAGCAGTGCTGCCATTTGTTCGAAACATTTTTAGGATTCCTCTTTTGAATCTATATCCCATTTTTGATCACCACAGTTGCACCAAATCTTTACATTTTAAGGGGTAGATTTGAGCCCAGGCATGAAATATTGGAGGTAGCAGGAGGCAGGAGACCTGGTGCTTGGTCCTATTTTTCTGCAGACTTTGTGGCCTTTGGTGGGCCACCCAGCTTTTTTGGCCCTTCATTTTCTCATATGGGGTTCAATCAGATAATCTGAAGGTGGCTTCCAGTGCTGAAGGTCTGTGGTCATATAAGTGCTGGCATGTTTTTTTGTTTGTTTCTGAGACAGGGTCTTACTCTGTTTCCCAGGCTGGAGTACAGTGGTGCAATCATGGCTCAATGCAACCTTGAACTCCTGGGCTCAAGCAATCCTCCCTCAGCCTCCTGAGGAGCTGGGACTACAGGTTCATGCTACCATGCCTGGCTGATTTATTTATTTATTTATTTATTTATTTATTTAAATGTTGCCCAGACTGGTCTCAAACTCCTAGCCTCAAGCAATCGTCCTGCCTCAGCCTCCCAAAATACAGGGATTACAGGTGTGAGCCACCACGCCCTGCCTGTATTTTAACTGCATCTCATTATGTTATAAATTTGAGAACTAAATGAGGATGTGTTGCCTTGCATGTCTGTTAGTTTGTACTAAGGATCTGATTAGGAAGTAGCCACTGAGCTAAGAAGAAAATGGTGCAAAGAAGGAAAGAGGCCATTTCTGGATCCAATGTTCATCTTTTACTAAATTTTCACTAGACAGTTGTCCCCTGTCCCAAATGAGATTTGGGATGTGAAGGCCAGTAGCCTAACAGGTAACAATTCCTGGGGAAGACTCCTGAGAAGGGTCTCATGTTACAAACTCATGAGGGTCCCTCTTCTTTCTTGTAGGCATCCAGGCTGGAGAAGCAGAACAGCACACCTGAGAGTGACTACGACAACACTCCCAATGACATGGAGCCAGATGGCATGGGGTACATCCACAGGATGAGTGTGCCAGGGGAGGGGCTACCCAGGGCCAGAGACCTGGCAGGCCTGGGCCAGCAGAAGCAGTTCACCACACACACCCCTTTTCTCTATTTTCAGACTCATAAAGTCTTAAAATATTCAAGCATATGCTCGTAGTTTACATGTCTTGTCATCTCACATTGTTGCCGAAAGGCCTTTTTCTTTGTACCAGCATGTTATGTGTCTCTAGCTGTCTGTAATGTGTTTAAAGTCATTACCCCACTTCATCATGAAGACAACATTAGGTTACATTCTGCATTTGTACCCAAGGAGTTGGCCCACCTGGGGATGGCTTTTTAAACAAACCCTCCCCGCTCCAGGTATTTCCCTCCCTTTTCCCCTCCTTCACCCTTCCCGTGAGAGTCAACACTTCCAGCCCTATGGTAGAGTGAAATAGCCAATTTTAGAGCCTTACCATGAGTCTCCTGCTAGACAGGATAAAGGAAATGACGAGACCAGCCTGCTCATGCATTTAGCCAGTGCATACAAAGTGGCTCCTAGAAGCAGAGGGGCAGCTGATAAGCACCTGCTGTATTTAACTGCATCTTTAATGTTCACAGGTCAAGCCGAAAGGGACGGCAGAGAAGTATGGTATGGCCAGGTGATGGCTTGGTACCAGACACAGCAGAACCCCATGTGGCCCCAAGCCCCACTCTCCCTAGCACCGAAGATGTCATCAGGAAAACTGAACAGATCACCAAAAACATACAGGAGCTCTTAAGAGCAGCCCAAGAAAATAAACATGACAGGTAAGCAGGATTGAAGACCCTGCTTTGGGAGAGCATGTGTTATGCGCCCAGAAAGGGATGATGCCCACGTTCCTAATGGCAGCTGACTTCAAGGTCATTGAAAACAAGTCTACATAACAGGCTTAAGAACAATGTCAGTTTTGGTTTGGTTTGTCTTGTTTGATTTACATGGTATTTTCTTTTTTTTCATCTTGTTATGAAGCTCCGAAAATAAATGCCTCTAGAAACAGGATTGTGGCATAGTTAGGGTGGCGACAATGCTAGTTCTAGGTGGAGGGGGAAAGGGGCTACCTTACACCTCGCTTCTGGCCATGGCTATACCCTGGCCTGGCTAAGGACAAGGCTGCTGACACAAAAGGTATCCTGGGCTGGGGCACAGTGGCTCACACCTGTAATCCCGGCACTTTGGGAGGCCGAAGCAGGTGGATCACCTGAGGTCAGGAGTTCGAGACCAGTCTGACCAATATGGTGAAACCCTGTGTCAATGAAAAACACAAAAATTAGCTGAGCATGGCGGCATGTGCCTGTAGTCCCAGCTATTCAGGAGACTGAGGCAGGAGAATTTCTTGAACCCTGGAGGCGGAGGTTGCAGTGAGCCAAGATCATGCCACTGCACTCCAGCCTGGGCAACAATAGCGAAACTGTCTCAAAATAAATAAAGTTGATCTCATCATCACCCAAATCCATCTCTGCACATGAGAGGGGAGGCTGTTTACTCTGACTAGAAGCATGTCCTGTGGTTAATTCTTACCCTGAGGAAGGGACTGGCTCTTGCTCCAACTTAGCCTTTTGTTCTTTGAGAGTGAATTCTCTGAGAACTTCCAGTGAGTTGTGAACTGCTTGGGGTAACATCCTAGCTTCCCATGGTTGGCAGGATGTAGACACTCATAAAACATTAGCTAAATTAGCAGAGTTCAGTCAAACCCAAGAAAAATCTCATTCTTTTCATTAGGTCAGCAAAGTTTAGGACTTCAGTGAAGAACTTTCTTCCCACCTTGCACAAGCAAAAAGTGTTCAAGGGATGCTGTGCTGTTTACTCTTCTCTCTGTTTTCTTCTTCCACACGGACATGCATCTGGGCCTTTGTATTCCCTTTTGTAGTCCTGGCACTACTGGGCCAACCTCCCCTTTCTGTACCCTTTTTTATGTGGCTCACACATCTCCCAGTGTCCTTATTTCCCACTAGGAAAGAAGGGAATAATCCATGTTTATTGAAAGATAAGAGTTAGTCTTCTGGAGGGACTGCTGGAAGCTCCTCAGAGAAAAAGAGAAACCTGCATAACTTTTTAGCCTCCTTTGATAAAAACTGTCTAATTATTTGGCTTCCTCCTCCCTCCTTTCCCAGGCATTCTCTTCATACCATGCCTTTTGGACCTCACGGGTTACAAGCACACTCACTTTGCTCAGGACCATAGTCTTGGCAGTGAGTGACTTCATATTTGATTACAGAAAGCAAAGTGTCCCATGGCTTTCCAAAGTACAGAGCTTTTTTTTTTTTTTTTGAGACAGAGTCTTGCTCTGTCACCCAGGCTGGAGAGCAGTGGCATGATCTTGCTCACTGCAACCTCTGCCTCCTTGGCTCAAGTGATCCTCCTGCCTCAGCCTCCCGAGTAGCTGGGATTACAGGTGCACGCCACCATGCCCGGCTAATTTTTTTGTATTTTTAGTAGAGACAGAGTTTCACCATGTTGGCCAGGCTGGTCTCGAACTCCTGATCTCAAGTGATCTGCCTGCCTCAGCCTCTCAAAGTGCTGGGATTACAGGCATGAGCCACCGTTCTTGGCCAAAGTTCCTGACAGCGTTTAATGTAATCATGATTCAATAACACTTCCTTCCCGAACACTGTGACCCCATTTGTCAATGTGCTTCACTTTTCATTTCCTCTAGTTCAGAAGTGCTGTGCTTGTATTTCAAACTAAAATGTGCTTGCCTTATATTGCTGTCGTTGTCAAAAATATAAATATCTGCCCTGAGGCCATTTCTGCTTCAAAGATGCAATATGGTGCTTGGTACAATTTGGGAAGGTTTTTTTTTTTCTTTCTTTCTTTAAAATTTACAAATCCATTCAACAACACATATAATGATCTGATTTCCTTTTTTTTTTTTTTAAGACCATGAGAGAATGATGCAGAGATTTTAATTATTAGCTTATTTTTATTCTTTTGGTTTAAAACCATAATTGGTCTAGAGAATTTATATTTCATAAATTGTTCAATGCTATATTAAAATTTCTGGATACTTAGATACCCAAGATGCTTTTATTTATAATCTTGAATTGTACGAATTAAACCCATGCCTTTTTCTCTTGTTTTCTCCTCTTGATCCATGTAAGCAACCCCAGCCCCTGACCTTCCTGAAGTCTGGTCTTGTCTCCTGGGCCTCCAGCCTCACTCCTGCCCTCACACAGACACACATACAATTCAGTGATTATGACATATTATGCATGAAAACCTTTTTGAGGAAAGATACCAATGTGAAGTTGTGAATGTGGACTCCTGTTAGAGGAGGAGGGCTTCCTCATTAATCTGGGTGTGCTTGCTTTTCTATTTTGTTGAGGACTTCCCCACATAGTTCATAATGAGTGAGCTTTTGAGAGATGGCCTTAGGAAAGATTCCCTCTCTGTGTAGCAGGAGGTAAGGGTGAATCGTATTTCTCAAAAATGAAACCATAACCAACAAAATATAAAACTCTTCACTGGCTGGGCGCGGTGGCTCACGCCTGTAATCCCGACACTTTGGAAGGCCGAGGCGGCTGGATCAGTCAGGAGTTTGAAACCAGCCTGACCAACATGGTGAAACCCCATCTCTACTAAAAATACAAAAATTAGCCGGGTGTGGTGGCACAAGCCTGTAATCCCAGCTACTTGAGAGGCTGAGGCAGGAGAATTGCTTGAAGCCGGGAGGCGGAGAAGCCGGGAGGCGGAGGTTGCAGTGAGACAAGATTGCACCACTGCACTCCAGCCTGAGCAACAGAGCGAGATTCCATCTCAAAAAAAAAAAAAAAAAAAAATCTTCAGTGTGGTTGTCAGTCACTGTGATATTAACAGACACACAGTTTATTAGTATACATGATACATGTGACGGCTGTGGACATTGCTTTTTTCTCTTTCTGAAATCTGTGTGACCAAATAGGTTGTTGCCCCTTCATATTTACAAGTTAAATAACTCCTTATATGTTGGAATTTTTGTTATTAAATGGTTTGTGATTCTAATTGCTCACAAAGGTAGAAGTCAGGATTTCCTATGAAGGCATTTTTGGATACTATAAACCATTTTCTTGAAATGTAATGGTTTAATTTAAAATGTAGGCAGTCTTTTTTTTTTTTTTTTTTTAGACAGAGTCTCGCTCTTGTCCCCTAGGCTGGAGTGCAGTGGCACAATCTTGGCTCACTGCAACCTCTGCCTCCCGGGTTCAAGTGATTCTCCTGCTTCAGCCTCCTGAGTAGCTGGGATTACAGGCATGCACCACCACGCCCAGCTAATTTTTTTCTATTTTTAGTGGAGACGGGATTTCACCATGTCATTCAGGCTGGTCTCAAACTCCTGACCTCAGGTGATCCGCCCGCCTTGGCCTCCCAAAGTGCTGGGATTACAGGCGTGAGCCACTGTGCCCAGCCGACAGTTTTAATTATAATAGTTTTGAAACTAGATTTATTACAAAGGTGAAATACGTAAGTTGCTTATGACAATCTATTCAGAAGCCAACTTCATGGTTTAAAAAATGGGGAAAGGGCCGGACACCGTGGCTCACACCTGTAACCCCAGCACTTTGGAGACTGAGGCAAGAGATTCACTTGAATCCAGGAGTTCCAGACAAGGCTGGGCGACATAGTGGGACTCCTCTACAAAAAAATATTTAAAAATCAGCCAGGCATGGCGGCGCATGCCTGAAGTTCCAGCTACTTGAGAGACTCCAATTCTAATTTTAAGGAATTTTTTCAGTCCTTTATTTTTCACTTCTGTGGCCTTTTGCATGGAAATCCTTTCTCTTTCTAGAAATCAGGACGATGAAACACATGAGAAGTAAATGACCGATGTGAGGAGGGGTGGATTATGTTTCTGTACTGTTGTGTGGCCTCACCTGACCAAGAGTGTATGTTGCCATATTTCATACCTGGAGACTTTTCATCAGATTGAACTTTCAGGAAGCAATGAGAGTCCTGCTTTATAACCATGTGCCCTCTGGTGGTGTGGGATGCACAGCTGGCTGCAGCCCCAGCCCCTTCATGAAGGGAATGTAAACAGAATCTGTTCTAGCACTTGAGTACTCTTTGCCTCCGAATCATTTTTACTGTCATTGAATAACTTCTTCAATATTCTTGCAGTTATATTCCCTGCTCAGAGAGGATACATGTAGCTGTTACAGAAATGGCAGCATTATTCCCCAAAGTAAGTCACTTCCTGCTCACTTGGTTTAAATCCTTTTAAATGAACAGCAAGAAATTTCGTTATAACCTATATATTACATTAGCTTTTTTGTAGCACATGCAGTTTTAAAATATGCAGTCGAGGCTGGGTGTGGTGGCTCACGCCTCTAACCCCAGCACTTTGGGAGGCTGAGGCAGGCAGATCACCTGAGGTCAGGAGTTCAAGGCCAGCCTGACCAACATGGAGAAACCCTGTCTCTACTAAAAATACAAAATTAGTCAGGCATGGTGGTGCATGCCTGTAATCCCAGCTACTCGGGAGGCTGAGGCAGGAGAATCGCTTGAACCCGGGAGGCGGAGGTTGCGGTGAGCCAAGATCACACCATTGCGCTCCAGCCTGGGCAACAAGAGTGAAATTCCATCTCAAAAAAAATAAAATAAAATAAAATATGCAGTCGTATAGAGCTTTGAAATATTTTTGTTCTGCATGAATGTTGATTTAATAAGACAAGGATATACAAGTCGTGCTAAAAGGCAAATTTTAAAATTTATAGGATTTTCTGGAATATTTTACACACGGATTAATATTTTTCAAAAACTACCTCAAAATACCACATACTACTAAAATTACCCTGCATGCACTTTGACCTCTGAATCAGAATATTTCAGCATCTCTTACGCTGTGGGCTGCGAAGCTTGGAGTGTGTAAAGCACCCCTTTGAGAAAGGGCAGGACCAAACTGCCTTTCACTCTGGGGAGCAGCTTGGTTTGCTTTAGAAGAATGTTTGTCCCCTGCTTTTGGATGTCTGCCCCGCAGTTCAGGGTAAACGGCTGTCTTTTTCCTTTTAGAAACCCAAGTCTGATATGGTGAGGACTTCTCTTCGTTTACTGACGTCCAGTGCCTACCGACTGCAGTCAGAGTGCAAGAAGACCCTCCCAGGGGACCCCGGCTCACCCACAGACGTCCAGCTGGTCACGCAGCAGGTCATCCAGTGTGCGTACGACATCGCCAAGGCTGCCAAGCAGCTGGTTACCATCACCACCAAAGAGAACAACAACTGACAAGGGCAGGGCACCGCCTCCTCTGTTTTCTAGGCTTTATAAAGTCCAATTTCAAATTCAGATGCAGAACTCTTCAGATTTCTACAAAAAGAAACATTTAATGATGGTTTAAAACTTTTTAAAAGAAAACTCAGTATTATTTTTGCATGTTTTCTAACCAATTTTCAACTATTTAACCCACTTGCCTTATTTTGTGCCTATTTGCTGGTTTAGTTTCTGATGTTCGGTTGTGTTGTCAACAACTGTCGAGTTGATCACATACATCCAAAAGTATAGTTTCATTGTCTAAAGTTTGTGAAAACTTTTCCATCCCTTAAAACTCCCTGCCTATGGCTAAAACTATAAATGAAATTTTTCATAAAACATTTTCTTGAGAGAGTTCAGTTAAAGAAAAAAAAATCAACGTCATTTGTTCCCTACCAAGCGTCGTGCAATAAGTGAATTTCCTGACCTACTTCAGAATCTCTAAGTTTGGGATATCTCCAAGCATGTATGTAGAGAAAGGACTTTGCCACTTTTTAAAACTAGTGTCACAGTCTTTCTTGGAAGGAAACAATGAATTGATCCATCTCTTGTCAGTGTTTTACCCTGTCACATGTTGTGTTATTTAATGTTGTTATCTCAAGCTCCTATCTCTTGATATTTTCTTGTCGTCTTGAAGGCTCCATGGAATGAGATAAAGCATTGACCCGCCACAGGACATCTCATGAAGCCATGTTCAGGTTAGGAGCTCCATGCACATCACCACCCACTGTCAGGTGCTCTCCCTCACCCCTCAACCAGGCAGTTTGTTCAAAACCTGCAGCAAAGAGAAGCATCAGTCTAACAAGCCAGAACTCATTTTGTGCCACCCATTCAGGTATCACTACCATGAACTATAGGGAAAAGAAATCACTTACTCCCTGACATTGTGTTGTACCCTTCATCCAAAAGTCAGCTTGCTTCTCTGACCGCTTACAGCTTTCTCACATGACTTGCTTCACATTTTTCATCATCTTTAAGGACTTCTTATAAGGAAAGATGTATCGTATCACAGTCATCTGAGTTAGTTTCTCCTCCATCGCCTCATGAGTACTTAAAAATTAGACATCAACTTTCAAGAATTCCTTAGAGAGTGTGCTCTAGCTGGCTGCCTGCTACCCCAAAGCTCTGAAGGAGTTAAGGTTGAAGTGCTGGAACATGCTCAGATTGTTTTTTAGTTACTAAAAAGCCCCTTCTTGTTCTGAATGTGAAAGCTCTTCCCGTTCCTGCTTACTGCAGCCATTCTGTATGTGTGGTTCAGACCCTGGCCTAGGGCCGGTGATGTGGATGAGTGAAGGGAGCCAGGTACACGGCAGCAAGGCAGAGGAGACTATGGGGAGCCCATGGCCTACCCAGTAGGGGCAGTAGCCCCCAGCTCCACGCCTGTTGCCATGTGGAAAAGTGGGCCTAGGGTGGCCACAGCTTTGATTTTTCAAGAGACAAGAAACCTAGATTTTTTTTGGTGCCATCTCTCCATTTATAAATGTTGGCAACCAATTTGAACACTTTCAGAGACCATGTGCAGGTGAGCTGTGTCCTCTAGGCTGCCAGCTCACAGCCCCCCACCCCAGGGCCCTGTAAGCTGTGCAGTGTGAGGGCCTGGCTTCCCCAGACACACCTGGAGCAGCCTCTGAGTCTTACCCATAATGGAGCCGGCCAACCCTGTGTGTTATGTTGCTTTCGCTCCTGTTTTTAACCGTATGTTCTGTCCCATAGTGGTCATTCACACATGTGAAGAAGACACAAGAATCAAAGTACAAGTTGCCTCAATACATGCTAATAACTAAGCTTCTATTTTCACAGAACTGATTGATGCACACCTTTATAGCTTGACCGTATGCTGTCATGAAAGTAGCACCCCCACGGTGCTTGCTTTACTAAGTCACCGTGTGTGGATGCTTTTGTCGCGTTTTGCTACACTGTGAGTAGCATGGGAAAAGGGTCCACATCTCCAAAAGACTCTTCCACTTGTTTGTCCCACAGCCCTAAGTGCCACATTGCTGTTGGATGCTCCCGGGATGCCTTCTAGAAGGGGGCCTCCTACCTTAAGTTCAGGCGCCATCTGATAGCCTTTTCTGCAGGCTTCATGTCCTTAGCTGACCCTCCTTTTTCTTGCAAACCCCTGCCCCTGCTGTCCCAGGGAGGACGGGCTTCTGTAGAGGCTTCTGGGAAATGAGCTGTCTGCAGGAGGTGAAGCAGTGTTTTCCTTGGAACGTTTGAGGACCTGCAATAGAAGATGTTGCCTTTATGGCCCTAGAGAAAGTCAAGGAACATGGGGACCAACAAAGCATTTCCAGTTGTAAGAATATGTCAGAAGAGTGCTCGGTTAGCCCACGGTGCCAAAACACCAAACAAGTTCCCCGGTGGAATGACGTGGCCATTGGAGGGCTGCAGGTCGTCCTCTCTGTATGTGCCCTGCACATTTCCTTGGCCTCATCTGAGATCTGGTGTCAGAGTTCTCTGCTCCTGTTGGCAGATCGCACCTTGTCTGAACATTTGTTTCAGCCACCTTTTGCACATGGATTCCGTACCTTGCACTAGCAATGTCTACCTTCGGTAACGTTCTTTTTTACCCTGTATTCTCAATGATCCCTTCCTCCCCATATGCCATCCTTCCCCCAAAGCCGATAGGGCAGAGGTGCACTTTATGAAACTGGCACTTGGCTGAACAGAAGGAAACAGGTGCACCTCTAAGCTCCTTTCACAGAAATCGTCATCTGCCTTGGAATGCAAATAGTTCTTATTTGCCAAAGAACAGTGAATTGGGCCCAAAGATCAAACACAGCATTTCATGTAATCAGAATTCTAAACGCACAACTCGGGAGCTGTGCACGGCTTCTCAAGCGATTCAGTTGCAGAACCAAGAGCAAAATTCGCCTGTTTTTGTCCTCAATGGCACCCATGAGCTTTCTAATAGTATAATTTTCATTCTTTCCTTGTCCTGGTTGAAGGTAACATGTGTTCCTAGAAAAGAAAATGCTGCATAGGAAAACTGAGATGCCTTTTATTCCAACTTGTTTGATCCCTGTCACTCATTATTCTGTACTTTTTATTGTACATTCTATTCCTGTAATTATTGTGCCCTTTAAGTGTTGTAAAATCGTTTTGGAATTTGTGCCTGCTAGTTATGCAATAAACAGGCTCTACAAGTGTTTTTGTGGTAATGCTGCGCTCCCCATCAATTAGTTGATGTTTCCAGATACTCTGTAAAAGGTCTGAGAAAGTTCTCCCAAAACGCCATCATTAGTGAGATGCAGTGTTTCATATGCTTTGGGGCTCCGCAGTTTTACAGTAATGACTATCTTTTTCTTCCTCTGTGCTTAGCAAATAGCTTTCTTTTTTTTTTTTTTTTTTGAGATGGAGTTTCACTCTTGTTGCCCAGGCTGGAGTGCAATGACGCGATCTCGGCTCACCGCAACCTCTGCCTCCTGGGTTCAAGTGATTCTCCTGCCTCAGCCTCAGAAGTAGCTGGGATTACAGGCATGCACCACCCCATCCGGCTAATTTTGTATTTTTAGTAGAGACAGGGTTTCATCATGTTGGTCAGGCTGGTCTTGAACTCCCGACCTGAGGTGATCCGCCCGCATCAGCCTCCCAAAGTGCTGGGATTACAGGTGTGAGGCACGGCACCCAGAGCAAATAGCTTTCTTTGAACCCTGCATCAAGATACTAGTTCCATGCATCTTAATATATTTATTCCCTAAGTTTAACTTTTTTTTCTTTTGGAGAGAGGATCTCCCTCTGTCACCCAGGCTGGAGTGCAGTGGTGTGATCTCAGCTCACTGCAACCTCCATCTCCTGGGTTCACGCGATTCTTGTGCCTCAGCCTCCCAAGTAGCTGGGATTACATGCATGCACCACCACCCCTGGCTAATTTTTTGTATTTTTAGATACGGGGTTTCACCATGTTACCCAGGCCAGTGTGAACTCCTGGCCACAAGTGATCCACCCGCCTCGGCCTCCCAAAGTGCTGGGATTACAGACGTGAGCCACTGCGCCCGGCCCCTAAGTTTAATTTTTTAAATGCAGTGAAAGCCAGCCCAGCACAGATGCCCTCACTTCTTCCTAACAGGTGATGGGGTCCTGGAATGAGCTCAGTGTCTTAAAACCACTGGTCTTTTTTTTATTTTCAGAGAAAGGCCCCCTGTGCAGGTTCCTAGGGGGAGCTGGTATAGATTTGCATGGTGGTTCATCAGGGCTGCCCATGGTCACCAGTGATTGTCCTCTGGTTAGGTGACTTGGGACTCTTCTCCCAAATGGAAGAAGGGTGGGGTAGGGCCTGAGCACCACGGGTACTTTTTCAAGTGAGAAGTCGGAAAGATGCCACGTCCTCGCTGTGATCCCACTTGTTCAGGGGACGTCTGTGCAGGCTTAGGACCAGTGTCACAGCTCACACCCAGAGCAACCTCCTCAGGCAAGGAGGCTCAAAAGAGCCAGCAGCAGGCCTCCTGGAACCCTGGCGGGCTCACCAGGCCGGGCCCCCACAGTCTGGTTCAGCAGCTCTGGGGTGGGGCCCAGGAGTAGGCAAGCATTTCTAACAGGTTCCAGGGACCACACTGCGAAGCTCTGCTGTAGACCGTTTCCAGGCCTTTCCCACCACACAGCTCCTTGGCTTCTGCTTTTAAACATGTTTTAGTGTAGGAGAGTCATGTGAAGTCATCATTATAATTTTAGCTGACATTTCCTCTGCGCCAGGCACTGTGCTGAGTTCTTTTTTTTTTTTTCTTTTTTGAGACAGAGTCTGTTACCCAGGCTGGACCGCAGCAGCATGATCTCAGCTCACCACAACCTCTACCTCCCGGGTTCAAGCAATTCTCCTGTCTCCGCCTCCCGAGTAGCTGGAACTACAGGTGCGTGCCACCATGCCCGGCTAATTTTTTTGTAATTTTTTTTTTTAGTAGAGACGGGGTTTCACTATGTTGGCCAGGCTGGTCTCCAACTCCTGACCTCATGATGTGTCTGCCTCGGCCTCCCAAAGTGTTAGGGTTACAGGCGTGAGCCACCACACCCGGCCTGTGCTGAGTTCTTGACACATGTTCATTCATTTCATCCTCACTACAGCCGGATGAAGTGAGTGTTTCTTTCCATTTTTCAGATAAGGATGTTTACAGCCCAGGAGGCCGAGCCTCACATCCAAGGAGAGAGTGTGTCAGTTGCTGTCATGCTCCTTACTCCTCTTCACCACCAGGGTGCGCTTCCCAGCCTCCGGTGGAGTCACAATGTTACAGGATCTCTGGGGTGTCGATTTTGCTGGCTGGAAATCTCTGGCCAGTGCCTTTGCCTGAGTTCTTGTCCTGCGTCCTGGAAGAATGAGGTACGCAGACAAGTGGAGGGTGAAGACTTTTTTTTTTTTTTTTTGAGACAGAGTCTCATTCTGTTGCCCAGGCTGGAGTGCAGTGGCACAATTTCGGCTCACTGCAACCTCCACCTCCCGGGTTCAAGCGATTCTCTTGCCTCAGCCTCCTGAGTAGCTGGGATTACAGGCATGCGCCGCCATGCCCAGCTAATTTTTGTATTTTTAGTAGAGACGGGGTTTCACCATGTTGGTCAGGCTGGTCTTGATCTCCTGACCTTGTGATCCACCCACCTCAGCCTCCCAAAGTGCTGGGATTACAGGCGTGAGCCACCATGCCTGGCCAAAGATTTTTATTTAGTGTTAGAACAGCTCCTCTCTGTAGGCAGGTTGTCCCGTCAAGTGTTCAGCTGTCAGCAGAGAGGAGGCCCTGGAGAGGGTGGCTTCTCTCCACAGGCAAGTCATTCGGATGTCTCTGCAGGTCTCTGAAGCTCTCAGTAGAGAGGGTAGCTCCTCTCTGCCAGCAGGTTGTCTCTGCAGATCTCAGGGGAAAGGGTACTACTCCTCTCTGCAACTGGTCTTCCCATCGTCTGCAGCTGTCAGCAGAGAGAGCACTCCCCTCTGCAGCTGGTTGTCCCGTCATCATCTCTCTGCCCTCTCCATCCTCTGGTCTGCTCTGGCTGAGCCCAGGGCTTTTATGGACCACAGAGGGGAGGAAGTACCTGCCTACTGGTCCATGGGTGGCCATGGGCAGGCCCGGAAGAGGTACCACAAGTCCCCACTCAGGTCTGCAGGACTGGCAGCCTGGCCCCCAGCCTTCAGGCCCTCCCTGGCCTGTAGATGAGGCCTTACTGGGGATCCCGCCCACTCCCACCCAGGACTGTCTGCCTCCCGCTGCCATTCATGGCCCCAGGGCTTGGCCCCAACCCTGCTCTGAGATGGGAGAGGGTGCTGGGAGCTGAGAGAGGCCAGGCAGTGGGAACAGACACCCCTGAGCCTGCAGAGACTGGGGGGTCCTTTCTGGGGTGCCCGAGGATGCAGGCTGCAGAGACACCCAGGTCCTGCACCTGGGAGGGCAGCCACAGCTGCACCCGGGAGCTCCCACCCCGCCAACTGAGAAGAGGAAGGGCTCCCACTTGTCCCCAGCTCCTGCCTGCTTCATGGAGCGGGAGGCTCAGGTCTGCAGTCATAGGTCCAGTGGCTGCAGCTGCACCCAGGAGGGCAGATCCTGCCTCTTCGTGGCTCCCCCAAGAGCCCAAGAGCGCAAGGAGGCTCAAATCCACAACTGCAGTTTGGGCGGCATTAGCCCTACCCTCCTGGAGCGGGAGGCCTGGGTCTGCAGCTGCAGATTTGGTGGCTGCAGAGGCACGGAGAGCTCCCATCCCAACCCAGAAGGGGTAAGTCTCCCAGTGGCTCCATGGAGTGTGCAGCCCCAGCTGTGCTTCCCTGCTGCGGCTGGCACAATGGCAGCAGCCACTACCATCAACAATGGAGTCGGGGCCGGGCACAGTGGCTCATGCCTGTAATCTCACCACTTTGGGAGGCCGAGGCGGGTGGATTACCTGAGGTCAGCAGTTTGAGACTGGCTTGGCCAACATGGTGAAACCCTGTCTCTACTAAAAATACAAAAATTAGCCAAGTGTGGTGGCGGGCTCCTGTAATCCCAGCTACTCACGAGGCTAAGGCAGGAGAATCGCTTGAACCTGGGAGGCAGAGGTTGCAGTGAGCTGAGATCGCGCCACCGCACTCCAGCCTGGGTGACAGGGCGAGACTTTGTTTCAAAAAAAAAAAACAAACAACCAGTGGAGTCAGGGAAGGTGGCCTCCACGTGGAGCTGGCACTGCTGGGCTGGCTGCACTGCAGCGCCTCAAAGCCTCCTCCGCACGAGTAGATATAGGGGGGTGGGGGCAGGTGGGCAACAGGCTATGTAAACAGATAACTTTCACAGCCCTGACAGCTGGTGCCCTCACAGCCCAGAGGCCCTCAAGCAGGAGGCTGAGTCCCTGGCACCTGGATCTCTCTAGCGTTTGTTGAATGGCTGACTGGAAGGACTGTCTGAGCGCCTGTCCCATTGCTCACAACACCGTGACCGCAGCAGTCTCCATCCCCTGAAGCTGATAGGGCAGAAGTGCACTCGGTGACCATCTCGGGAGCTGCTCACTGTCCAGCAGGCTGGGCACGTGAGGTTGTCCAGAAACGGGTCCCTGTGGTCTATGGACTCTGGGGGTCCCAACGTCTGCTAGCCAGCCATGGAACCAGGAGTCAGAACTCCGCTTCAGTCCAGGCCCGGTGGTCCCAGCTGTGTTCAAAGTATGTGTGTCAACTTCCCACCGAGTCCCGAAGGGAGGGGTGCTGGAGATGAGAAGAAGCTGGCCTGGACCCTCGCCTCATCCTCCCACCTGCTCCACCTTCCGTCCTGCCCCACACCTAGTCCCCTGCTGGGCTCACAGCTCCCCAGCTGCTATCTCTCCAGTTCCTCAAACCACTCAAACCTACTCAGAACTTCTCAGCCTCATTTCTCTCCCAAAGGAGGCTTCTCACCAAAGACCACGTCTCCTTCTCTAAAGTCCCTCTTCTCACCCAACCCCCACCTTCCCTTCTTGGGGCTCATCTTCCCCTTCCTTTGCATCATCCCACAGGCCCCCTTGGGCCTGGCTCTCCACTGCCCTTCCCTTCAGAATCCCACTCCCCTAGCCCTGGCCTCTTGGCCTGGCTTATTCCTGTGATCCCCATCTCTCCCAGAACACTTTACATAGAGGAGTGCTTTTTTTCTTTTTTTCTTAAAGGTAGGGAGGGATTCCATTTTATTATTTTCCAAGATGACTGTGTACTTGCTCCAACACTGTTAGCAATTCATCTTTTTCTTTCTTTCTTTTCTTTCTTTCTTTTTTTTTGAGATGGAGTTTTGCTCTCGTTGCCCAGGTGGCTGCAGTGCAATGGTGCAATCTTGGCTTGCAACCTCCGCCTCCCGGGTTCAAGCAATTATTCTGACTCTGCCTCCTGAGTAGTTGGGATTACAGGCATGCACCACCATGCCCAGCTAATTTTGTATTTTTAGTAGAGATGGAATTTCACTATGTTGGCCAGGCTGGTCTCAAACTCCTGACCTCAGGTGATCCACCCACCTCGGCCTCCCAAAGTGCTGGGATTACAGGCATGAGCCACTGCGCTCGGCTGTCATCTTTTTCATACTACTTTTTTTAAATCACTCTGTCGCCTAGGCTAGAGTGCAGTGGCACGATCTCGGCTCACTGCAACCTCTGCCTCCCAGGCTCAAGCAATTCTCCTGTCTCAGCCTCCTGAGTGGCTGGGATTACAGGCATGTGCCACCGCACCAGGCTAATTTTTGTATTTTTCATAGAGATGGGTTTCGCCAAGTTGGCCAGGCTGGTCTCGAATTTCTGGCCTCAGGTGATCCTCCCACCTTGGCTTCCCAAAGTGTTGGGATTACAGGCGTGAGCCACCGTGCCTGGCCCTTCATGGGGGCGTTTTGAAGTCTAACTTGGTTTTGCAATTTGCATCCCCGGGCCTGAGTGGTACCTTGGCCCTCCCCTCCAAGCCAGGGGATGCAAAGTGTCCTCCCCTCTGGGCCCGGGGATGCAAAATGCTCTCTGCTCCACTCTTCCCGCCGCCCCTTCCCAGGACCCCACTTCAGGTTCTTCCCCAGCCCGGCCTGTTGCTTTCAGACCAGAGGGGCTGAGCTGACACCTGCACTCCCAGCAGCCACTGGGCTAAGTGCTCTGGGCATTTCCCAGTCAGTTATGAAAGCAGGCTCCCCAAGTAGGAATTAAAACTACCCCCATTTTGCAGATGAAGAAACCAAGGCTCGGCCCTTGGAGCCCAGTTTTTGTTGGAGCAAGTGAAAGCACTGAGCCTGTGCTCTTAACCGCAGGGCTCGACTGGCACAGGTGGACGTCCAGGCCAAGGACAACAGGCCTTCTGGAACCAGGAGAGGGTGAGGAATGGCTGCGACCCTGGTAGGGGTGTGGTGGGAGGGAGGTGTGGAGCAGAGACTTGGGGGCTCCCATCTCCTCCCAGTCCTCTTTCCTGGGAGGGTCGGAGCAGGGAGGCCCCTGGCGGGGCTGCTTACTGTGTGGTCCTCTCCTCGCCTTGGGAGGAGGCTCACAGGAATAGAGCCTGGGTGGCCGGGTTTGTATTTTGTCTTTCAATTCCTTACTTCTGCCACAAATATTTCTCGTCTTTTCTGTTTGTTTCAAATTGAGATCTTCAGTAACCACTGCTCAGGTAAGACTGAACTCTGTGTTCAGGACGCTGCCCAGTTTCACTGCTGGAATGATTCGAGGAGCCTCATTCACAAGCACAATGACTTCCCCCACAGCAGCCCTTCTGAAAGGAGTGGCCCTGCGCCTGCTGCCGGAAGCAGAAGCCTCCCTTCAGGGCATGGCACAGGCTGGTCCACCCCATCCCCAGAGTTGAGGGAGAGTCTCCCTGTCCAGGGAGTGCTGGGGAATGAGGTGCACAGCCAGGAGTTGACCTGCTTCCGCTGGAAGCAATGGAAATCCTGCCCAAGTCCAGTCCAAAGGCAGAGCCATGGCCAGTTCCACCCCAGGCAGGTGGACTCCTCGGGGCAGCATCCTATTGGCAGAAACAGTAGGGCCTTCTGAGCTCCATGCTTTTTTTTTTTTTTTGAGATGGAGTTTCGCTCTTGTTACCCAGGGTGGAGTGCAATGGCGTGATCTCGGCTCACCGCAACCTCCACCTCCTGGGTTCAAGCAATTCTCCTGCCTCAGCCTCCCAAGTAGCTGGAATTATAGGCATGTGCCACCATGCCTGGCTATTTTTTGGTATTTTTAGTAGAGATGGGGTTTCTCCATGTTGGCCAGGCTGGTCTCGAACTCCTGACCTCAGGTGATCTGCCCGCCTCAGCCTCCCAAAGTGCTGGGATTACAGGCGTGAGCCACTGTGCCCAGCCTCTAATTTTTGTATTTTTAGTAGAGATGGGGTTTTGCCATATTGGTCAGGCTGGTCTCAAACTCCTGACCTCAGGTGATCCATCTGCCTCAGCCTCCAAAAGTGCTGGGATTACAGGCATGAGCCACTGTGCCTGGCCTGAGCTCCATGCCTCCTTACTCTATCTTTTCACATCTTCACATCTCCCTTCTCCACATTTCACAGAACTGGGCCAGGAGGGTCACCCAGCCACTTAAGTGGTGAGCATCAGGACTAGAACCCGGGCCAGTGTGGGCCACAGGCTGTTCTTCCCCTCACGCTTGATTCAAGTGTTCTCTCAGTCTCTCTCTTATTGTGACCTATAAACAAAGAAATATGTCTGATGCATCTATGTGCAATTACAAAGTGGCTACCTGTGTAACTACCACCAGGTTAAGAAACAGAACAGTGCCTTTCTCTCAACCCTGGCTGCAACCCTGGCAGTGGTACGGCGGGAGGGAGGTGTGGAGCAGAGACTCGGGGGCTCCCATCTCCTCCTGGTCCTCCTTCCTAGGAGTGTCAGAGGAGCGAGGCCCCTGAGAAGGCTGCTTCCTGTGCGATCCTCTCCTCACCTTGGAAGGAGGCTTAGAGGAATAGAGCCTGGGTGGCACAGGGACCCCAGGGTCCCTCTTCCCCTTAGACTTTGGTGCCTATCACTTCCTTGCATTTAGCTGAACCAAACCTTTGTGTGCATCCCTAGGTCACAGCTTAGGGTTTTGCCTGGTTTTGAACATGCAAACAGAAACCTACTGATGAATTCTTTCCCTTAATGTTGCAAGATTCAACTAGGTCAATGTGTGTAGCTAGTTCATTTCTTTTCTCTTTTTTTTTTTTTTTTGAGACGGAGTTTCGCTCTTGTTGCCTAGGTTGGAGTGCAATGGCGCAATCTCAGCTCACCACAACCTCGCCTCCCGAGTTCAAGTGATTCTCCTGCCTCAGCCTCCCAAGTAGCTGCAATTATAGGCGTGAGCCACCGTGTCCAGCCTAGTTCATTTTCAATGTCATTGTTGTATTCATTGAACGAATATACCACAGATTTTTTATTTTAGTGAAAAGGTTTCCCTTTGTCACCTAGGCTACGTTGCAAGTGGCACAATCATAGCTCACTGCAGCCTCAACCTCCAGGGTGCAAGTGATCCTCCTGCCTCAGCCTCCCGAGTAGCTGGGACTACAGGTGCGAACCACCATGCCTATTTTTTTTTTAAGACAGGGTCCCACTGTGTTGCCAGGCTGATCTCAAACTCCCGGGCTCAAGCAATCTTCCTGCCTCGGCCTCCAAAGTGCTGGCCTTAACTTTTTAACGTGGCAGAACATTTCTCCATAACTTTGTTTTCCATTCCACTTTAATTCACTGCATAACATCCCAAGCTCAAACAGCCTCTTGGTGTTAGATGCCTAGGTTATCGGTTTCTGTTACCATACTAATGCTGTGAGCAACATCTTTGTACCAATCCGGTATTTCTGTCTTCTGGCCAGAAGGCAGAGCAGTACATTTCAGGAAAGCTCTGCAGGGCCGGCCAGGACAGGGCCTTGTAGGCCACGGAAGGATTTGGCTCTTGGTACTAAGTGCGGTGAGCGGCCACTGAAGAAGGTGGACGATTCTCATTTCAGGTGTTTATTTGTAAACGATCTCTGACTGTACGATGGAAAAAAAAATGGGCTGGCTCGGTGACATGAAGGGTGGACATAAAAGAGCAAAGTGGATGGCCAAAGATTCAGGAGGCCACCAGGACCCGGTGCCCTCGGTCTAAGGCATAATCAACTGGCAGGATAGATGGCATCACCAGGCACTTATCTGAGAACACTGCAGAAGGGCCAGATGCGTCTGGGGTTTTTTTCTGATGGGGGTTTGAGGGAGATCACTCATTCGTCTTGGCTATGCTGAGCTTGAGGCACCTTTGAGACACCATGGAGATGTCAAAGAGGTAGGGACATCAGAGTCTGGACTAGAGCTGCAGAGCCAGGAGTTACTGACATGAGGATGGCAGCAGAAGGCAGAGGCCTGGCCCACATCACCTAGGAGGGCCTGTGTGGTGAGGCCTGGGCCCAGAAAACTAGCACTGCTCCATTATGACTGGCAGAGGCCACAGTAACTGCAAAGTACCCACAGAACCCCATGTGTATCAGCAACCCCGATGGATCAAGAAGAGCTGTACATGTGAACTGGAAGCCAGCGTCAGTGGCCCAGCTGCTTAGGTCCAGATGCTTGGTTTGTCTCAGGAGCCAGGAGTCAGCGGCACAAACCACAGTGCCATACAGCTTGAGCACCCTCACGTGGGGGATCCCCGCCCGCCAGCCTCCTACCATAAGCGTTTCTATATGGAAATGGAAGAGGGAGTGTTTTGGGGAAATGAAGAAAGGGAGCTGCAGTGTCTGGAGCAGTTAATTGGGAGAAAATGAGAAGAAAAGCGCTAGGGCAGCGTCAAGGCAGTACCCTGACATAAATCCAGGCTTTTCCATCATGATCCTGATGGCTGTAATATGGAAAGTGGCCCCTTTCCAGTCATTTTGCTGGAGATCAACTGGAATACCTGAACTAGAAGTTACGTGCATGGAGGATTCCAGCAACTCCATTTTAATAGAAAAAACTGGAAACCAAACAGGTGACAATGAACAAACCAATGATAGTGAATTTATACAATCAGCTTCTTATAGCGATAAAAAACTCCAGCTACCTGTGGAAAAAACCACGCATGTATCCTTTGAGGTAGATACTGTGTTTTGAGTGATATTAAGGCATAAACATCCCTCTAAAAGGAAGACATTACAATGTAAAATCAGTTCCCTAAAATCCAACTCCACAGAGCTTCATGGCTGAATTTAGTCGAGGTCATCAAGAACTGCTAAGGCCAATGTTTTTAAAGGCTTTACAATATCTTTTAAATGATTGCTCTATATTTTATGAACACCAAAAACTACCTAAAAACCCAGATGAAAAAGTCATATCCATAAATGTAGATGTATAGATTGTATTGCACAAACATCTCTTCAGCCCCATGAGTGACAACTGGCTGTGTCTGCCAGTGACGTCTGCTCATCCGTGTGTCCGATTCGAGCGTCTGACTCTTGTCGGTCGCTGTTCATGGTCAGCTGTGACTTCCCAGGCCTAGTACGTTCCCTAGAGAGAACGTGTGCTAAACGAGGAGCAGAAAGTGAGGGGTTTTTGTTGTTGTTGTTGAGATGGAGTCTCACTCTGTCGTCCAGGCTGGAATGCAGTGGCATGATCTCGGCTCACTGCAACCCCCGCCTCCCGGTTCAAGCTATTCCCCTGCCTCAGGCTCCCGAGTAGCTGGGACTACAGGCAAGTGCCACCATGCCCAGCTAACCTTTTGTATTTTAGTACAGACGGGGTTTCACTATGTTGGCCAGGATGGTCTCGATCTCCTGACCTCGTGATCTGCCTGCCTCAGCCTCCCAAAGTGTTGGGATTACAGGCGTGAGCCACTGCGCCCGGCCAAGTCATCACTTCTATATCAGTGCAAGAAGCATTTCCTAGCAGTGGTTTCAGCACTATCTGTACCAAAGGAATGGACCTTTGTAGAAGAAACTGCCAAAGAATAATCTAGAAACCACTCATTTCGAGTCAGTAGAAAAAGGTGCTTAGCAACAATAAAACCCATATATGTATGGGTTTTACATACACATACATATATGTGTATGTATGTGTTTTACAACACAATAAAAGTACAAAATGCAAATACCCTGGGCCCAGAGGTGTATGGGCCACAGGAGAAATAGTAAGACAATGGAAACTTTAAGTTTAGAAAACAAATTATTTTGGACCAGTGTAGAGCAGAAACATTTAATTAGGGCAGTGAACCAGTGTAACATAATTTTAATGCTAATGATTACCACCAGGCTTCAAAAACAAAAAATTAGGCTGGGCGTGGTGGCTCACACCTGTAATCCCAGCACTTTGGGAGACAGAGGAGGAAGGTGGATCACTTGAGATCAGGAGTTCGAGATCAGCCTGACCAACATGGAGAAACCCTGTCTCCACTAAAAATACAGAACTGGCCAGGCATGGTGGCTCACGCCTGTAATCCCAACTACTTGGGAGGCAGAGGCAGGAGAACCACTTGAACCTGGGAGGCGGAGATTGCGGTGAGCCGAGATCACGCCATTGCATGCCAGCCTGGGCAACAAGAGTCAGACTCTGTATCAAAAAAAAAAAAAAAAAAAAAATTCAGGCCAGGAACAGTGGCTCATGCCTGTAATCCTAGCACTTTCAGAGGCTGAGATAGGCGGATCACTTGAGCCCAGGAGTTTGAGACCAGCTTGGGCAACATGGCAAGAGCCCTATCTCTACTAAATTAGCCAGGCCTGGTGGCACACACCTGTAGTTCCAGCTACTGGGGCGGCTGAAGTAGGAGGATCACTTGAACCTGGGAGGTGGAGGTTGCAGTGAGCTGAGATTGCACTGCTACACTCCAGCCTGGGTGACAGAACAAAGCCGTGTTTAAAAAAAAAAAAAAAAAAAGTTTAAACTCAGTTCACTGTGGTTCCAATCGAAAGAAGGGAGAAACCACTTTCCTAAGAAAAATGAATATAACCTATAAAACATGATCAGTCATAGAAAACAGCCAAGCTTCTGTTGTGGGGTGGGGGGAGGGGGCAGGGACAGCATTGGGAGATATACCTAATGCTAGATGACGAGTTAGTGGGTGCAGTGCACCAACATGGCCCATGTATACATATGTAACTTACCTGCACATTGCGCACATGTACCATAAAACCTAAAGTATAATAATAATAATAATAAAATAAATAAAAATAAAAAAAAAAGAAAACAGCCAAGCCTGTATGTGGGAGATGTGGATTCAATCAGTAAAAAGTCTGTCACCAACAATGCACTTAACGGCAGTCAATCACAAAATCCGTAACAAAGCCGGGAAGCCGTGCTGTCGAAGCAGGATTTTATTTCACCATTACTGGACATCTGAAACGGGGAACGCAACAGAGAGCATGCGTGATGAACGTGCTGCTCAGGGGATCAGAGTCAAACAGTTGCAAGAAAATGAACAACAGATGAAGGACGTGGTTTGCAGCTTGATCTGTTTCTACAGGATGGTGGAAGTGAAAGGTAAGGCAGCCCTTAGACTCAGGATTTTTATAAACTCTGGTTTTTAATAACCATGGAACAATGCCCTGTAATTAGCTGTAATTTATGGAGATATGGAATCTTGAACATAATGTGATGAAAACTAAACCTCAGAGGAAGAGTATAGTAGAAATACAAGTCATAAAATAATATTGCTGCAAGGAACTTGTTCCTGTTTGTAGAAATGAATGTAGACCTGTATCACGCTGATATAATGGTGGGAGAGATTTCTGGCTGGTCTGTGGTTCTGAGACTCATTTAGTTTCTTCAGGCTCAGTGCTTCTCCCTCTGGGCACATATATCCCAGAAGGCTACGTGTAGCCAAGACATTCCCAATGTGTCCTACGTGTCACGCCCCTGCCTTTAAAAGGTTTGCCAACCAGGTGACCTTCTAAGGTACCTTTTTGGTTTGTTTTAGAGATGGCGTCTCACTCTTTTGCCCAGGTTGGACTCGAACTCCTGGGCTCAAGCAATCCTCTCGCTGCAGCCTCCTGGGTAGCTGGGACTACAGGCACGTGCCACCACACCCAGTTTGAGGTTCCTTTTGGGGCTTGGTAACATACATGTTGGATCAGTCACTCACAGACAATGCTCTATGGAAATTCTACCAAAATGCTTCCTGAAGGAGGAAAGACTCATCTCTTGCCACTTTTCTGGAATGCATCCACGGACGTCAGAGTGTTCCGGGGTTCTAATTTGTTCACAGTTCTTTTCTTCCAGAATATAAAAGATGTAATCCTTTTGGGACCATTAAATTAATAAATTCTGAAATCAACTGCACCAAGACCTCTAGGTTTGTTTTTAATAGACTAAATTTAAATGGCAATTTTAAAAACTGAAAAGCTTTCCTCATATTTTTAGACTCAACACTGGAGGTTGACAATTAAAGGTGAGACAACAGGAAACCACGTGCCCCATCACAGGTACAACCTGTGGCTCTTAGTATTGACCTTGAGTTGATGTGACTGTTAATATATTACAAGACTATGCGGCAGCGCTGTAAACATGTGCCCATCAAAGACCCTTGCTTGGGTAAGAAAGGCATGAAAGGGCCTCTCACCAGGTGCTGCAGACCACAACACCTTAATGTCTGGACAAACACTGGATGCTTTCAATGATGAACCTGAGCAGGCACTGCTGAGCCATCTGACAGTGCCCCGGGCACTGACTGTAACAGAGCCCTGTAAAACTGCCTGGCGGCTGGGATCAGAAGCCTCAGCATCCCTTGTTCTCTGTACTTATGGTACCCATGAAGTCAGTTCCAAGCAATTTTTGGATGTCCGTAAGGCTGAGAAAAGAAAGAAAACATAAGAGAGATCAGATCAGCAGTATCTGGAGCATGAGGAATTTGCCTTGTTTTAACTACAAGCTAAAAGAACAATATAAATGGCTGTTTCATTTCCAGCTGAAAAAGTCTGACCCTAAGCCATAAATGAGGCACTTGATATCTTTCTGGTTTTGAGTACTAGCCCTAAGAAACACTTTCACATATGATCTGTGAAACCCTGACCCCAACACTCTCACTGATCCACGGCCAAGTGGGTTTAGGAAATGCTGTTCCCTGCAACTGTGAGAGTCAGTGTTTGAGGGCGAGTGGCCTATGGCAAACGCAGCACCTGCTCTAATTATGTTTCACTCAGTTTCCCAGTGTCATCTGACCATGAGGGAGCCAGCCCTCATTCTGCAGCATGTGTCCTGGGGAATGCACTCTAGGCACCGGGTGGCCAGGGTGGCCCTGGGTAAAGGAGGGCAGAGGGGACAAGCCAGCAGTGGAGGTGCTTCAGTCATCAGCTTCCTCAGGGCAGGGAAGGCAGCATTTGCTTCTCTGTGCTCCCCATGGTGCTGTGCAGACAGGTCTGGGAACAAAGACACTGAGAGGCAGAGAAACAGATACACACACAGGAGGGAGGGGAGGAGGAGGATACCCACAGGAGGGAGGGAGGGGAGGTGAGGAGGAGGACCGGTCTCTTGTTCACTGGGCTTCGCTGTCTCAACAGTTGAGGCCTAGATTACTGCTCTGACCCCTCTCAGCAGCTGTGGCCACAGCTCTTCTTAGATTGCCCAAAGAGGGTGGACAGGCATGCAGCTTAGTAGGCAAGGCCAGAGCAAAATCACTTCAAGGTTTGAGGCCCAACCAAGGACTGGAACAGCCCCTGTGTCAGGGCTCCCTGCTGGTCAGGGAAGAGAGGAATACAAGAGAAGAGGAACAAGGAATAACCCGGATGGCCGGAGAGCAGAGCCCGGCGCGGGGCGATGAGCAGGCCCAGGGGAGCAGAGGCCGGGCAGAGTCTGTCTTGCCGGTGTTGGCCTGTCTCCTGGCAGACTTCCTACCTTAGGCCGGTAGCCCTGCTCGGCCATAGTCTCCGCTTCCTGCTGCAGCAGGGCATCTGAGAGCTGCTCCACCCGCCGGGCCTCCTCCTCTTCCTCCTTCTCCTGCTGGTCTGCTTCCCATGCCTGCAGCCGGCGCTCCGCAACCTGGGTGCCAAGAGCTAAGTCACCACCCCAAGACAAGGCCCACAGGGCAGAGCCCTGCCTCTGATGAGGAAGGTAAGCCTGCGGCCCTACCCAGACTGGAGGAGAATCCAGCTGAGCAACAGCAATGCACGTGCCAAGGAACGGAAGGGAGCATGCGGGACTTGAAAGGCTGTACGCATGGTGTGCACCTTGTAGAAAGCTGGAGAGGCTGTATGCATGGCGTGTACCTTGTGGAAAGCTAGAAAGGCTATACGCGTGGCGTGTACCTCGTGGAAAGCTGGAGAGGCTGTATGCATGGCATGTACCTCATAGAAAGCTGGAAAGGCTGTATGTATGGCGTGTACCTCGTGGAAAGCTGGAGAGGCTGTATGCATGGCGTGTACCTCGTGGAAAGCTGGAGAGGCTGTATGCATGGCGTGTACCTCGTGGAAAGCTGGAGAGGCTGTATGTGTGGTGTGTACCTCATGGAAAGCTGGAGAGGCTGTACGTATGCGTGGCGTGTACCTCGCGAAAAGCTCGGCATGTGGCCGGGTGTTTGGAGAGCTGTTCTGTCTTATGTATCAGGGACTGAAATGAAGAGAGAACTATGGCCCCCGGTAAGCCAACCGCTTGCAGAAGCAGACAGGGTAAAGAGAACAGACAGCAGTGCCGGCCTCACCCACATGACATGGAGGATGTGGAGGGAAAGAAGCCACAGTCAAGAGGATGAGGACTGCAGCCGGGATGCAAACGGGAGCACTGTGCTCTCAAACGCGCGCAAGCCCTGCCAGACGGTCCAGGGCCTCTGAACCCTGTCCTGTGATGATGCAAGAACCCGGCAGGCCCGGTGCCTCCCGCCCTCGGGCTCAGCCCTACCTGGGCTTCCAGCTCCTGCTTCCTGGCCGATTTCAGCTCTTCATTCTCCTCTTTCTCACGACGAGCCGACTCTCTCGCCTCCTCAAGATTTCGAATAAGTTGCTCCCTGTGTTTCAGGGATTCCTCTTGTGCCCGTCGGTTCTGCTCAATCTTCTCTTGTATTTGCTGTTGTCTCCCTGTCAGAACCTAACCTCAGCAGAAAGAAAAGGACAGCTTTGAGGTTGACCCTAACAGATCCCGGTTTTACAAGCCTTGGACAGGCTGCAGCCACAGCAAGGCCCAGCCTCATCCTTGGGCCTCAGGCCCAGGTATGCAGAGGCAGAGCCAGATGACAGGATTTGCTCTCACGATGTCGGCCACGCTTGCCAGTATACAAGAAATGTTTCCCTCACACCCCAACACACACAAAATGTATCCAGACTGTGTATTATGGAGAGACAGCTGAGTGCCAAAGAAATCAAAGGAGATGGGGATGGAGCTCTCCCCCCGGGGGGCACAGAAACCTTGCAGCAACAAGGTGAGTCTCCCTCCTATCAGCGGGTTCCAAAAACAAGAGAGCCACAAGCCACACAGATGACCAGAGGTGGAGCTGGGGTGATCCTCTAACCTTCTGAACCTGCTGTGTTTGAGACCCGGCCCCAAAGCCGTGTGACATCTCAACTCCAGCCCAGGCCACAGTCAGGAGCAGAAAACCACCTGACACTCTCAACAGTTAGGCTGCAGGGCTGGGGGAACAGAAAGCGGCCACCATCAGGAGGGAAATTTAAATGAGGAAAATCAAAAGGCACTGGACAATTCTTGGTATTTACAAGAGCAAAACATCACCAATTGCGACCCGATTTCCTGTGGATTCCAAAATACAGTGTACTACCAGACACAACGTAGAGTTTCTCATTTGAAACCACTTTACAACAGCTGCTTTCAGTCCATGGATAACACTCTCTCTTCTCCTCCCAGATTTCCCTGCGGTTGGGGTATGTCTTCCATGCACAGTGTACACACTGACCAGGAAAGCAGTTATGTCCTCCAGGTCACGGCTGTCATCTACCCCGAGGGGCGAAACGTGTGGGAAGAGCCTCAGACACCAAGAGGCTCTCTGCAGCGTTTCTCAGAATGGCTTCCAATTAGAACAACACAGCACACCCATAAGAGGGAGTGGAAAGGCAGCGGGTGACAGAGGACAGCCCGCGATACAGCCCCTGACATGGCGTTTATGAAGATGTAACAGCATGTCACAACGCTTGAAGCCAAATAGCACAAGACAGTAAGAAATACATGTAGAAAAAAGGTCAGGCATAGAAACAGAAGAGCAGACGGAAGAAGCAGCTATGGCTGCATACAGAATGGGCTCTGGGGGACTTTTTTTCATTTCTACTTTCTGTACTTCTGAATTCTTTTCTACTAAGCTCATATTACTTTTTCAATGATTTTCAAAGCCCACTTAAAATGACCAGAGAAGACTCTGTTCCCAGAGCATCTGGCAGGGTGACTGACCATGGACTTCCAGACACCTGCCCAGGACCCAACAGCCCGTCCACATCGCCGCAGCTGGGATTACCTCGCTCATCAGTCTGTCCCGTGCGCTGCGCTCTCGGGCCCACTCTGCCTCTCTCTTTTCCCACATCTCCTTGGCCTCCTCCCTGGGCAAACACAAAAGGCATGACCGCAGGCTCCTCCCCGCCCTGGCAGGAAGCGAGCTACAGAACAGACAGGGCTGCAGGGCACATGGCTTCTGCAGGGCCACCCTGCAGAAACATCCACACGCACTTTGAAAAGATTACAATTAAGGACAGCATCCACGGAAAGTACTGTTGGAAGTTTTTTATTTATTTTTGAGAGGGTCTCGCTCTGTTGCCCAGGCTAGAGTGCAGTGGTATGATCTTGGCTCACTGCAACCTCCACCTCCCAGGTTCAATCAATTCTAGTACCTCAGCCTCCTGAGTAGCTGGGATTACAGGCGTGTGCCACCATGTCTGGCTAATTACTGTAGTTTTAGTAGAGATGGGGTTTCACCATGTTGGTCAGGCTGGTCTTGAACTCCTGACCTCAAGTGATCTACCTGCTTTGGCCTCCCAAAGTGCTGGGATTACAAGCGTGAGCCACCGTGCCTGGCTCTGTTGGAAGTATTTTAAGTTACCTTTTTAATACCCCAACTCCTTATAAAAAGGAATTGGGATGACTTACACCGTGGCTGTTTAACACAGAGATGAATGAAACCATCAGAACGTGGAGAGAAGGAGGGCGCTGCCTGTGCCTGAACCCTGCCACCACATGTCTGTGTCACTGATAGCTCACCCTGGACGAGTGACCTCTTCAAGTCTCCGTGTCTCACAAGCCACCACTTGGCTGGATGTCAGGACTCAGTAAGATGAGGCCTGTAAAGCACTTGGCACAGTGTCCAGCATGCAGTAAGTGCTCAATGTATGCTACTTATTATTCGATGATCTCAATCTACTAGTTTAATCTTTAGGACCCAAACTCAGTTTTATAGATGTAAGCAGCATTCAACATCTCTATAAGAACTTCCTTCTGGCTGGGCATAGTGGCTCATGCCTGTAATCCCAGCACTTTGGGAGGCCAAGGCTGGTGGATCATAAGGTCAGGAGTTCAAGACCAGCCTGGCCAAGATGGTGAAACCCCATCTCTACTAAAAATACAAAAAGTAGCCGGGTGTGGTGGCGGGTGCCTGTAATCCCAGCTACTCGGGAGGCTGAGGCAGAGAATTACTTGAACCCAGGAGGCAGAGATTGCAGTGAGCCGAGATCACGCCACTGCACTCCAGCCTGAGTGACAGAGCAAGACTCCATCTCAAAAAAAACAAGAATTTCCTTCCAAATCTCTAAGATTTCAGATGAACACATCGTTACTCTAAACCTTAATGATTTCCACCTCAGATAATACAAGGGAAACACCCCCAGAGGCCAGGTCCATTATGAAGATGTGCTCCTCGGGAATGATGGACAACATACACAGCTATTTCTTCTTTTTTTTTGAGACAGAGTCTCGTTCTGTCACCCAGGCTGGAGTGCAGTGGTGTAGTCATGGCTAATCGGAGCCCCAACCTCCTGGGCTCAAGTGATCCTCCCACTTAGCCTCCCGAGTAGTTGGAACTACAGGTATGAACAACCACGCCTGGCCAATTTATGTATTTTTAGTAGAGACTGGAGTTTTGCCATGTTGCCCAGGCTGATCTCAAATTCCTAGGCTCAAGCGATCCACCTGCCTCGGCCTCTCAAAGCGCTGGGATTACAGGTGTGAGCCTCCACGCCCAGCCAATAGATATTTCAGTAACAGGTGACCCATGGGGCATTTCAAGGTACCAGAGTTGAGGCCAGGAGCATCCAGCCTAGTCAGCAGCCGCCACTCACCTCAGCAGCATCTGCAGCTCTGCCTCCCGTGCCCGCTCCAGCTGCAGCTGCTCCTCAATGGCCTGCTTCATCCAGGCCGCATCGGCCATGACCTGCTCCCGCCTGGCCAGGTGGAGGCGCTGGCTCTCGTCCTCCTTCTCGAGGAGGGCCTGCAGGATCCGCCTGTCTGCCTCCTAGAGGAAGCAGAGGGCGGCACGTGGCTGGGCTGGACAGAGCCCTTCTGCAATGAGACCCTACAGAGGGGCCTGCCCTCCCTTTCCTTTCTACACAGACATTCGTGATTCTACACAGTGTTCTCAAGACAGAGATGGGAAGATGCTGGATTATTTCTGGAACAGACCGGGGATAATCACGAGGGGTGGTTCAGACACTGCACAGGCCTAGGAGCTTCTCTCTGGCTAAAGGGAGACCCTGCCACCACCACATGGCCTCGGACATACCTGGTTGCACAACTTTTTGGAATACAACTTGGCAAAAATCCCACTTGTAAGAACAAAGACCACAGTGACACAAAAGTGCAAAACACTCGTTGCAGCTTTTAGGTAAGAGGGAAAAACCAGAAACAACCAAAATGCTTCTTGGTGGGGAATTAGCTACTATGTACATCGACATAATAGAAGCATTAAAATAATGCAGGAGGCTGGGCACCGGGGCTCGTGCATGCAATCCCAGCACTTTGGGAGGCTGAGGTGGGAGGATCACTTGGGCCTAGGAGTTCAAGACCAGCCTGGGCAATGTAGCAAGACCCCATCTCTACAAAGCATTGTGATGCACACCTATGGTCCCAGGCTGAGGTGGGAGGATGGCTTAAGCCTGGCAGGTTGAGGCTGCAGTGAGCTGTGATTGCGCCACTGCACTCCAGCCTGGACAACAGAGCAAGACCCCATAAAAAACGGCTGCACACCAGGACCAACCGTGCCACTGTGCCCCATGTCCTGCCCTGACTGCAGTGGGCAGGGATGGGAAGGGCAGCTTGGGTCTGTCCCCCTCACTGCAAGGGAGCTCATCAAAGTACTTACAAATGTAAAGGAGCTATTTGAAAAGAACAGGTTCAATCTAAGCATAATGACCTTTTTTTGTTTGTTTTTTTGAGACAGAGTCTCACTCTGTTGCCCAGGCTTGAGTACAGTGGTGCAATCTCGGCTCAACTGCAACCTCCACCTCCTGGGTTCAAGCAATTCTCCTGTCTCAGCCCCCCGAGTATCTGGGATTACAGGCATGCACCACCATGCCTGGCTAGTTTTTGTTGTTGTTCTTGTTTTGGGAGAAGTCCACTCTTGTCCCCCAGGCTTGAGTGCAACCACTTGATCTCAGCTTAGTGCAACCTCTGCCTCCCAGGTTCAAATGATTCTCCTGTCTCTGCCTCCCAAATAGCTGGGATTAAGGCGCCTGACACCACACCCGGCTAATTTTTGTATTTTTTAGTAGAGACAGGGTTACACCATGTTGGCCAGGCTGGTCTCAAACTCCTGACCTCAGGTGATCCGCCCGCCTCGGCCTCCCAAAGTGCTGGGATTACAGGTGTGAGCCACCACGCCCGGCCATGCCCAGCTAGTTTTTGTATTTTTAGTAGAGATGGGGTTTCACCATGTCATTCAGGCTGGCCTCAAACTCCTGACCTCAGGTGATCCGCCTGCCTTGGCCTCTCAAAGTGCTGGGATTATAGGCGGAAGCCACCGCACCTGGCCGATCTTTTTAAAAATTAAGAGATTTAGTGTTAATTGAAGGTGCTGAGGAATGCAGCCTCAATTAGATTTAAACACAAAAACAAAAACCTCCACCTCTCTGTAAGTAAACACATCTAGAAAGATGTGAACTAAACAGACACCTCTGGGGATAGACAGAGACTGCAGGTGCTGGTCCAGGGGGTGATCTCACTTTGTTGTTGTGCTGTTTTTTAAGTAACATGTTTACTGAAAAATAATTTGATGTTTTGAAATCTGTATCTATCCATCTATGTATACACACAGACACTGGGAAAGGATCCTTATGGTCAAGCTAATTAACATATCCATCACCTCACAGTTGGTTTTCGTGGTGACAACACTTAAGATTGGCCCTCTTAGCAAATTTCAAGAATACAATATGGTATCATCAGCCGTGATCAACATGATGGACACTACTCCCAGATCTCCCAACCGAGGGATGTATCCTTTGACCAACATCTCCCCTTTCCCCCAACCCCTCGCTGTCTTCATTCTTAAGAGAATGCACTCATATACTAAGCAATGGAAGGCTTTTTTTCAGAAGAGGCTAAGAAAGATGTCAGGCTGTCTCTTCAGACTTACCAGCTCCTCTTGGATCTGCTGTGTGCGTCTGTTGAGTTGAGCGTTATACTGATGTCTCAAGAAGCGCCTGAAGGAGAATCAAATGTGGGCTGCCTTCAGTATCTCAGAAAGAATTAAATAGAAGTTAGATAACTGCTGACCAGGCTGTCTCCTTTATGGTTTCAGCAACATGAATGCAAGTCTGAAAAAGCAAGAGGCCCACCCGCCTGGGAAGAGTGGGGGGCCCTTCTGTCACACACCCCAGCTCTGCCTTCTGCCGGAAGGCTTCCATCTGCTTTCGCTCTTCCTCCAGCCTCTCCAGCTCCCACCGCTGCTTCAACAGATTCTCCTGCTCCTTCTTTAGTTTGGTCGCCTGTGGTGATGATGAGAGTAAGCTCAACTGAGATCTGAGATCGTGGGAATCAGATCTTCCTTCATTCTCCATCTCCATTTTTTGCAGACACTACACAACGGTGGCCACGATCCCCTCCCACCACTCACTTACTCATCCCATCCCATCTGAGCCATTTCCTGCAAGGGCCTTTCTGAGCCCTGAACTCTAAACTCCCACAGGATCCTGTACTGGTCCACTCTTACTGTAACTTAACAACTGTCCTCCACCTGACACAGCCCCCACCAGGAGGTCAGGACTGTGGGCCTTGGTCAGGCTCTATCTCTAGTTCCCAACCCAGTGCTCAGCACCTAGAATAAGTAGTAGGCACTAAGAATGTAGTTGCTGAATCACGGCCTGGGCAAGGGGAAGTGAGGTCACAGGAGCATGGGCCTCCCTCTTCTAAATAGAAAGATCTAACTCTTTCAAGGAAACTGTGCCATGTTCTCCAAAAACAGCCCCTGGACCAAAAACCCTCAGTTATGCCTCGAGACCCGAAACCTGCTCCCCACGGAGAGCTGGGTGCTAGACCACCCGATTAAATTGTGTCTACTCAGTGCACTGGAAAATCCAGATTCTAAGAAGGTTCTCCAACAGCAGGCCGCTAACCACCTCTAAGAGAACAGCTACTGGCTCCATGTCGTTAATGTTCTGGAATTCAGGCATGCAAACGAGGAGGAAGGGAAAGCACGAGGCAGAAGGGGATGCATGTGAGAGGGAGAACCTGGCTGCTGCCGTCCTTTGCAGAATCTCAGCCCTGCTATGGCCTCTTCTTACGGCGGCCTCTCAAGTGCCCATCTCATGCTAATGAGCAGCTGTGGAGGAGGTCACGGCCTAGAGGGGCTTGTGCCCACCTCCACCTCCTTCAGCTTCAGCTCCTCCATCTGCTGCAGCAGTGCCTCGGCCTGGAGCTTGTCCTCCAGCTGCCTCCTCTCCTCTTCGGCTTTCATCCGTTCTAGCGCCTCCCTTTGGGCCCTTTCATATTCGTTTTCATACCGTTTGTTCTCTTCCTCTGCAGTGGCTTCTTGCTACAAGGGACCAAATGAACACAGGAGGTCAGTATCTGTTCCGTAAGCCAACAAAAACCCAGCTTCCTGCCGCTGTTCTGCAGGCCACAGGGCCCAGGCAGATCCTGCCTGAATCCCAAATGACAACGCCCTCAGAGGCCAAGTCAGGGAGGGACTCGATAATGTTGGGTTTCCTTCCCACTCAACAAAACACTTTCTAAAATGAACCAGGCAGCAAAGCGACCAGTGCACAGAGGTGTGGAAGCTCAACCCCAAAGGGGCTACAGTAAGCCAGGGCTGCAAGCTTATGATGCAGATTTCATCAAAAGAGAGACAAAAATGCCCTTAAAGACACATGTTCTAGCTGGACCTTGTGGCCCACGCCTGTAATCCCAGCACTTTGGGAGGCCGAGGTGGGAGAATCGTTTTAAGGCCAGGAGGCCAGACCAGCCCGAGCAACAGAGCAAGACCCCATCTCTACAAAAATTAAAAAATTAGCTGGACGCAGTGGTGCATACCTGTGGTCCTAGCTACTCGGGAGGCTGAGTTAGGAGGACTGCTTGAGCCCAGCCAGTCGAGGCTGCAGTGAGCTGTGAGTCGTGCCACTGCACGCCAGCCTGGGTGACAGAGCAAGACCCTGCCTCCAAAACAAAAAAAGAAGACGCATGCTCTATGTGCCACCTCCCAGCCCTGGTCACCTGGCTTTATTCTGCCCTGGGAATTACCACATAGGATTCTGGTATATGTAAGAGCAAACATTCAGTTTTCACATGTGTCAAGTAAACTAAGAAAGAGTATACTATACTCCTTAACTGGAGTCACTGATGCTGAAAACGGTAAATGAATGCAAAGATGTGAACAGAATGCAAAGACGTGAACAGTCTTGCACAGCAGAATACGCAGCTATTCCCAGAGCCACATACCACACCTGTTTTTTTTCTTCTTTCTGTGTTTCCCAAGAGTTTATGACATGCTTCTGGTGAAGGTCCAGCTCCATCTGAGGATGGAAGGGGGACGATGTGAATTTCCTCACCGGACAGATGGGCACTGTGGGGACAGTGTGCTGCTGCCCTCTGTGCCACCTGCTGGAACGTGGCCATGACTTCCCTTCATGGGGACTCAGTGGCACAGGCGTCTAGTAGAGAGCGTGGGGTGACTTCAACATGTACAGTGTGAATGCATGTCAATCAGAAGACCAAAGGACCAGGCACTCCTACACCAATCTTTTGAGCTGGTACAAAGTAACAAAGACTTCCCTCCCACTAGCCCTAGGGTTGGGCTGGACGCTGAAATGGAAATACAATTTCAAAGGCCACCTTGGGTTGGTCTACTGTATGCCAGGCCCTGGGAGACAGCTGGGTGAGAAGACTCAACCCTGTGCCTGGCTCCCTGAAGCTTCCTCTGCAAAGCAGATGGAATACATACTCCCTGTATCAAGTGATACACCAGTAGGTGCAACAAGTTTAGGATCGTAAGAGATTTGAGCACAGATAATCTCCTGGATTAGAAAATGGATCACAACATTCAATCCAAATCTTTTGTTTGGGAAACTGTTTATAAAATTAGCCGGTATGGTGGCGCCCACCTGTAGTCTCAGCTACTCGGGAGGTTGAGGTGGGAGGATCACTTGAGCCCAGGTTTGAGACCAGCCTGAGCAACATAGGGAGACCGCATCTCTACAAAAAAGTTTTAAAATAATCTTTCCCAACTTACAGCTGTGAACATAGGCAACTAACTTGAATGTTCTGAATAAACTTTTCTGATTTAACGGCTCTGGATGATTCCACCGAAGCCAATAGGGCTAAGGAGTCCTCCCACAGATTAGTGCAAACTGCTCAAAAGCACCAGATGTTCCATTATTTAGTGCCTGGCGATTTCTAAATGTAACTACGAATAACGTGAAGGCAGCAAATGTATACAAAAACTATAAGCTGAAAATAAATGAACAACAGTGAGGGATGATCTCCCGGCAGCCAAATCTCCACGGGCAAGGCCACCAAGCCAAGAGGCCACCTCCTCCCCTGCCAGCCCAGTTCAGGCCTTCACCAACCCCCGGCTGGGCTGTCGCAGCACCCCTCTCTGCCGGCCGGCACATTGCTACCAGAGGGGTCTCTCTGAAATGCAGCTGGGATCCTGTGTGCCGCCCCCAGCACCTTTGGAGGAAGGTCACGCAAGCTCTTCCAATGTCTGGCACCCTCTGCCTCACCAGCATCATTTCTTGGGGTTCTCCCTCACTATCTGACATCCTAGCCTCACCCAGACACTTTCAGCTCCCAGGGCTTGCTCTGTTCTCGAGTCTCAGGCCTGGTTCTCACAGTCACATCAACCTAGAACATCCTTTCCTCACCTCTACACACATACATCCCTTCAAACTCTTCTACCCCAGGAACTCCTCTGGGAAGCATCCCCGACCCCTCCAGAGTTGAGTGTGCTGGCCCATGCTCATCCTCTCAGGCTGGCCCAGCACCCTGCATCCTGCCCTGTAATGAGCTATCCACTGTCTCCCATGCTGGACACAAGCTAATGAGCAGAAACCACATCTAATCTCCATACCCCCACCTGGTAGACCAGGCAGCAGAGGTTCAATCAACGTTTGTTCAACAACTGAATGAGCCACTCAGTGCAGCCTGTGCCAGATTTTCTGCCTGGTGCTCTTTTCAGGTGGCTCAAGGTTCCCTCCTCTGTTTCAACCCAGTACAAGATACGTGTTAAAAAAGAAAGTATCTGGAAACATGATTTCATCTACTTAGGTAAATCAATGGAGATCTCTGATTTTCACCTCTCGAAGTTTCGGGTTGTTCTTTTTCCAGTGTTCATACAAAAGTTGTTCAGCAATCTATCAAGAAAACACAAAATGGAAAGCCTGATGTCATTTTTCAAATCCATTCACATTTTGGATGACACACAGTGGAACTCAGCTCAGGCTATGAGTGCCTCCATTCACACCGTCACTGCACCCACTGTTCAAACCCTCGTGCTTCACACGCACAGCTCTGAGAACCACATGGCACTACCAAGTGACTCTTGCAATGGTGACAAAAGGGGGCCAAAATCTGATGCCACACAGAGGTCCTATCTAGGGGGGTCTCAAAATAATACAGCAGGATGAAAAGCACAGATTAGGGCTCACTGTTTCACATAACTACTTTGGAAGGTAAAATAGACTAGTCCTAGATCTCTGTGGACCCACAGAACTGGAAGAAAGGAAAAGCACTCAGATGTAATGATTGAAGGGGCTAAAGAGAATACAGCTAACTGATCCAAAACCCAGTCCCTGCACAAGGACCTAAGCTCTTTTCCTGCTGGCTCTGGAGTTAACTGGCATCTCATCAGACCTGAGCACCCAGGAATGACCCTACATGTGTGACACACGCAGGCTGGGAGCACTCCTGCTCCACAGCCTCCTGAAGCCCTCTGGGGAGTTACCAGTTTCCTCTGCTCTTCTCTGGCTGATTTCAGCTTCCTGTGCTGCTCCCGGATTCTTCTTTCCTGCAAGTTCATGCTCAGCCTCAGCTCCTCCAGTTCTCTGGCCAGCAGGTCCTGCTCCTCCCGCATGAGCTGCCTGAGCTTTTCCCGTCGGGCCTCCAGACTCCTCCTCTTCTCCTCCTTCATCTTCTCACGCTGATAGGCGTGCATGCTGAGTGAGAGGGGGCCTGCCTGAATCAATCGTGCTACAGCCACAGGGAACGTGCTCTACTCTGCTGTGTCGGTAAAAGAGGCTGAGGTAGATGTGTCATGACGACATAGGAATGTGTCCCCAGCCAAAGCAGAGACAGCAGGTCACAGAATAGTATGTGTAAGAGAAAATCTTGTTTTTTGCAAAAAGAAAATGTATAAATGTATAAATAATGTATATATTATCCATCACATAAATCCTACAGCATAGGTCTGCTGTAGCCCCACTTGACTGATGAGGAAACCAAAGCTCATACATTCAGCAAGAGACACGGTCAGGATTTCCATCCAGGTCTGACTTCAAAGCCTATGCTTTTGGCCTCCATGTTTTTACATGTATTTCTATAAAAGTAGCTTTGTGTGTGTGTATTTAAGCACAAATACCAATGGGAAACAGCATGGAAGGATATGTGCCCGACTGTTAACTGTGGCTGTCTCTGGGGATATGGGGTTACAAGCAGGCTTCCAAATTCTATCATATGCTTCTGCATCATTTTATCTTTTTCAATGCCAATGTATGGCTGCACTGATGATCTTTTTTTCCATTTCCAGCTGGAAAAACATCACCATGCAGGTAATTCATGTTGCCTGGCAAATCCTACGCTCCCTAAATCCTTAAGGCCCCATCCCCTGACCAGCAAGTGGCCCCCACTTCCATCCAATCGGCAGTTACCGCACAATTACCTCCGCTGGTAGGAGGTTTTAGAGCTCCACTCTGCCTGTTTGGAGCTGCAGATGTCAGACATCCTGAAGTAACGGCTGTTCTGCTCCCACTGCTGCCGAAGCCGGGCCTCCTGCTCTCGCTGTCGTGCTAGCTGCTGATTCAGGCGCTGCTGGCTGCACCAGTAGAACGGCAGCGTCGGGAGCGCCATCTGAGAACAGGAATGGGAGGAAAGTGAGCCACTGCAAATCCCAGCAACCCTCACCAGCTTGGCCTCATCCCTTTAACAAGTGGTCACCACCCCTTGGCTGCACAGTGAAATCAACTGGTGGAACTTTAAAAACAAACAAACAAACAAACAAAAAAAAACGTGTCTGAGCCCCACTCCAAACTAATTCAATCAAAACTTAGTAGGGCCCAGGCACCAGCATTTTTTAAAATGATCTGCCACTAGTGCTGCAAATTATCAATTTAAATTTGCCGTGGTTCACGCCTGTAATCCCAGCACTTTGGGAGGCCAAGGTGGGCAGATCACGAGGTCAGGAGTTCGAGACCAGCTGCACCAACATAGTGAAACCCCTGTCTCTACTAAAAATACAAAAAATTAGCCAGGTGTGCTGGTGGGCGTCTGTAATCCCAGCTCCTTGGGAGGCTGAGGCAGGAGAGTCACTTGAACCCAGGAGGTGGAGGCTGCAGTGAACCAAGATTGTGCCATTGCACTCCAGCCTAGGCGACAGTGCAAGACGCCATCTCAAAACAAAACAAAACAAAAAAACCTTAGCCAGACACAGTGGCTCATGCCTGTAATCCCAACACTTTGGGTGGCTGAGGCCAGGAGGATCACTTGAGGCCAGGAGTTGGAGACCAGCCACATCATGAGACTCATCTCTACAAAAAATCAAAAATTAGCCAGGAGTGGTGGCGCGCCTGTAGTCCCAGCTACTCAGGAGGCTGAGGCAGGAGGATTGCTTGAGCCCAGGAGGTCACGGCTGCAGCGAGCCATGATAGCGCCACTGCACTCAACGTGGGTGACAGTGAGACTCTGTCTCAAAAAAACAAAAACATCAAAAATTCTGGGCTGCATGCACCCAGCTGTGGGCCAGCCATCACCAGGGACACAACAGACAGACACAGGGATTGTCCTAAGATTGCTAGACTAGGCACATCGGGGGCATTTATGCTCTGCTTAAACAGAGACAATAATGTAAGGAACACATGTATGTGCCAAGCACTCAATACATATGACTTTTTTTCATTCTTACAATCACCTCGCTATTTGGCAGGTGAGGAAACTTACGTCGAAGAGGTAAAGTTGTTGTACCCAAGCGAGTTAGAGAAACGCCACACTTTGAGACGAAATTAAGAGTCCTTTATTTAGCCAGTGGCCAAGAGACGGCTAATAAATTCTCTCAGCCCGAGGAAGGGGCTTGATTTTCCTTTATACTTTGGTTTAGGAAGGGGAGGGGAGCTCAGATGCAACAATGCTACAGAAGTAAAAACATGCAAAAATTAAAAGGACAAATAGTCACAGAGAAACAATTTAAAAGACAAATGGTTACAGAGAAACAACAGTTCCAGGTGCAGGGGCTCTAAATCTTTCATAAGATGTTAGATATGGGTGCTCTGCTGGACACAAACTCAAGGTTTTATGGTGTTATCTTTTGAGCAAAATCCTGGGAACTTCGTACATTGCTTGTTTCAGTAACTTATCAGTTAATTGGACTCTTTGATATGTTGAGATTCTGCTTACACAAGTTAACTCCTTGAGGAAAGGGGTGGGTAAGGAATCCTTGATGTCTTGTAAATGAGGGAGCCAGATGGAGTTCATCCGGCTTTCTCAGCTAAGGGAGAGCTTATTCATGTGGAAACAAGGCTACGTGATTAAGGAGAAAAAAAGAGTCTAAAAGCAAGGTTAGTAAAAACAAGGTTAGGCGTTAAAAAACAAGGTTAGTAAAAACAAGGTTAGGCATTACAAAGTGATTTGCTCAGGATCACAGAGCCAGGAAGTAAACGAAATAAACAAGCTGGGTTCCTAATTCATGTCCGTCTGAGACCAGAGCCCAGGCTCTCTCTGCTGCAAGGGGCTGCCTGTTGGGACCAACCTGCCCTGGGTCTGGCAGTCCCCGGGGAGGGGCCTAGCCTGATAATAACACTCGGAAGTATGTTGGGCTACCATAGATGACAGACCTTTCATCTTGCAGATGAAGAAGCTGAGACCTAGAGAGAGGAATTGCCTGAGCAATGTAGGGATACAGCTGGAGCCCTGAAAGCAGAGAGCTGTCTCACTCCAGGCACCAATTCCCCTGACCCAAAAGCTGTCCTCAAGTGCAGGGTCGATGCGGTGCCTGGGTAGGAACGCCTGTTGAATGAGCGAAAAGGCCTGGTGCACGCCAAGAATCTCATACTGGAGGTCCTCCAGGTTTGGGGACAAACACTCTGCGTCTATGGTCCAAATGTAGCCGGCGGGCTGCTAACGTGTGACCTCGGTCTTGAGACCGTGGCAAGCTTCACATACTTTTTTCCCGCTCCCGTAAAGCCGCCAGTGGATCAGTCTTTGCACCAAGAGTCAAAAGTTTAAGACTCCCGTCCCGGATTGGCCACCCACAAGGTGGGCTGCTCCCCGAACACGTCGCATCCCTCTGTCGACCTGAACATGCACGTGCAACAAATGGGGTCACAGCGCGTGGGGAGCGGAGTGAGGACCCCAGAGGCGCCCTGAGCTCGAGCCCGCGGACTGCCGCCTCGGTTCCCGCCCGCGCGGGCCGCCTGCGGGCCCCCGCCCTAACGCCGGATCCGGCCTAGTCCAACCCCCCGACTCACATTTCTCTGAGGCTCGGAGTTTCCGAAGAGTCCCCCGGCCCGACTTCCCGCAGGCACGAAGCGGGCCGGCCAGTACCCCGGTGTAATTCCCAGACGCGCTACAGCAACGCCGGCGGTTTCCTCCCTGGTTGCGCCGGCAACGAGCCCGACGACGGAGCGTCGCAAGGGCCAAGCCTCCTTCAGCGCGAAGGGAGCCCGTGTTTTTCTCTGGTGCCCCGTCGTGGCCAGCGGAAGATAAATAGCAAACGTCACTACTCCTTGAAATAGGGAAGGATGGAGGCAAAGAATCCGTCGGTGCACTACACGTATTTCAGGATGGTGGTTACCATCACCTGAAGGTGAAGGTGGAAACCAGGGGGAAGAGAGTATAAGTCAGTGGTCCTCAAACCAGGCTGCGCGTGAGAATCACCAGATACCAGCCTGGGCAACACAGAGGGACTCCTGTCTCTAAAAAAATTTTTAAACTTAACCGGGCATGGTGGGACTTGTGGTCCCAGCTACTCGGGAGACTGAGGCGGAAGGATCACTTGAGCCCAGGAGATCGAAGCTGCCGTGAGCCATGACTGTGCCACTGCACTCCAGCCTGGGTGACAGAGCCAGACACTGTCTCAAAAAAAAAAGAAGAAAAAATCCAGATACCTTTAAAAAATCCAGATGCCCAAATGAAACCCCAAATCCCATCTGAGAGTATCAGTATTTTCCAAAATTCCCCAGGTGTGTTCAATGTACAACTTGGGCAGAGACCTGCTGGCGTAAGTAGATGGAAGTTATTGGTAACTTTTTTATTTTTTGAGACGGAGTCTTGCTCTGTCGCCAGGCTGGAGTGCAGTGGCGTGATCTCGGCTCACTGCAACCTCCGCCTCACGGGTTCAAGCGATTACCCTGCCTCAGCCTACCGAGTAGCTGAGACTACAGGCGCACGCCACCACACCCAGCTAATTTTTTGTATTTTAGTAGAGATGGGGTTTCACCATATTGGCCGGGATGGTCTCGATCTCCTGACCTCGTGATTCACCTGCCTCACGCTCCCAAAGTGCTAGGATTACAGGAGTGAGCCACTGCGCCCAGCCGATAACTTTCTATTATAGTCTTATATTGGTGGTGAGTTCAAAAGTGTTCCTTCTATTAGTATGTTTTGTAAGTCACGTGTGCTACAAGTATTACATACCAACTATTCCATTAAAAAGAAAATGAAGAAAAATACTTGTTTGTTCTCTTTTCTTTCATTTTCCCATTCTTTCATTTCTTCTTTCCTTCATTTCTCCATTCTGTATTCATCTCTGTTTTTCCTGGATGCAGCATCATGGCTTCAGCTGGGTTCAGTGGCTCACGCCTGTAATCCCAGCACTTTGGGAGGCCGAGGAGGGTGGATCACCTGAGGTCAGGAGTTGAAGATCAGCCTGGCCAACATGATGAAACCCTGTCTCTACTAAAAATACAAAAATTAGCCGGGCATGATGGCAGATGCTTGTACTCCCAGCTACTCGGGAGGCTGAGGCAGGAGAATCGCTTGAACCTGGGAGGCAGAGGTTGCAGTGAGCCGAGATTGTGCTGCTGCACTCCAGCCTGGGTGACAAAGTGAGACTCCATCTCCAAATTAAATAAATAAATAAATAAATAAATAAATAAATAAAATTAGCAGGCTGTGGTGGCACACACCTATAGTCCTAGCAACTTGGGAGGCTGAGGTGGGAGGATCACTTGAGCTCAGGACAAGGAGGCTGCAATGAGCCGTGATCACACTATTGCACTCCAGCCTGAGTGACAGAGCGAGACCCTGTCTCAAAACATGGTCTCTACAGTCAGAACGCCCAGGTTTCAAGCTATACCATGCTAGTGTAGTCTTGGGCAGGTCACTTCATCTGTCTGTGCCTCAGCTTCCTAGTCCATGGAATGAGAGTAAAAATAGTGCAACTTTCAGGCCGCGCGTGGTGGCTCATGCCTGTAATCCCAGCACTTTGGGAGGCCAAGGCTGGTGGATCTCTTGAGGTCAGGAGCTTGAGACCAGCCTGGCCACATGGTGAAACCCCCGTCTCTACTAAAAATATAAAAATTAGCTGGGCGTGGTGGCAGGCGCCTGTAGTCCCAACTACTCGGGAGGCCGAGGCAGGAGAATCGCTTCAACCGAGGAGGCGGGGGTTGCAGTGAGCCAAGATCATGCCACTGCACTCTAGCCTGGGTGACAGAGCAAGACTCTGTCTCAAAAAACAAAGCAAAACAAAAAATAGTGCAACTTTCTAGGGTTGCCTGTGTGAGAATAAATGGAGCATGCCCAGGAGTAGAGCATCCAGTGCATCCTAAGTGAGCCCAAACTTGAGCCTTCTTTCACATCCGCCTTTAGCTGGCACCCATTTAATCAGGGTCTGTCCCACTGCATGCGTTAGAGTCCTCAAGTTTCCCTCCCATTAATCCCTACCCCCTTGGGCAAATTCATGGCCACTCTTTCATGTTGTGTCCCCAATGCAGAGGGGTGGCAGCAGCCCACTGCAGTCACTCAGCAGAGATGCCCACCCAACAAAGGAGACCAATACATAAATGTCTGTCGACAGGAACTTCAGAAACACATGAATTGGACCAGGTGTGGTGGCTTACACCTGTAATCCCAGTATTTTGGGAGGCTGAGGCAGGTGGATCATTTGAGGTCAGGAGTTCGAGACCAGCCTGGCCAACGTGGCAAAACCTTGTCTCTACTAAAAATACAAAAATTAGCCAGGTGTGGTGGCACGCGCTTGTAATCCCAGCTACTCGGGAGGCTGAGGCATGAGAATCACTTGAACCCGGGAGGCAGAGGTTGCAGTGAGCCGAGATCCGACCACTGAACTCCAGCCTGGGCAACAGAGGGAGTCCCTGTCTCAAAAAAAAAAAAAAAAAAAAAGAAAGAAAAGAAAAGAAAAGAAAAAGAAAGAAATATGTGAGTTGGAGCAAGGGAAGGGAGAGCTGATCCTGATTTTGTGCCTCTTGGGCAAGGCCTTTCCACTCTCTGGGCCTCAGTTTCTTCATCTGTATAATGACCAGATAAGCTCCACTAGCAGAACTTTAGGGCTTAGGGCTTGACCAGCATGCCGGAGGGCAACCATTCCTAAGTGGCCCGATCCTGGAAGCCTGAGGTCCCCAGGTTGCAGCCTCTAATCTCTTTTGCTGGCCAGACATCCTCACCGGCCCCCACAGTTCAACTCTGAACCTCTTGATTACACGGCTGCTGGCTGTCGCTATTAAGCAACCTTACAAGTATCTTTTCCTTTGCTCCTCTTGGGCATTCTATGAGATATCTTATTGCCCCCGTTTTAGAATTGCCTAAACTAAGCTTCAGAAAGGTGGCATGGCTTGCCTGAGGAGCCGCAGCTGATAGGTGGTTGAGCCACAATTTGAAACCAGTTCTGCCTGATCCCAGTGCCTAAGCCCTCTTGCTGCAACACAAGAGCAGGGATCATCGTGTTCCTTGCTGCAGTCCGCATGCCATGCCTTGTATGTGGTAAGCACTCTATCTATCTATCTAGCTAGCTAGCTAGCTATATTTTTTTTGAGACAGAGTCTCACTCTATCACCCAGACTGATGGAGTGCAGTGGCGTGAACTTGGCTCACTGCAGCCTCTGCCTCCCAGGTTCAAGCAATTCTCCTGCCTCAGCCTCTTAAGTAGCTGGGATTACAGGTGCTCGCCACCACGTCCGGCTAATTTTTGTATTTTTTTTCAGTAGAGTTAGGGTTTCGCCATGTTGCCCAGGCTGGTCTTGAACTCCTGACCTCAGGCATCAGCCTCCCAAAGCGCTGGGATTACAGGCATGAACCACCGTGCCCGGCCTCAATCTGTATTTGTGTTGAGAATGAAAAAGTGAATGGATCCCCAATTTTGAGTACCTTCTTCTCCTCCAAAGGAAAAAGGAATCTATGGTGTTAAGAGAAAGCAAAAAGAAGAAAAGGAACGAGCATTTCTTGAACATCTGCTATGTGCCAGGTGCTTGGAGATATATTACCTCATTTAAGCCTCCCTCCAACCTGGGAGGAGCGTGTTCCTGCCCCCATTTTGCAGATGAGGGCGCTGAGGCTCAGAGAGGTGAAGCAACTCTCTTGAGGTCACACAGCAAAGACTATAAAAGCCAGGATTTACAACAAACCTCTGAGACTGAATCCCTCTTCAGTGTGTTTTTCTGGGAGCTTGTGGCTTGCAAGTGTAGCTCTTAAAAGAGGCCTGCAGCCGGGCACAGTGGCTCACGCCTGTAATGCCAGCACTCTGGGAGGCCGAAGCGGGTGGATCACTTGAGGTCAGGAGTTCAAGACCAGCCTGGGCAACATGGCGAAACCCCATCTCCACCAAAAATACAAAAATTAGCCGGGTGTGGTAGTGCGCGCCTGTAGTCCCAGCTACTCAGGAGGCTGAGGCAGGAGAATCACTTGAACCTGGGAGGTAGAGGTCGCAGTGCGCCAAAATCATGCCACTGCACTCCAGCCTGGGCAACAGAGTGAGACTCTGTCTCAAAAAAAAAGAGGCCTGCAAATGTGAACATACAAAGAATTTGGCAATATGAAATATTCAATGACAGGTCAATGACTATGGCGTGCAGGGGGCTGAGAGGGAAAGCCCTGGTAGGAACCCGCAGGTTGGAGCTGCCCCTGGACTTGTGACTTTGGGTATCCTAGCGTGGGAGAAGAAAACAAGAACGGAGAGAGGGGGTGACGCTATGGGAGCCGCTCTCCATTTGATGAAACATGACAGTACTGGAAGCCGCACAATGCTATCATTTAATTAGCAGGTACCATTATGAAGGTATGACATTTCAACACCAACCACTCCAGCTTCTTGCTTCACACCTCACCCCACCTGAAAACAAGACCGCAGCAGAAGTAGACAGGTGTGCTCAAAGACCCTGGGGCTACTAGGCTGCCTCTCAGAGCCCCAGCTTTGTGTTTTAAAAAAATAACAATGAGGTCAGGTGAGGTCATTCACGCCTGTAATCCCAACGCTTTGTTTGTGAGGCGGAGGAGGATCGCTTGAACCCAGGCATTTAAGACCAGCCTGGCAATATAGAGAGACCCCTATCTCCACCGAAATTTTTTTTTTGTTAATCGGGTGTGATGGTGCACACCTGTGGTCCCAGCTACCTGGGATGTGGAAGTGGGAGGATTGCTTGAGCCTGGGAAGTTGAGGTTGCAGTCAGCCATCATTGAGCCACTGCACTCCAGCCAGGGCGAGAGAATGAGACACTCTCTGAAAAAAAAAAAAAAAAAAGTAATTCTTGAACCTTGAACCATATCATTACTTCAGCTGGGGAACTGTAGTGAATTCCTGTAATTTTATGTTGCCTGGGCAACCATTTTGAATATTTTAGACTTTCTCATATAAAAAGCAAGTCTCAGTCAACCCTTGACATAGTCCATTCTCCACCTCCTCCCAGTTCCTCAAGGTGGTCAACCCAGGTATCTGTCTTACGCAACCGCCTCCTGCTGACCCCCTCCCTATGGGACAGCTGAAGACAAACTACTTGACTCACCCCCCTGACCCCACCCCCTGCCTGGATGGCACAGTCATGCTGCAGTGACCAGTCACAGTGTGACCTCCTGGAACGCATGCCCACTAGCTCTAAACCCAACAATTAGAACTCCCTGAGGGAAACCTGCTAGGGGGATGCCCTGGACTCCAACAAAGTCTTTTTTTTGGGGGGGACAGAGTTTCGCTCTTGTTGCCCAGGCTGGAGTGCAATGGCACGATCTTGGCTCACTGCAACCTCCGCCTCCTGGGCTTAGGCGATTCTCCTGCCTCAGCCTCCCAAATACCTGGGATTACAGTAGGCATGCGCCACTACGCCCAACTAATTTTGTATTTTTAGTAGAGATGGGGTTTCTCCATGTTGGTCAGGCTGGTATCGAACTTCTGACCTCAGGTGATCTGCCCACCTCAGCCTCCCAAAGTGCTGGGATTACAGCCGGAGTCACTGCGCCCGGCCTTTTTTTTTTTTTTTTTTTTTTTGTTGTTGTGAGACAGAGTCTTGCTCTGTTGCCCAGGCTGGAGTGCAGTGGCACAATCTTGGCGGCTCACTGCAAGCTCGGCTTCCCGGGTTCACACCATTCTCCTGCCTCAGCCTCCTCAGTAGCTGGGATTACAGGTGCCCACCACGATGCCCAGCTAATTTTTTTGTATTTTTTAGTAGAGACAGGGTTTCACCGTGTTAGCCAGGATGGTCCTGATCTCCTGGTCTCGTGATCCGCCCGCCTCGGCCTCCCAAAGTGCTGAGATTACATTTTTGTTGTTGTTGTTGTTAAGACTGAGTCTCACTCTGTTGCCCAGGCTAGAGTACAGTGGTGTAATCTTGGCTCATTGCAACCTCCACCTTGTGGGTTCAAGCGATTCTCCTGCTTCAGCCTCCCTGAGTAGCTGAGATTACAGGCACCCACCACCATGCCTGGCTAATGTTTGTATTTTTAGTAGAGATGGCATTTCACCATAGTGGCCCGGCTGGTCTTGAACTTTTGACCTCAAGTAATCAACGTGCCTCAACCTCCCAAAGTCCTGGAATTACAGGCGTGAGCCACCGTGCCTGGCCTCCAATAAAGTCTTTAGCCCATATTTCTCTCTCTGTCTGTCCCCATTGGTTAAGCACACATGTCCCAAATAGCTTCCCATTTCCATTGGCTATGCAAACCCTGCTCGCTGCTGTCTGGATCTGTGAGTAATAAATTGCTTCCGCTATTTTTGTTGAGTTGCTCCCTCTGTGTTTCACTCGACAAACACACCTGAACCCACTGCTCACCCCTCCCGGTCAGGCTCTCCTAGAGAGTGTCTGTCTTGTTTGGAATGAACTGGATATAGGTGAAACAAGAGCCACAAGGGCATCAGCTGATCTCAACACGTTTCCTGGGAGAAGGACACCTGGTCATGGGTCATGGGACACTTTGGCATTAGGCAAGCCACCAGCATAAAGAAGGATCCTGTGAAAGACACATGATAAACATCCAACTTCCTCCCCAGACCTACTGAGTTCTCTCTGGGGACTGGGCCCAAGAGCAATCCTTGGTGACAAGATGCCCTGCTGGATCTGATGCTCACAATTTTTTTTTTTTTTTTTTTGAGAAGGAGTTTAGCTCTTGTTGCCCAGGCTGGAGTGCAATGGTGCAGATCTCAGCTTAATGCAACCTCTATCTCCCAGGTGCAAGCGATTCTCCTGTCTCAGTCTCCTGAGTAGCTGGGATTACAGGCATGCACCACCACACCCAGTTAATTTTGTATTTTTAGTAGAGACCATGTTTCACCATGTTGGCCAGGCTGGTCTTGAACTCCTGACCTCAGGTGATCCACCCACCTCGGCCTCCCAAAGTGCTGGGATTACAGGCATGAGCCACTGTGCCCGGCCTGATGCTCACAATTTAAGACCACAGGTTCCAGCTTGCTGAAGCTCACCCCACCCAAAGCCCTTGCTTTATAGAGGAGGAAATGGGGTCTCAGAAATGGGGAGTGTGTGCCTAAACGAGGTAAGTGGCAGAGCCAGTGGGATAGTGAAAGCGGCTGGTAGACTCCGTGCGTAGAGGCAGAAACTGAAGCCACAAAGAGAAGGAGACTCAGCCAACACCTGCTTACCAGTTACTGAACCTTGATTGTCCTGTTCCTGGGTGACCACCTTCATCCTCACAGTGTCTCTAGGAGTATGAGTTAGAGTAACCCTACTGACGCTTACAGTAGTTGGGCAGAGCACTCTGATGGTCTTTATAGTGCATCAGGGTTCCCATCCCAAATCCCACACCAATTCCCTTCTGCTGGGGTGTCAGGTATGGGGCACAGTCCACCAAAATGGGGCATCAGGCCAGTCCTGTGTTTTCTGTGACTTTCCTGCCCACAGGCACCCACTGGACATTCCTGAATGACAGACAGCCTCTACTTCCTAAGTCCCAAAGTTCAAGATGACTGGTAGACCACATCAGAGCAGTTCCATCGTCTGCTCAGCCTTGAACCTTCCATGGCTCCCCATTTCCCTTGGCATGAAGCCCATACCACTGGGCCCAGCCTGGTCTGGTCCCCTGCTGACATCACTGGCCACACTGGTCATTTCTTTATGTCTCACCACCACCTTTCCCGCCATGCTGTTTCCTCTGTCTGGAAGACCCTTCCCCTCTGCTAACTCCTACTCAGACTTCAGGATCCCAGTGTAAATGTCCCTTCCTGGCAGAAGCCCTCCTGATTCCCTCTGACCAAGTCACTTGGTGTCAGGACACACTGTATTTTTCTTCCATAGCTTTCACTGCAGCATTAAATAAATGATTTTTTTTTTGAGACGGTATCTTGCTCTGTTGTCCAGGCTGGAGTGCAATGGCACAATCTCAGGTCACTGCAACCTCCACCTCCTGGGTTCAAGCAATTCTCATGCCTCAGTCTCCTGGGTAGCTGGGACTACAGGCATGTGCCACCACGCCCAGCTAATTTTTGTATTTTCAGTAGAGACAAGGTTTCACCATGTTGGCCAGGATGGCCTCGAACTCCTGACCTCAAGTGATCCACCTGCCTTGGCCTCCCAAAGTGCTGGGATTACAGGTGTGAACCACCACGTCTCGCCTGATTAAATCTTATAAAAAGCTTGGGCACCAAGTACTTTTCTAAAACCCATTTTCGTTGAGAACAGAAAAATGTCCTCTAAAAAGGCAAATATTGCTGAGAAGGGTGGATCACCCGAGGTCAGGAGTTAGTAACCAGCTTGGCCAATATGGTGAAACCCCGTCTCTACTAAAAATATAAAAATCAGCAGAGCATGGTGGCACACGCCTGTAATCTCAGCTACTCAGGAGGCTGAGGCAGGAGAATCGCTTGAACCTGAGAGGCAGAGTTTGCAGTGAGCCTAGCCGAGATCTTGCCAGCGCACTCCAGCCTGGGCAACAAGAACAAAACTTCGTCTCAAAAAAAAAGCAAATCTTAGGGCTGGGCACAGTGGCTTATGCCTATAAACCCAGCGCTTTGGGAAGCCAAGGCAGGTGGATCACTTGAGGTCAGGAATTCAAGACCAGCCTGGCCAACATGGTGAAACCCATCTCTAGTAAGAAAAAAACCAAAAAATTAGCCAGGTATGGTGGTGCGCACGTGTAATCCCAGCTACTTGGGAGGCTGAGGCAGGAGAACTGCTTGAACCTGGGGGGCAGAGGTTGCTGTGAGTGGGGAGATTGTACCACTGCACTCCAGCCTGAACGATAGAGTGAGTGAGACTCTGTCTCAAAAAAAAAAAAAGGGAATATTAAGAAAGCCCATTACTATATCTTCTCCTTTAGTTAGAATTGACTATAGTACATTTACTCACTCAACTACACAGCTTTAGAAGTACCAATAAAAATAAGCAAAAGTTACAATTTTCCTATAGAGAAGGATGTTTAAACTGTGCTTACTATAAAATTGATTCAGTGAGGAACTTTAGTCTTTAGATTTTGCTTCAAAGTTAAACCTAAGTGTTCTCATGGAATCAAAATTGTACAGGTAGTTTACCATAGAGGTACAAATTCCAATGTGATTTGTTTCATTTTCCGTATTCAAAACATTTTCACACAGGGAAGTTAATAAGAGAAGAAAGGAACAAATACCCTAGGGGTTCAAAACCATTACCTGGACTTGTTATCTGCCAGGCAGAGGCTGTGTGCTAATGCCTGTCCTCATTTTTGAATGCTCAGATTCATACATGATTCATTGCCATTAACAACACCAGTCTGTGAGCTCCTTGAGAGAGCTCCATCTTTGACCCCACATTGCCTGGCAAAGCCTGGCCTAAGAGAAAAGTTCCAGTAGTGATTGTGGAACTGAATGGAATGAAAAAGGTCAGCTGGGCATGGTGGCTCATGCCGGTAATCACAGCACTTTAGGAGGCCGAGACAGGCGGATCACCTGAGGTCAGGAGTTCGAGACCAGCATGGCCAACGTGGTGAAAGCCGGTCTCTACTAAAAATACAAAAATTAGCTGGGCGTCGTGGCATGTACCTGTAGTCCCAGCTACTTGGGAGGCTGAGGTGGGAGAATCGCTTGAACCCGGGAAGCAGAGGTTGCAGTGAGCCGAGGTCACGCCATTGCACTCCAGCCTGGGTGACAGAGTGAGATCCTGTCTCCAAAAAAAAAAAAAAAAAAAGAGAAAAGAAAAAGGCTGGCTTTCTGTCTCTTTCTTTTTGGGACAGGGTCTTGCTCTGTCACCCACCCAGGCTGCAGTGGTCTTGCTCTGTCACCCACCCAGGCTGCAGTGCAGTGGCACAATCATAGCTCACTGCAACCTCTATCTCCTGGGCTTAAGCAATCCTCCGGCCTCAGCCTCCTGAGTAGCTGGGACCACAGGCACATGTGCCCCCATGCCCAGCTAACTTTTTTTTTTTTTTTTGTAGAGATGAGGTCTTTCTGTGTTGCCCAGGTTGGTTCATTTTTATGTTTCTTTAATTTAATGACAATGGTAGTGTGCTATGACACTGTCTTAGGACTGTGACATGGTCAGGCTTCCTTAGAACATTTTATCCATTTGAGACTACAAAGGCCAGGCCCTCTCAGCCCCTGAGGCTGCCCCTGTAGATGGAGGACAGGGTGGCATTCCCCCTCTTGTCCGTGCTGTTTAAATGACCAAAATACTATTTTTATCCAGTAACTGAAAAAATGTCCAAAACTTGGCTGTATCCCACTTGGGTGTTTCCTGGGATGGCAGCAAGTGGGCCTGTTGGCGGGTGCACCTTCGCATTAATTAGGGAGAGGCGGCAGACAGGCCCCGAGAAACAGCAAGGAGAATTGGCATGGTGGCTCTTAACACACAGAGGAGTTGGCTCAGCAAAGCTCATTTGGCACATTTAGTCCTGCTGAAAACCTGGCAGTTGAGGAGGTGACATCACTGGAATCAATTATCCCCACAATTGCCAGTCCTGGGTAGAAATAACTCCGTAAATCGATTCATAATAGCCACACCGTTCATCGAGGGCCGCCTGCCTGCCAGCATGCAAACTGCCCTATCTACATTAACCCATTGAAACCTCACATCAGCCCTGACAGGGAGTTAGCATCGCTACTGTCCTAACTTTACAGATGAGACAACAGAGGGGAGACTTTACACACACACAGGAGAAGCTCACGTGAAGATGGAGGCAGAGGCTGGAGCGAGACAGGAATGCCTAGAGCCACCAGAGGCTGGAAGAGGCAAGAATAGATTTTCTTCCAGAGTCGTCTTTTTTTTTTTTTTTTTTTTTGAGATGGAGTCTCACTCTGTCACCCAGGCTGGAGTGCAGTGCAACAGGCTCACTGCAAGCTTCGCCTCCTGGGTTCATGCCATTCTCCTGCCTCAGCCTCCTGAGCAGCTGGGACTACAGGCGCCCGCCACAATGCCCGACTCATTTTTTGTATTTCTAGTAGAGACGGCGTTTCACCGTGTTAGCCAGGATGGTCTCGATCTACCGAACTCGTGATCCGCCTGCCTCGGCCTCCCAAAGTGCTGGGATTACAGGTGTGAGCCACCACACCCGGCCCAGAGTCGTCTTTTAATTTTAATTTTGTGGAGATGAGGTCTTGCTCTGTTGCCCAGGCTGGTCTCAAACTCCTGAGCTCAAGCAATCCTCCCTCCTCGTCCTCCCAAAGTCCTGGGATTACAGGTGTGAGATACCACGCCCAGCCCTTTTTTTTTTTTTTTTTTGTGACAGGATCTTGCTATGTTGCCCAGGCTGGTCTCAAACTCCTTGACTCAAGGAGTCCTCCCACCTCAGCCTCCCAAGTAACAAGGATTACAGGCACGTACCACCATGCCCAGCTCAGAGCCTTTGGAGAGAGTGTGTTCTAGCCAAGACCTTGATTTTGCCCTAGTGATACTAATTTTGGACTTCTGGCCTTTAGAACTGTGAGAGAATACATTCTGATTGTTTTAAATCATCAAGCAGCCATAGGAAACTGACACAGGAAGTGACTTGCTCAAGGCCACACAGCTAGAAAGTAGAAGTGTTAAGCTTTAAACATAGTAAGTATTCAATAAATGTTAGCTGTCATTATTATTATTACTATCCTCAATAAAGAAGGTGCATTTATTGGATAAAATGTCAGCAAGACCACGAACTCGGCCTACTTTACCCATCCCAACAGACGCCACTGGAGGAAAGACGGCCTGTGTAACAAGGATTTGATGATTCAGTTGGGGAAGATGTTATTAACACTGGGTGGAGCTGGTTTAGGAAAATATGGTTTTCAATATGGATGGAAGACTATAGGAACAAATATAGATAAACATAGACATGAATGTGTATGCGTGCATATAAAACTGAGTGAATCTAGGAGAAGGGACACCCCGATAACAATAAGCACATCTAGGCCGGGCGCAGTGGCTCATGCCTGTAATCCCAACACTTTGGGAGGCTGAGGTGGCTGGAGCACGAGGTCAGGAGTTCTAGACCAGCCTGACCAACTTGGTGAAACCCCATCTCTACTAAAAATATGAAAATTAGCCGGGAGTGGTGGTGCGCGCCTATAATCCCAGCTACTCAGGAGGCTGAGGCAGGAAAATTGCTTGAACCCGGGAGGTGGAGTGTGCAGTGAGCCAAGATTATGCCATTGCACTCCAGCCTGGGCAACAGAGCAAGACTCTGTCTCAAAAAAAAAAACAAAAAACAAAACAAAAAAATCCTCCAAAAAACAAAAAGCACACTAGATCTTGGTTTCGAAATACCATTGCCCACAGAAAAGAACCAGGGCTTTTTGGAGAAATGGTTGGTTTGGAGACCAGGGCAGGGAAAGTGCAAGATAAGCCTGGAATATCTTGTGCTAGAGAGTAAGGAAGGACTTAATGATGGGGACATGACAGAAGCACACAGAAGCTAGCTTGGAGGGGCTTTCACTGGCCAAATCTTGGACAATTTGAGCCACTAAATACATAATAATAGGCCGGGCACGGTGGCTCACGCCTGTAATCCCAGCACTTTGGGAGGCTAAGGTGGGTCGATCACCTGAGGTCAGGAGTTCGAGACCAGCCTGGCCAACATGGTGAAACCCTGTTTCTACTAAAAATACAAAAATTAGCTGGGTGTGGTGGCAGACGCCTGTAATCCCAGCTACTCGGGAGGCTGAGGCAGAAGAATTGATTGAACCTGGGAGGTAGAGGTTTTAGTGAGCCGAGATCGCACCATTGCACTCCAGCCTGGGCGACAGAGCAAGACTCTGTCTAAAAATGAATAAATAAATAAATAGTAATGGACTGTAACCCATGGAATCACTAGTCCCCACTGATGTAAATAAATAAATGGAAGGTTTTATGAGTGATGAGATATTTACTTTACCTAGTGCCTCCCTGTGAAATATTTGTTAATTTCAAAGAGGAAGAGAATAGCTTTACAGTGGAGAAGAGTGAAGACACCTTATTCAAATGATCAAAGTTAAGACCTGCAATAATAGGCACACACCTGTAGTCCCAGTTACTCAGGAGGCTGAGGTGGGAAGATTTCTTGAGCTCAGGAGTTCAAGGCCGCAGTGAGCTATGATCACACCACTGCATTCCAGCCTGAGCACCAGAGCAAGACTGTGCCTCTTAAAAAAAAAAAAAAAAAAAAAAGGCGGGGTGCGGTGTCTCACGCCTGTAATCACAGTACTTTGGGAGGCCAAGGCGGACGGATCAGGAAGTCAGGAGATCGAGACCATCCTGGCTAACACGGTGAAACCCCGTTTCTACTAAAAATACTAAAAATTAGCTGGGCGTGGTGGTGGGTGCCTGTAGTCCCAGCTACACTGGAGGCTGAGGCAGAAGAATGGCGCGAACCCAGAAGGCGGAGCTTGCAGTGAGCCGAGATTGTGCCACTGCGCTCCAGCCTGGGCGACAGAGCGAGACTCCGTCTCAAAAAAAAAAAAAAAAAAACCATCAGATTTTCAATAATGGGACAAATAAAAATCACTGTGTCATCTGTTATGTTACAATGAGAAGGACAGAGCATCACTTCTGTGATAGTTCATGACACACAAACTCTATAGCTGCTTCTAGTATTAAGATGTACAACTTGAATCCAATCATGAAGAAACATCAGACAAAACCAAAATGAGGGATATTCTACAAAGTTAACTGTCCTGGGGCTGGGCTCGGTGGCTTATGCCTGTAATCCCAGCCCTCTGGGAGGCCAAGGCGGGAGGATCACTTGAGGTCAGGAGTCCGAGACCAGCCTGGCCAACACAGTGAAACCCCATCTCTACCAAAAATATAAAAAGTTAACAGGGTGTGGTGGCAGGTGCCTGTAATCCCAGCTACCAGGGAGGCTGAGGCAGGAGAATCGCTTGAACCTGGGAGGTAGAGGTTTCAGCGAGCCAAGATAGTGCCACTGCACTCCAGCCTGGGCGACAGAGCGAGACTCCATCTCAAAAAACAAAAACAAAAACAAAGTAACTGTCCTGTCCTCTTCAAAAGTGTCAAGGTCATTGGAGTCCAGGAAAGACTGAGGAATCGTTCTAGAGAGAAGGAGACTCTAGAGACAGAGCAATTGTCCTGGACCCTTAGGCTACAAAGGACATTACTGGGGCCAGGCGCCATGGCTCATGCCTCTAATCCGAGCACTTTGGGAGGCTGGGGTGGGTGGATCACCTGAGGTCAGGAGTTCGAGACCAGCCTGACCAACATGGTGAAACCCCATCTCTACTAAAAATACAAAAATTAGCCGGGTGTTGTGGTGCATGCCTGTAATCCCAGCTACTCAGGAGGCTGAGGCAGGAGAATCGCTTGAACCTGGGAGGCGGAGGTTGCAGTGAGCCAAGATCGTAACACTGCACTCCAGCCTAGGCAACAGAGTGAGACTCCATCTCAAAAAACAAAAACAAAAACAAAGGACATTACTGGGACAAATGGCAAACCTTGAATAAGGTCTGAGGATTAGGTGGTAGCAGTACATCAGGGTGAATTTCCTGCATGGATGGATGTACTGTGATTCTGCAGGAGAGCGTCCTTGTTTGGAGGAAATATACGTTCAGGTGTTCAGGGTGATTGGGCATTGTTTCAGCAACCTATGCTCAGATGGTTCAGGAAGGAAACCTTGTGACTGTAGTTGTAACTTTTCTGTGAGTTTGAGATTGTGTCAAAGAAAAAAAAAAGAAAAAATGCTTTGTGTGGCTGACATCTTGTTCTTAACAAATTCGAGTTAGTTGCCAACATTTAAAAATCAAGCAATTTTTACCTACAGATCTAGTTTTCTGGTTTCCCTTGAGGAACTGGAAAAGCTAGCAGCTCTGGGGGATGAGTAGTCAGGTGAAGAGCCTGATAGTTCCATTTATTTGTTTATTTATTTTTTAATTTTAAGAGAGAGATTCGGCTGGGCGCGGTGGCTCACGCCTGAAATCCCAGCACTTTGGGAGGCTGAGGCAGGCGGATCACGAGGTCAGGAGATCCAGACCACCCTGGCTAACACGGTGAAACCCCATCTCTACTAAAAATACAAACAAATTAGCTAGGCATGGTGGCGGGCGCCTGTAGTCCCAGCTACTGGGGACGCTGAGGCAGGAGAATGGCATGAACCCGGGAGGCGGAGCTTGCAGTGAGCTGAGATTGCGCCATTGCACTCCAGCCTCGGTGACAGAGTGAGACTCCGTCTCAAAAAAAAAAAAAAAAAAAAAAGATTTTTTTCTCATTTTGTTACCCAGGCTGGAGAGCAACAGCACAATCACCTCACTGCAGCCTCCAACTCCTGAGATCAAGGGACCCTCCCACTTCAGCATTCCACATAGCTGGGACTACAAGCACTTGTCATGATGCATGACTAATAGTGCCCTTTTGATGGGCTATGTGGCCCCCAGTTCTCCAAAGCCTCCACCACTCCTCATTGTGTCACACTCAGCCCACAGCACCCAGTTATGCTACCAGCCTGGCCCCTGTCACAAGCTATGGGAAAGCAAATATCCATCCTAGGCCAGGCACTGATCATATTTGTTGGATTGATGAAGGGGTAGATGAATGGATGGATGAACTTTCAAGATGCTCCATTATCTCAGAGCAATGATCTATCTCAGTGTATCAAGCCTGTGTTCTATGGCAAGGTGCTTCTTGAATCAGCTATAGTGTCTGAATGGTTTGTCTGGAATAGAAAGTGTTGAGAAATCAGGGTGTTGTCTGATGCCAGAGGTCCCCATGTAGGGTGCGATCTCTGTGTGGAATTGATGGAGGCGTCTGACAGGTGGGTGTGGTTCTGGCCCTAGGACAGGGTGCGAGGCGGGCCAGTGAGGCTTCAAGGAGATGGTATCATAGGATGCTCGAGGTAGTGAGGTTGGGTGGGGTGGGAACAAGCCTAGTTGATGGCTGGGGATCCTATCAGTGGAAGATCTGACTTGATGGGGCATGTCAGGGTCTGGGTATGAGCAAGAGTTGATGTTAGCTTTGTCTCCCCCAGCCCCTCTCACTTCCTGATTCTACCTGGGTCATGGTTTGAAAGAACCTCTTCTCTCACCTGCCCCCTGAAAGATTAAAACATTCAGCCTGGGCACAGTGGTTCACACCTATAATCCTATCACTTTGGGAAGCCAAGGTGGGAGGATCGCTTGAGCCCAGGGGTTCAAAACCAGGCTGGGAAACATAGCAAGACTCCATCTTTACAAAAAAAAAAAAAAAAAAAAAAAAAAGCCTAGCATGTTGGCATGTTCCTGTAGTCCCAGCTACTTGAGAGACTGAGGCGGGAGAATCACTTGAGCCCAGAAGGTTGAGGCTGCAGGGAGCTGTGATCACACCACTCTGGCCTTGGCTATAGAGTGAGATCCTGTCTCTCAAAAAAAAAAAGAAAAAAAAAAAGAAAAAAGAAAACATTCAATAAGATTCAGCAGAAATACACTAGTGATTTCTTATTGCCTTTAACATAAAATCCAAACTCTTGGCCGGGCGCGGTGGCTCCCGCCTGTAATCCCAGCACTTTGGGAGGCTGAGGCGGGCGGATCACAAGGTCAGGAGTTTGAGACCAGCCTGGCCATCATGGTGAAACCCCATCTCTACTAAAAATACAAAAAAATTAGTCAGGTGTGGTGGTGAATGCCTGTAATCCCAGCTCCTTGGGAGGCTGAGGCAGAGAATTGCCTGAACCCGGGAGGCGGAGGTTGCAGTGAGCCGAGATTGTACCACTGCACTCCAGCCTGGGCGACAGGCAGAGACTCCATCTCAAAAAAAAAAAAAAAAAAATCCAAACTCTTCACCACTCCCTTCCTGCCCCAACATACTCTGGCCTCTGCTCACCTCCCTGACCTCAACTCCTATCACCCTACTCACTCTTGCCTTCACTTACCCATTCCCATTTCCTCCCCTGGCCCCCCGATTCCTTGCACCACACTAAGCCCTTTGTTACCTTAAGGCTTTTGCTCATGTGCCTCACACCCCAAGTCTTTTTTTTTTTTTTTTAGATGGAGTCTCGCTCACTCTGGCAGGAGTGCAATGGCACGATCTTGGCTCACTGCAAACTCCACCTCCCTGGTTCAAGCAATTCTTCCTGCCTCCGCCTCCTGAGTAGCTGGGATTACAGGCGCCTGCCACCACACCCAGCTAACTTTTGTATTTGCTAATAGAGACGGGGTTTCACCATGTTGGCCAGACTCACACCCCAAGTCTTTGACCTGGCTCTATCCTACTTCTCCTCTAGGTCTCAGCTCAAATATCACCTCTTCAGAGGTACTGCTCCCAAACCCCCACATCTGATCTCAGCCAACAGGCTTCAGTCATCCTCCGTCACTAAACTGTTTTATTTTCTTCACATACTCATCAGTGTCTGAAGTTGTCTTACCAATTTGTGTATTGCATTGTGTTGTGTTCCCAACCAGATTGTCAGCTCCACAAGGGTAGGGATTTTGCTGTATCATTCACTTTATCCTCAGTGCCCAGTGCAGTGCATGACACATAGTGGCGGAGGGTGGCGGGTGTGTGGGAAGGACGGCAAATGTTTATTCTGGAATGAATAAGAGGCTCTCGACAATGGTGTGTTAGACTTTTGCATAAGCTGGGCATTGGGTTTAGGACATAAGCATCTAGGTGGGTTGTGGCTGAGATGACTTGTGATTCAAGGTGTGAGAAGCTGGACCCTGGGCTGTTGGAGAGACGTTAGGTTTTGGAAACAAGTGTCCAGGTTGTGGTTGAATTGGTATAAACTGGCTGGCTCCAACTGTCACCAGCAGAAGGTGCCCAGGTACTTGGCGTCTTGGACAAAACACACAAACGAAGCAAGGAAAGCAAAAGCAAGGATTTATTGAGAACGAAAAGTCCACCCCACAGTGTGGGAGCAGGCCTGAGCGTAGAGGCTCAAGAGCCCCGCTTATAGAATTTTCTGGGGTCTCAAAACTCTAGAGGTTTCCCATTGGTTACTTGGTGAATATTCTATGTAAATGAAGAGAATGAAGTCACAGAGTCATTTACTCAGAATGTGCCCTATTGCAAATAGAGAGGATGTTACTTGGTGTGTGATCTATGTAAAGGGAGAGGATGAATGTGAAGTTACAAAGTATAAATGGAGAGGATGTTTCTTGGAGTGTGTGGTCTGTGTAAATGGAGAGGATGAATGTGAAGTTACAAAGCGTAAAGGGCGTGAATGGAGAAGATGAAGTGAAGTTGCAAAGCCGTTTACATTCCTGTCATTGCTGAGGTGCTTTCATTTGATTTAGGTCTACGAAGTCAGCCTTATGCTCCCTGCCTCCAGGCCCTTTTCTTCTGCCTCACAACAGGTAACATCAGACCGTTGAGGGCAGACTGGACCCCAGATTTCGGGAAGCAGGAGTCGTCCAGAAGGGCAGCGGCTGAGTTAGATTGACTTCAGCAGTGTTCAACAGGTATAAGGTCATTGAAGACGAAGAATCAAGCAATCGAGCGTCCCCGTCGGTTGCAGCGAAAGAGAACCGTGACCAACAGGAGAGCAGTGTCCACCCAGGTCACTTGGGGTTATTGGGGGACAATTTTGGAGGAAACGGAGGTCCTGGGGAGCGTTGGCTGGGTGGGGCTGTAACCCGAGCTGGTGGGCGGGTTGTGAGTTGTGACCTGGCCCGAGCCGGTCCGCCCGGATTGGGGGGCCAAACCGGGGGCGGCGGGAGGCACACCTGGGGAAGACTCACCTGTGAGCGGCTCACTTGGGCCCTCCGGGACCCACGAACCGGCGCGCCTCCTCTGCGTCCCGCCCCCGGCCGGCCCCCCGGCCAATGGGGGCGCGGAGACCTCAGCGGCGGGCGCGGATTGGGAGCCGGCGAGCGGGGGCGGGGCGGCGCGCCCGGCAGCTTAGGCGCTCGGCCGGCGGGCGGCGCTGAGCGCTCGACTACGAGGGCGCCGTGCGGGCGGAAGTGGCGACGCTGGCGTCCCCGGAGCCTGCGGCGGGCGGCTGTGACTGCCCCGGCGCTGACGGCGGCGGCCGGGGGGGCAGTGTCGACGCCCGCGGCGCCGGCTGGGGCATCACCGCGGGCCTCGACCCCGAAATGGCGCTGCTGGCCGAACACCTGCTGAAGCCGCTGCCCGCGGACAAGCAGATCGAGACCGGGCCCTTCCTCGAGGCGGTGTCCCACCTGCCGCCCTTCTTCGGTGAGCCGGAATGGAGGGGGGAGGCGGCCCGCAGCCCCACACTCACCCGAATCCTCCTTCCCCCGAGCATCCCCTAACCATCTCTGCCCTAGACACCCCCAAGTACTGTTTCCCCAGGCACCCAAGATCCTCTTTCCCTCCACTCACCCTAAATTCTCCCTTTCCCGGACCACTCCCAAGTCTTCTCCGCTCTAAACATGTCACATCCTGCCTGTCCTCCCCAAATCCTCCCTCACAATCCTCCATATCCCCCAAATGCCCCCTGATCATCCGTGCCCCCAACACGCCTTACCCTTCCATCTCCCTTAGGCATTCTGTAATCCACCATCTCCCCCAAAGCCTCCTGCCCCTTCTTCCCCAAAGTCCTTCATCCCTGGCGCTTTCTGATGGCTCTCAACTCGCTCCCCTTACAATGAATCCCCCCATTTTATAAGCCTTCTCTTTAAGCTTCCAGCCTCTCCCTCATGGGACCTACGAACCCTTCCTTCTTCCCTCGGAATTCCCCCATTCCAGATCAAAGAATCCCGTCTCCCCCTCCAAGGGTAGGAAGCCTGGTGAGGCGGGGACAGGGAGAGGGTTTTGAAGACGGAGTTGCAAAACTCCAGGGCCTCTTTCTAGGGGAAACCACCTAAAGTTTTTCCTCCTTTTAGGACAGGGGTGAGGGTTGTCGGGGGAGCTGTTTTGTGAGGTGACATCAGACATGCAGAGCTTGGCACCAATTCGTCCCTCAGTTTGGGCTCTACGAGAGGAAGCCCCTCCCCTGTATGTCGTGCGGAAGTTCCTGGGCGCATTGGGAAGGCGGTCCTCTTTCAGACCCCCACTCCCTCAGCCTAGCCCAGTCCAGCCAAGGCCCCGGATGCAAAATGGGAACTAGAAGCCAGCACCACTGCCCTGCCCTTTGCCTTTTGGGTCCCGGGTAAAGGGTGCAACCTGAGCCTCTATTCTCCTCCTCCATGTGAGCTCTGTCCTGCCCTGCTGGTTCACTTGGTGGCCTTGCAGGAAGATACCAGCCCCCAGGGCAGAGTCCAGCTGAAACCCAAAGACAGGAGACCTTAAGACAGTCCGACTTAGTAGGCAATGAAGGCTTGTTAGGGATAGTAGTTCCCACAGTGTCCTGAGCTCTGGGATGGTTGTGGTTACCTGGAGTCTATAGCTCCCCTCCTTCACCTCTTGAGCCTCAGTGTCCCCAGCTGTGAAATGGGGATGCTGATCTCCTAGGCCAGCTATGAGGAGTAGATGAGGTGGAGTGTGTAAAGTACCGAGGCCATAAGTGCCAAATAGGTCTTCGCTGTAGGGGGTGTGGCTATAAGTTCCTGAATCCAGTTTTGGTTCCTGCTAGAGTGATTAATCGGTGTTGGAGGGAGTGCAATTGTCTGGTGTGTGTGATTCCCAGACCTCGGTAAGCAATCTGAGAGCAACGGCTTGGTTTTTTACATCCACTCTGTGTCCCCAGTGCCCCGAACAGTGCCTGGCACATAGCAGATGCTCAGTCAATACTGCTGAATGCACAAAACTTTCTTATTATCAGTGTCACAGTCTTGAGATAGTACTGACTCTCCAGGCAGGGGCTTGGGAGCGAACCAGCCCTAGCATTGAAAAGTTGTTTAATTTTGTGACGTTGTTGGTTGTTGTTGTTGTTGTTGTTTTTTTTGCTTGCTTGTTTTCTCTTTGGTTCCAGGAATAGTTCCAAGTCAGAGCCAGCTTGCCCTGGACAGGGATTCAGAATCCATTTAAACAAGTGGTTCTCAACTGAGGGCAGTTTTGCCCCTTAGGGGACATCTGACAATGCCTGGAGGCATTTTTGTGGCAACTGAGTTGGGGGATGGGGCACGGGTGTCTTGTGGGTAGAGGCCAGAGAGCTGCTCAACATCCTACAGTGCACAGAACAGTCCTGCCACAACAAAGAATGATCCAGCCCCAAACATGAGCAGTGTCAAAGGTGGAGAAATCCCAGGTTAAACGCTGTGGCTTTTTCTTTCCTTATTTTCAGCGAGGTTGCACATCCGTTCTGTATTTGGGGGTATCATCGTTTGATGCAATTATCTGGCTGGTTTTGGAGGAAAGAGGGAGGTGGCAAGCCAGAGCCAGCAGTCATCTGGTGCCAGGGCTAAAGAGCATCTCCTCCTCCCTTTCCTTGGTCTCAAAGGACCCTTGTCTTTGTTGCAATCCCTGTGCTGTGGGGTGTCACATCTGTTGACAGAAGTACCATTTATACAGAAGCCTCAGTGGGGTTGGTCCACAATGGGTTAACCACCACAGGGCCCTCTGCCCACCAGAGCTGTTTACTGTTCACCAAAGAGGCTAATTCTTAGGACTCTAAAGAAAAAAAGTGATAATTCATTTGAACCATTATTCTCTTCTGTGGGGGGAGAAGAATTGCTCCTGAAGGTTGAAGACTTAAGCTTTAGGAGGATTCTTCCATGAGTGGCTTTTCTCTGGGACGTCTGATCAAGATCATTTGTCGGCTGTGATGCAGGGGCTTTTTCTAGATCTTGGAGTGTCTGGTCACTGGGATGATCCGGGTGGTGTGTGTGTCTCTTGAATGGAGCTGCTCTGGGGTGAGGGACACCAGGAGTGTGAAACGCCTTGCAGCGACAGTTTCCTCCAAGTCGGATTTTCCACCATGGCACTTGCCAACATTTGGGAACGGATCGTTCTTTGTGGTGATGGGGCTGTTCTGTGCATTGTAAGATGTTTAGCAGCATCCCTGGCCTCTACCTACCAGATGCCAGTAGCATCCCCCTCCCCAAATTGTGACAACCTAAACTATCTCCAGGGAGGCAAAATCACCTCTGAGAACCATAGCTCTAAATATAAATATGACTAAGAGCCAAAAGCTGTGTTTTTAAAAAGTATTTAATTCTGCAAGGAAGATCTGTCGATTGGAGGAAAACTGAGCAAATACAAACGATATATAAAAATCTCCCTGTCACTGAGCCCTTACTATGTGCTAAGTACTCTAGGTAGATTAGTTCACTTAATTGTCTGACAACATTTGAGGTAGAGTTTTAAAGAAAGAATCTCTGCTGGGATTTCAGAATATTTTTCTTCCAAACTCATTTACATCTATCTTTTTGGGGAAAAAAAAGTATGGGCTGGTGCGGTGGCTCACGCCTGTAATCCCAGTACTTTGGGAGGCCAAGGTGGGTGGATCTCTTGAGGTCAGGAGTTTGAGACCAGCCTGGGCAACATGGCGAAACCCTGTCTCTACCAAAAGTACAGAAAATTAGCTGGGTGTTGAGGTGCACACCTGTAGTTCCAGCTACGCAGGAGGCTGAGGTGGGAAGATCACTTGAGCTTGGGACGCCTAAGTTGCAGTGAGCTGAGATTGTGCCACTGTACTCCAGCTTGGGTGACAGAGCAAGACCCTGTCTCAAAAAAAAAAAAAAAAAAAAAAGAAAGAAAATCTACATAAAGCCTAATTCTCGCTCATTACTGATTGACAGAGTGAGACCCTGTCTCAAATAAATAAATAAACAAATAAGTATAACCTGCTTTTTTCTACCCAACAATATAGTGTAACCATCTTTTCATGTCAGTCCTCTTCTGTCTTTTCTTTTCTTTTCTTTCTTCCTTTTCCTTCCTTCCTTCCTTCTTCCTTCCTTCCTTCCTCTTTCTTTCCTTCCTTTCCTTCTCTTTTCTCCCTTCCTTTCTTTCTTCCCTCCCTCCCCCTTCCTTCCTCCCTTCTTCCCTTCCTCTCTTCCTCCCTTCCTTCCTCTTTCTCTTTCCTTCCTTCCTTTCCTTTCTTTTCTTCCTTCCTTTCTTTCTTCCCTCCCTCCCTCTTTCTTTCTTTTCTGTTTTTCTTTCTTTCTGTCTTGCTATGTCACCCAGGCTGGAGTGGTGCAGTGATGTGAACTCCTGAGCTCAAGCAATCTTCCCACTTCAGCTTCCTGAGCAGCTAGAACTACAGGCATGTGCCACCATGCTTAGCTAATTTTTTAATTTTAATTTTTGTAGAGATGGGGATCTTGTTATATTGCCCAGGCTGGAGTGCAGTGGCATGATCTTGGCTCACAGCAACCTCCACCTCCTGGGTTCAAGTGATCCTCGTGCCTCGGCCTCCCAAGTAGCTGGGATTACAGGTGCATGACTCTATGCCCAGCTAACTTCTGTATTTTTAGTAGAGATGGGGTTTTACCATTTTGGCCAGGCTGTTCTTGAACTCCTGACCTCAAGTGATCTGTCCGCCTCAGCCTCCCAAAGTGCTGGGATTACAGGTGTGAGCCACCACACCTGGCCGATTGTATCACTTCAATGTGGTATAATTTATTAAACCAATCCCCTACTGTTGGACATACACATCGCTTCTTATGTTGGGCTCTGGTAGACAGTGCTGCAGTGAACATCCTTGTATTCAATTCTTTGTGCACTCCTTTGGTTATTTCTCGTTTTTAGAAGTGAAACTGCTGAGTTGAAGAGTGCTTTAACCTGTTAGAGCAGCCACATTTCTTAAACCTTTGTTAGGTGTGGTTTGTGACAGCATTAGTTGGGCTTGCTTCAGTGGGTGCTGGCTGCGGGCCAGCCTCCTGCCTGCCTGATTTAGAGCATCCATATCTTGGGCCTGCCCTTCCTCCTTATCTCCAATTGGAATCTCCCAGTTGTACAGGTTTTACTACATCCACTTAGAGGCCAGCCCTTTGTTTATCTTCTCTCTCTACCTTGACCCGGTAATCAGATCTTTCCTGACCCATCAGTTTGCAAGACTGACTTCTGGGAGGTCTCCTTTCTCATGTTGAAGGTCAATTTTGTGGCTGTTCTAAAGCATTAACAATGGGAGGGCAGGGGCATGGAGACTTAAGTATCATCTAGTTCTTGACACTCCCTGTCTAGAAGCCTCTGTGGTTCCCTTTCATCCCAGCTTGAAACCTGTACTTTAGCCTTTGTGAATGGTTTGTAGCCCCACACATGGCAGTATCGTCATACTCTTGCCTCCAGAGCTTCCCCACATCAGCCCCTCTGCCTGGTGGACTACTCTACTCTTCAGCCCACCTCCCTCCTTTTGCCTGTCTGGGTTCTACTTATCCTTAAGGAGTTACCTTATCCAGAACGTCTCTCCTAACTCTCTTAGACTCCCATGGACCCTATCATATTCTGTGACTCTGAGTTATTTCAGTGTGTAGCACTCGGTACTAGTACTGTTTGCTGAATGACTGCTTTTCATTCCATTCTCATTCTTCAGGGTTCTTGTTGAAGATGCTGGGCCCTTCTCTCTCTTTCCAAATTAAAATACATGAATAGGCCAGGCATGGTGGCTCACGCCTGTAATCCCAGCACTTTGGGAGGCTGAGGCGGGCAGATCACCTGAGGTCAGGAGTTGGAATCCAGCCTGACCAACATGGAGAAACTCCATTTCTACTAAAAATACAAAAAAAAAAAAAAAAAAAAATTGGCCGGGCATGTTAGCATACTCCTGTAATCCTAACTACTCGGGAGGCTGAGGCAGAAGAATCCCTTGAACCTGGGAGGTGGAGGTTGCAGTGAGCTGAGATTGCACCACTGTACTTCAGCCTGGGCAGCAGAGTGAGACTCTGTCTCAAAATAAATAAACTAAACTAAACTAAAATAAGATACATGACTAAATTAAAATATATAACCCCCTCATAGCCTGTACTTGTGGCAGACATCATTAATCAATCATGATGCTGTTTTCCCCTTTGAGCCTAAACACAGCCTTGGCATCTTTATTAACACTGCCACTCCAGGTCAGTTAGAGTGCTGCATGAGATGATACCTATTTGCTCTCACTGTTTAGGGAGAGACTAGAGATGGAAGAGCTGAAGGTAATGATTCTTCATTACCTCTCGGTTCTTGAGATCCAAATTCTGGGGTTGATTTTTCTTCATACCTCTTACCTTAATTAAACGGATGTCTGTGGAATCTGGCCTTCTAGGTATCTGGCACTCATTAAATAGTCCTAGAGTGAACCCAGAAAGAGTGGTTTTCCATCACTTTTGGTTCAGCGCTTGTTCCACTTTGGGGGAGGGTGGCAGTGGCAGCCTAGAATCAGAGATTTATCTTGTTCTATAGCCAAAGAAACCTAGGCCAGAGAGGTTAGGTGACTTGCTCAGGGTCACACAGCCAGTGAGTGACCAGTAAAGCCAGACTAGAACTTGGGCCTCCGGACTCCTTATGTGCCAGACTAGAACTCAGTCCTCTGGACTCCTTATGTAGTGTTCTTGCTGTCATGCCTGCTGTCCTGGCTTTCTCTCTGGTAAAGGAGAAGACCCCCAGTGGAGCCAGCGTGGTTGGGTACTTGAGGAAATCCAGTGGTTCTGCTGGCACCATGGTGACTTGTCCACATGACAAGTGGCATGGGTGCCACAGACCAGACATGCAGGTTTGCTCTGAGGTGTGTAACTCATAAACAGCCCGCCAAGCTGATCCATAACTCCTGTTTATTTGAATATAAATTAGAAAATGACTGGGGTGTTGAAATCGTCTGGTGGGAAAAGCCCCAACAAGTTGGCTGGTTGTGTGTGTGTGTGTGTGTGTGTGTGTGTGTGTTTTGTTTAAGAGACAAGGTCTTGCTCTATTGCCCAGACTGGCATGCAGTGGGGTGATCACAGCTCACTGCAGCCTCCAGCTCCTGGGCTCAAGTGATCCTCCTGCCTCAGCCTCGTGAGTAGTTGGGATTATAGGCGTGTGCCACGGTGCTCAACTCTTGCTTTTTTTTTTTTTTTTTTTTTTTGAGACAGAGTCTTGCTCTATTGCCCAGGCTGGAGTGCAGTGGCACGATCTCGGCTCACTGCAACCTCTGCCTCCTGGGTTCAAGTGATTCTCCCGGCTCAGCCTCCCCAGTAGCTGGGATTACAGACTTGCACCGCCATGCCCGGCTAATTTTTTGTATTTTCACTAGAGACGGGGTTTCACCATGCTGGCCAGGCTGGTCTTGAACTCCTGACCTCATGATCCACCCACGTCAGCCTCCCAAAGTGCTGGGATTAGAGGCGTGAGCTACTGCGCCCAGCCTCAGCTCTGGCTTTTCCTTCATCTGGGACATCAGGCTAACTGGGAACCAGCCCCACCTGTACCCTTTGATCTGTGAGTTAGAAGCTCCCCCACTGCAACAAGCATCCTCTGAGATTTGGGACCACCTACCACAGCCTTGCAATATTTTCTGCTTTTTTAAAAAAAATTTAAAGTTAATGCTAATACCTGTTTATTTTTGGTTTTGTATAGAACAGGGGTGTACAATTTTTTGGATTCCCAGGGCCACACTGGAAGAATTGTCTTGGGCCACACATAAAATACACTAACGCTAACGATAGCTGATGAGCTAAAAAACAAAACAAAACAAAACTCAAATCTCATAATGTTTTAAGAAAGTTTATGAATTTGTATTGGGCCACATTCAAAGCGGTTCTGGGCCACATGAGGCCTGTGGTCTGCGGGTTGGACAAGCTTGGTGAAGAATATCCCAAGAAAGACAAGAAACTGTATTAACCCTCCTAATATAGCAGGTGAGTTATCATTTTGATTGACTGTTGAGAGCTGGATTCTAGAGGAATGGGATTTAGATTGTGTGCCTGGGAGGAACCCTGAGAAGATGAAACAAATAATGTCTTGTTGGAGGAAGAAGCCAGAGAGACACTTTCTGCAATGGCTGTACAATTTTGAAACTGCTGGCAGACTTCGGAGATGCATTGCAAGTAGTAAGTGAGGCTTTCTTAGCCTTCAGGAGCACCTGCTGTGTGCTGGTGCCGTGCTGGTAGGTCCCACTCTTGATCCCACCTGGCCAGAGAACAATCTGCAAGGAAGGCTGTGGAGGGCCCTGTTGTGTTTTTCTGTCCATGTGTGTAACAGCCCATGAGTCAGCTGTTTTTGAGGCTCAGAGGGGAGAAGTCACTTTGAGTCTGATTCTCTTCCTCTGACATCTGTGCCCTGAACACTGTGGACAGATGAGTGGAAGAAACATGGAGATTGGCATCCAGCTGAGCCAGCCTGAGCTTGAGAGGCCCCAAGGTGGCTTTTTTTTGGCAGCTCCGTTTCCCAACAGCTGTGTGGCAAAAGGCCCAGTTCCTAAAGGTCTAGGGCCGTCCGTCCTACCTGTGTGGAAAGATGTGGTGACTGCGGGCAGGAGCACCAAAATCAATGCCTGACTTGGTGAATGACTGCCAGGGCACAGAGCCAGCTGCATGGCTGCTTAAGTCTGACAATTGCTCCAGCAGCCTCCTTTATAATGTCCAAAGGCCAGAGTACATACAGACCAGTGGCACCCGCCCACCCTGTCCTGGGATGGTGGTGATTAGATCTTTGTGTTCAGAAAAATCTGGCCCTTGAGGTCAGAGACTGAGGTCTGGCCTCTCTGCTGCCAGAAGGAAGAGGATTGAGTAGGAGGGGAGAGACTACAGTTGCTTGCGAACTCATCTTGCCCCTCGTCTGCTGCACAGGGGTGCTTGGAGGGACAGCCCTCCACTGTGAATCCCTTGGGGCAGAAGTCAGGCCCTCCCAGGACCCACCAATGGGCTTCTGCAGCATGGGCGCCCAGCCTATATCCACGTGAAAAGGAATGGGAGGAATTCATGACAAAGGGCTTTATAAAATATAACGTATGACCGTGATCATAACTAGCGTCATCTCTATTTTGAGTGGCTTCCAGGATATGCCATTGAATTAGGCAGTAGCTCATTTCTAATCCTCATGATGAACTTAGGAGGAATTTGGCACCATTTTCCAGAAGAGGAAACCAATGTGCAGGGAGGTGAAGCGATTTGATCAGGTCATAAAGCTAGGAAGTGGTCCACAGGACTTTGCAGCAGGTCTAGCCCTGTAACGGGAGACCAACACCACATCAAGAGACAGGAAGATGTTGGAAGTCGTCTCTAGGGCAGAAATGTCCCTTGTAGGGGAGGAGGGGAAATGAGAGGAAGTTCCCGGCTGGCATGACAATGTGATTATTTCAATGAGCTTCTTAGAATGGAAATATTGGGGCTGGGGGCAGTGGCTCATGCCTGTAATCCCAACACTTTGGGAGGCCGAGGCGGGCAGATCACGAGGTCAGGAGTTTGAGACCAGCCTGGCCAACATGGTAAAACCCTGTCTCTACTAAAAATACAAAAAAAAATTAGCCGGGTGTGGTGGCGCAATCCTGTAATCCCAGCTACTCCGAAGGCTGAGGCAGGAGAATCGCTTGACCCAGGAGGCGGAGGTTACTGTGAGCTGAGATCACGCCACTGTACTCCAGCCTGGGACAGAGCGAGACTCCGTCTCAGAAAAAAAGAAAAAAAAAAAAAGAATGGAAATGTTGGGTCCTAGTCTTAGGTTTCATTGTTTCAGTAAAAACCTGCCAGAGTGAATGTTAACTCCTTTTATTACATACTTACAGTGGTACTTGTATGGAGGCCTTTTTTGTGGTTCTTGCTAGAGTGTTAACTGTATCTGAGCTTTTCAAAGTCATTGCAGTGGATCAGCCCTCTCCAGGGTCTTCTAGAAGCCTCTGCTTTCCACCCTGGCAGTTAGGCAGTCGACTCACACTTCCCTGTGTTCAGAAATGATTCATTTTCTGCCTTGCTGTTCCTCCAAGTTCCTTACTTCACTCCCTTCTGAGATCTCTGTCTTAATGGTCTGGAATACATTTGAAGTCATTATTTTATGATGGAGAGATTTCTGCTAATTTTACCCCTAACAATCAATCAATTAGTCAATAATTCTTTTTCTCCCTCCTCCCTTCCTTCCTCTCCTTCTGCTTTGATTTCTTAATCATTGGAATAATTGTTTTCTGGATTTCCTCTCTAAAGAAAAGCTTTGTCTGTTGGGAAAGGTGATGATGATATAATTTATAATAATAAGCATAAATGATAATACCTTCTTTTTCTTTTCTTTTCTTTTTTTTTTTTTTTTTTGAGACGGAGTCTTGCTCTGTCACCAAGGCTGGAGTGCAGTGGCGTGATCTCAGCTCACTGCAACCTCCACCCTCCCACCGGGTTCAAGCAATTATCTTACCTCAGTCTCCCAAGTAGCTGGAATTAATTATAGGCGCACACCACCACACCCAGTTAATTTTTGTATTTTTAGTAGAGATGGGGTTTCACCATGTTGGTCAGGCTGGTCTTGAACTCTGACCTCAGGTGATTTGTCCGCCACAGCCTCCCAAAGTGCTGGGATTACAGGCGTGAGCCACGGTGCCCAGCCTAATACCTTCTTTTTCACTGAGCACTTACTAGGTACCAGAAACTGTGCTTAGGCCTTTATTTATACAACTTTATTTAAGCCTCACAGCAAACCTTTGAAGAGGGGTCCATTATGAGCCTCATTTTAAAAATGAGGAAACTTGCCGAGTGCGGTGGCTCATGCCTGTAACCCCAGCACTTTGGGAGGCCCAGGCAGGCAGATCTCTTGAGGTCAGGAGTTCGAGATCAACCTGGCCAACATGGCGAAACCTTGTCTCTTTTAAAAATACAAAAATTAGCCAGGCATGGTGGCACGCGCTACTCGGGAGGCTGAGGCAGGAGAATGGCGTGAACCTGGGAGGTGGAGGTTGCAGTGAGCCAAGATCGCGCCACTGCACTCCAGCCTGGGCAACAGAGCGAGAGTCTCAAAATAATAATAATAATAATAATTTTCCCAGTTGAGTGCGGTGGCTCACACCTGTAATCCCAGTACTTTGGGAGGCTGAGGCAGGCGGATCACGAGGTCAGGAGATCGAGACCATCCTGGCCAACATGGTGAAATCCCGTCTCTACTGAAATACAAAAAAAAAAAAAAAATTAGCTGGGCGTGGTGGTGCTTGCCTATAGTCTCAGATACTCAGGAGGCTGAGTCCTGGGAATCGCTTGAACCCGGAAGGCAGAGACTGCAGTGAGCCGAGATCAGGCCACTGCACTCCAGCCTGGCGACAGAGCGATACTCCATCTCAAAAAGAAAAAAAAAAAAAAAAAAGAATTTTCCCAACTGCATCATTCTTAGTTCAAGACTGGTTTTTCCTGAACAGGGAGCAATTATAGGACAAATAGTTGGCATGTCATGAGGGTGAAGTTTTTCTTTTTTCTTTTTCTTTCTTTCTTTTTTTTTTTTTTTTTTTTTGAGGTAGAGTCTTGCTCTGTCGCCCAGGCTGGAGTGTAGTGGCACAATCAATCTTGGCTCACTGCAACCTCCGCCTCCTGGGTTCAAGTGATTCTCCTGCCTCAGCCTCCTGAGAAGCTTGGATTACAGACGCGCACCACCATGCCCGACTCATTTTTGTATTTTTAGTAGAAATGGGTTCACACTATGTTGGCCGGGCTAATTTTGAACTCCTGGCCTCAAGTGATCCACCTGCCTTGGCCTACCAAAGTGCTGGGATTACAGGCGTAAGCCACTGCGCCTGGCCTGGGGGTGAAGTTTTTAAAGAAGTATTTTGAATTGTTTTGTAAACATTCTTTCCTCTTTAGATAGTAGACTCAGAGCAGGAACCTGTTTTAGAAATGTAGGTAATCTCAAGGCTTGTATCCTTAAAATTAGGCCTTATTGTAAACTGAGCCATGACAACCCGCACCCCCAGATTAATAAATGATTCATCTCCATCAGCTGTAATTTGAGTGTCTTCCATTATGATCCTTGTAACCCAAGACCTATAAAGTTAATCTGCCTCATGTGTTTAACAACTGAACTTTATTATCCAGCTATGAAAAAAACCATTGAATTTGCAATAGAACCTCCCCACACCAGGCTTGTAGCATCACGACACGGGCATCCTGTTCTTCCTTTCTGGAAATGACTGTTTATGAATTGGGTTAGGTATGTTCTGTCCTGAATCACACAGGCTGAAAGTGAAGCAACCTGTGCATCTTAAAGAGTGCTTTTTGGTTCCTGAACATTGTTCTTGAGATGAAACGAGAGGGTGGGCCAGGGCAGGGCAATTTGGTCACCTTGTTACTCAATGTCAGGAACATCCCATGTTGTAAGAGATGGCTGTTTGAAGAGTCAGGCATGGAGAGGCAGCTTGGATGGCAACTTCCAGGTATATGCTGTGGTCTTGCTAAGAGCATAACGACCAGTACTGTCCAACTCTCTTGAGGCCAGAAAAAGAGGAAATGAGGTCGGGTGCAGTGGCTCCCGCCTGTAATTCCAGTGCTTTGGGAGGCCAAGGCGGGAGGATCACTTGTGGCCAGGAGTTCAAGACCACCCTGGGCAACAAAGTAAGACCCCATCTCTACAAAAAATTAAAAACAAAAAATTAGCTGGTCATAGTGACATGTGTCTGTAGTCTCAGCTACTCCAGAGACTGAGGCTGGAGGATCACTTGAGCCTGGGAGGTCAAAGCTGCAGTGAGGCCAGGCGTGGTGGCTCACGCCTGTAATCTCAGCACTTTGGGAGGCCAAAGCGGGTGGATCACGAGGAGGTTAGGAGATCGAGACCATCCTGGCTAACACGGTGAAACCCTGTCTCTACTAAAAATACAAAAAATTAGCCAGGCGTGGTGGCGGGCACCTGTAGTCCCAGCTACTCGGGAGGCTGAGGCAGAGGAATGGCGTGAACCCAGAAGGCGGAGCTTGCAGTGAGCTGAGATCGCGTCACTGCACTCCAGCCTGGGCTACAGAGCGAGACTCCGTCTCAAAAAAAAAAAAAGAAAAAGAAAAAGAAAAAGCTGCAGTGAGCTGTGATTGTGCCACTGTACTCCAGCCTGGGTGATACAATGAGACCCCATCTCTAAACAAAAAAAAGAAATTAGTGTGATTCTGTGTAGCATATGGTCACTGCTGGCTTACAGGGAATTCTGCTTTCTGGGCAGTGTCACCCATCTGAACTGTGGCAGAGATCCAGGCAGGAGGCCCTAGATAGCCCTTGTCTAGTCAGAATTGTCCCAGAGGCCATGCACGAAACCCCTCATTGGTGCATACCTTCTCTTTGCAGGAGATTCTGATTCTGGTGGCTATTTGGTATTTAAGTATCTATAAGAATTTGGCTGGGCACGGTGGCTCACGCCTGTAATTCCAGCACTTTGGGAAGCTGAGGTGGGTGGATTGCTTGAGCTCAGGAGTTTGAGACCACCCTGGGCAACATGGTGAAACCCTGTCTCTACTAAAATACAAAAAATTAGCCTGGCATGGTGGCGTGCGCCTGTAGTGCCAGCTACTCGGGAGGCTGAGGCATGAGAATTGCTTACGCTCGGGAGGCAGAGGTTGCAGTGAGCCGAGATTGCTCCACTGCACTCCAGCTTGGGCTATAGAGTGAGACTCTGTCTCAAAAAAAAAGAATAATAAATAATTAAAGCACTGCAGGAAGAAGTAGCTGTCAACCATTAACAGGAGTTTTAAAAAAATACACAAAGTTGGCCAGGTACAGTGGCTCATGCCTGTAATCCTAGCACTTTGGGAGGCCGAGGCTAGAGGATTGCTTGAGCCTAGGAGTTCAAGACCAGCTTGGGCAATGGTATAGCGAGTCCCAGTCTCTACAAAAAGTAAAAAAAAAAAAATTAGCCCAGCATGGTGGTGCATACCTGTAGTCCCAACTACTCTGGAGGCTGAGGTGGGAGGATTGCTTGAGACCAGGAGTTCCAGGCTACAATGAGCCATGATTGTGCCACTGCATTCCAGCCTGGGCAACACAGTGATACCCTGTCTCAAAAAAAAAAAAAAAAAAAAAGATACACAAAGCTGTCCAGTTGTCCTAAAAGCCTGAAGGCACACCATCTAGAGTCATTTAGTGACGGTTTGAGGGGACTAGTGACATTTCTGGGCTACATCTTTATCATAACTCGTATTTTTGATGATGGCCCTGTTTAGAAAGCTACGAATGGCTTCCACTATGAAAGCAGTGACATATGTGTTACATTTTGTTGAGTTCCATTCAAGATGGCTGAACTAGAATGCTGATGGTATATTCGTATTTGAGAGCCAGGCACAGTGGTGCACACCTGTTGTCCCAGGTACTCAGGAAGCTGAGGCAGGAAGATCACTTGAGCCCAGGAGTTCTTGGCTGTAGTGTGCTACACTGATTGGGTGTCTGCACTAAGTTTGGCATCAATATGGTGACCTCCTGGCAAAGAGGACCACCAGGTTGCTTAAAGAGGTATGAACTGGCCCAGGTCAGAAACAGCAGGTCAAAATTCCCATGCTGATCAGTAGAGGGATTGCACCTGTGAATGGCCACTGCACTCCAGCCTGGGCAATATAGCAAGACTCTTTTTTAAAAAAATGGTAGATGGAAAATATTTCACTGTTTTTATTTTTTTATTATTGAGATTAAGCATCTTTTCATTTCTATTGTGAATTGCCCATTGTTCTATAGGGCTGTTGTTTTATTCTTACTGATTTGTAAGAGCTCTTTACATATTAGGGATAGTAGCCTTTTTTCTGTTATGCTTGTTACACAGACTCTCTACTCTCTGCTCCCCAAGTTGTTTGGCTTTGGTTGGTGGTGGGATTTCTCCTCTCCCCCATATAGGAGGTTTCTGTTTTTTATAATTAGATTTATTGGTTTCCTTCCTTGTGCCTTCTGAGTTGAGTAGCATGCATTGGAAAAAGCCTTCTCCATTAAACAGAAGGGGTCGTTTGCCAGCTGTTCCGGATCTTTACTGTATTTGGAATCTGCTCATTCTAGTTGGGTCTGTGAAAGAAGATGGTGGGACCACATCTGATTTTTCTTTTTTTAAAGACAGCTTCAGGCCAGGCATGGCGGCTCATGCCTGTAATCCCAGCACTTTGAGGAGGCCAAGGCGGGCAGATCACTTCAGCCCAGGAGTTTGAGACTGGCCTGGGCAAAATGGTAAGACCCCGTCTCTATTTTTTTTTTTTTTCAGACAGAGTCTCACGTGCAATCTCAACTCACTGCAACCTCCGCCTCCCAGATTCAAGTGATTCTCTTGCCTCACCCTCCCAAGTAGCTGGGATTACAGATGTGCACCACTACGCCCAGCTAATTTTTGTATTTTTAGTACAGATGGGGTTTCACCATGTTGGTCAGGCTGGTCTTGAACTCCGGATCTCAGGTGATCCTCCCGCCTCGGCATCCTAAAGTGTTGGTATTACAGGCATGAGCCACCATGCTTGGCCTGACCCTGTCTCTATTGAAAAATAATAATAAGAAGAATAAATAAAAAATGTTTAAAAAGACAGCTTTCTTTCTCCCTGGAGGTCATGAACTAGAGAACCCTCCAAGTCCCCTCCCTCCCTCCAGGCAGACAGGTTGTGGGTGGCATTTCAAAGAGGCTGTTTGCTGACAACAATAAAAAAAAACAAGTTTGGGGTAACTGCAAAACTGGTCAAACAAGAAGGGTAATTTGGGGTTAAGGCTGCATTCTGTAGGAAAGGGAAGGCTTGAGAGCCTGGTAGAAACATGTCATGCTGTATTCAGAGCAGGTGCAGGCTTGAATTTAAACTCTTAGAGGCTGGGTGTGGTGGCACACGCCTGTAATCCCAGCTTCTGGGGAGCTGAGGCAGGAGAATCACTTGAACCCGGGAGGCGGAGGTTGCAGTGAGCCTAGATTGCGCCACAGCACTCCAGCCTGGGCAACGGAGTGAGAGACTCTGCCTCAAAAAAATAAATAAATAAATAAAATAAACTGTTAGAAAAGCCACCACATGCTTGGGAATTAAAATCGTCTTCTGGTTTCCTATTTTCTCTGAGTTCACAGGACCTCAAAGAAACATTCTTTGAGTTCAAAGAATGGTAACATTCTAGACAGAAAGGTTAAGGGTGTAGTGGAAGCAGCTTTGGCTCTGGAATTGTGTCTGAGTTCCTGGCACTCCCTGGAGTGTAACTTGGGCAAGTCATTTGGCTTTTCTGTGACTTGATGTCCTTGGACTGCACCAAAGGCAAACATAAGCCCAGAGCCTTGGGTGGGTGATGTTGAAACAGGCTTCAGCCCAACCATATACAGAGCACTTCCTGTTTGCACAACACCTCTGGGCTGTAGAAACCGAAGGGCCTGAACCTGGAGTGGTTAAGTCACTTGGCCAAACTCACACCAGAGCTGCGATTCAAACCCAGGACTGTGGATGCCACTGCTTCAGTGCCACTGCCCATGTTGACGCCACTGCTAATTGCAGGCAGCCCACCTCCAGATGCTTCCAAACCCACTTCAGCGTGCTTGTTTACATAACACAGAGATGCATGCAGAGCTGCCTTTCCTGCCGGTGGCTCCCTGTGGGTAGAGCATGGAAGTGAAGTCTGGGGTCTTGTTCCCAGCCCCTGCCTCGCCTCCCCTCTCTTCTGCTAGGCTCCCAGCCCCAGAAATGCATTTGAGGCACCACATTCCTCCCCTACTGTTGAGCGGGAGCTCTGGCCCTGTGCGGTGGCCCCACACACAATAACAGCTGCTGTTGGGGCCCAGCTTCTGCTGACCATGGCGGCCTCGTGACCCTCGTAGCGCATGGTCAGGAGAACACAAAACAAAAAGCCTTTCTCCCTGCCACCAGGGAAGGGCCGCTCGGAACTGCACAAGGATGCTGCATAACATCTTTCTGCGTCTCTGAAATGCATGTTGAATGACCCGAGTCATTGAGAAAAGCTAATAAGCCACCCATGGTCGATGGTGATCTGTCATCAAGCCCTGCCGTCATCTCTTCTTCACTGGAAGGCTTTGGTTGAAAACCAGCCAGTGGCAGTAAAAACAATCGTGGTCAGTGCTTTGAGCCCTCACTTTGCATGTGTGACACCTCTCTCTCACAGCAGCCCTGCAGAGGAACATCCTAGAAGGATTTCCGTTTTATAAACAGGGGAACTGAGGCCCAAGTCCCTTCACATATCCTCTGTCATCTGGGTTGGACAGGTGTTTAAAACCAGTGTGTTGGGTCAGTCTGAACCATAGGAGGGTGCAGAGATGGAGAGCCTGGAAGGGAAATACACTGACGGATTCCATGTTTCCCACAGTCCATTCATTCACTCATTCATTCATTCCACAGATGTCATACAAGTACCAACTAGGGTCAGGCATCTGCTGGGTGCTGGGGGCATAGCAGGGAACCTGGTCCCTGCCCTCTTCAGAGCTCAAGTCTGGTGGCAAGATTGTTGGTTTAAAAAACAAAGGTGTAACACATGTGACTATGATCACTATAACAGTGAAACAGATTTGGAAGAAAAAGTAGAAAAAGAAATAGAATTTTATGAGCAGAAAAAAAAACCTGACATTACTTTTTTCAGTATTTTCTATGAGAAAATTCAAACATGTGGCAAAGTTGAAAGAATTTTACAGCAAATAGTACTCGTACACCTATCACCTAGATGTTACCATTAATATTTTACTGTGCCTATCTATCCATATCTCTGTCCATCCATCCATCAGTCTAATGTAAGCCTTTGGACATTATGCATTTTTATATTTTATTTATTTATTTTTTTGAGATGGAATTTCACTCTTGTTGCCCAGGCTGGAGTGCAGTGGCTGTCTCGGCTCACTGCAACCTCTGCCTCCTGGGTTCAAGTGATTCTCCTGGCTCAGCCTCCCCAGTAGCTGGGATTACAGACGTGCACCACCACACCTGGCTAATTTTTGTATTTTTATTAGAGATGGGGTTTCACCAAGTTGGTCAGGCTGGTCTTGAACTCCTGACCTCAGGTGATCCACCCACCTCGGCCTTCCAAAGTGCTGGGATTATAGGCATGAGCCACTGCGCCTGGCCCACATTTTAATTTTTTTTAGAGATGGAGTCTCACTCTGTTGTGCAGGCTGGAGTGCAGTGACACAATCATAGCTCACTGCAGCCTTGAACTCCTGGGCTTGAGCGATCCTCCCACCTCTGGCTCCCGAGTAGCTGGGACTACAGGTGCATGCCACCACGTCCGGCTCATTATACATTTTGGGAAGATGAGGATGTAAAGCCGTCAGCTGGAGCTGAGGAACAGCCATACGTCCAGATGGGTTTTGCCAGTCCCCATGTAGCCCATCCATGGCACCTGCCTGGCCCCCTGTGAGGGTCGGAATTTGCACCCTCTGGCAGCACTGTAGTCACTGGCAGAGGAAAGAGGATCTTGGCTCTGGCGTTATTATGTAAGTTCAGAATGCATGGTCCTTTCAGAGAGGCAGCGGTAGCGGTGCTGGAAGAGAACACCTTCCAGGGCTAACAAGTGGCACGACCTCTCCAGGCTGGCCTCTACACACAGCGGAGGTCAGTGATCTGTCAGGTGAGGTTAAAGGGTGGCATGGAGTTGTCACCCCATTGATGCTTGGCAGGCCTGTCTGGGAGACCAGAGCACCCTGGATTCATTGCCTACACCCCTGGCGCAGCACCTCTGAGCAGCCTCTGACGTGACCACCCTAGGGAAGGCTCCAGCATGGCCCCTTGCTGGGAGATTTGCCTCTGCAGACAATGGAAAGAGGCTCAGTTGCTGAGAGGAGACTGCTCGTGGCACAGCGTGAGGACAGCATGCCCGGAGCTTGCAGCAGGTCAAGGTGGCAGCCCTGGCCCTAGTGGGGCCTCACAGGGGAGCACAGAGAAAGCAGCAGGGGCACAGGTCAAGGATGAGTCCCACTCGATGGAGGTTCTGGGGAATCCTCTGTCTTCCACGATGATGTCATTTGCTGGGTCACAGCACATGACCCTAATAATGATATGAGGTCATAAAAATGATTGAAGTTCAGGTACTGAGTGTTCACCACTCACCGGGCACTCTGCTACATGTGTTTGGTGCCTTATTTTATTTTTTTTGAGGTGGAGTCTTACTCTGTCGCCAGGCTGGAGTGCAGTGGCACAATCTCGGCTCACTGCAACCTCTGCCTCCCAGGTTCAGGCGATTTTCCTGTCTCAGCCTCCTGGGTAGCTGGGACTACAGGCGCCTGCTACCACGCCCGGCTAATTTTTGTATTTTTAGTAGAGATAAGGTTTCACCATGTTGGCCAGGCTGGTCTCAAACTCCTGACCTTGTGATCCGCCTGCCTTGGCCTTCCAAAGTGCTGGGATTACAGGCGTGAGCTACTGCGCCTGGCCTCGGTGCCTTATTTTTAATTTCTTAAAGAAGCATATGAAATAAGTACTATTATTGCCCCATTTGACACAAGAGGAAACTGAGGCACACAGCGGCGAGGAGACTTGCTTGGCTGGGGAGTGGTCGTGCAGGATTCTCACCCTGTCTGGCTGAATCCCTAGCCCACCTTCTTTCCATTGGGCTATGGGCTGTTTCCTTAAATGTTTAATGCTGTTTCTCTCATGCACCTCTTTTCATAGCTGCAATTAGAATGTTCCAGATGGCTGGCCAGGTGTGCAGGGTCACCCTGGGTGGAATTTGGCTTAAGGAAGTTCCACCCCTAGCCCTCTGCCCTCATGCGGTCACTTGGCGCCCACACTGAGGTCCCTGTCTGGGCTCCTGGGTATCGGCCTTTCACTCCCGTGGGATTGGCACCCACCTCTAGCCTGCTCTGGGGTCTTTGTCCCCTGGGCTCTGTAGCAGGCTTAGCAAGCTCACTTTTCTGGACCGCAACAAGGACAATGAAAAGGTGTCACAGAAGCCTGGTAATCTGTCTTCAGGCTCGAAGGTAAAGTCCACATCGAGCCTGCTCAGTAAAGAACCTGCATACTTCCTGCATGTAAGGAGCAAGATGTCCTGTGACAGCCTGCCATGGGGGTGACAAAAGAGGGAGAGGAGGAGAGGCAGGCAGCAGGCTGCTCACATTTCAGCAGATCCCAGCAGTTCTAGGCACTGCCAGGCAGTTTCCAGGTCTACATTTTATCAACTCCAAGGTGTTACCTATTATATGATCCGATATATTATAACCCACCAAGAAAGGAAAACGCCTCCATTTAAGAACATTCTACTGGGTGTGATGGTGTATCCCTCTAATCCCAGCACTTTGGGAGGCTGAGGCGGGAGGATCGCTTGAGTCCAGGAGTTGAAGCCTGCAGTGAGCTGTGATCTTGCCACTGTACTCCAGCCTGAGTGCCAGAACAAGACCCTGTCTTTATTTTATGCATTTATTTATTTTTATTTATCTTTCTTCAGTTGCCAAAGGACCCTGTCTTTAAAAACACACATAGGTGCATGCTACTATTGAAGACAATGGCGAGAACAAATTAAGAGGGCAGAAGTCCAGGAGTGTATTTCACATAGCCAGCCGAAAACACTTTAAGGCTACCAACAAAGAAAAACCAGTTACCACTAATCTTAAGAAGATAAACGAGGCTGGGCACAGTGGCTCACGCCTGTAATCCCAACACTTTGGGAGGCTGAAGCGGGTGGATCACCTGAGGTTGGGAGTTCGAGACCAGGCTGACCAACATGGTGAAACCCCATCTCTACTAAAAATACAAAATTAGCTGGGCATGGTGGCGTGTGCCTGTAATCTCAGCTACTTGGGAGGCTGAGGCAGGAGAATCGCTTGAACCCGGGAGGCGGAGGTTGCGGTGAGCTGAGATTGCACCACTGCACTCCAGCTTGGGCAACGGGAGCAAAACTCCGTCTCAGGGGGAAAAAAAAGTTAAACGTTATGAACGATGAAAAAGTCAACAGAGTAGATAAAGCTTTTGTATTCAAAAACTGCAATTACTTTTGCACCAATCTAATAAATATATGAGATTTGCACACTTCTTAAAAGGACTTTCTCTTGAACCTCTGTAGAAAGAACTGATTCCTCAGCAGCATCATGAAAATAAAGTAGTTAATATCGATGAAGCTACAAAATTAATGGCTCAGTTCTAATATAGTGGTGATGCATCAAATTCCCCCAAAGACCAATAAATTAAATGTTTTATACAATTAAAAAAAACACATTGTACAGCTCTAGAAAAAAATTATTTATATCCTTATTCTATGAGCTTTTTTCTATTATAAAAGTTAAGTACTTTTTTTAAAAAAATCTTTTTTGTTAAAAACAGACACATTAGCTTAGGTCTACACAAGATCCTGATCATCAAGATCTGTGCAAAAAAAAAAAATTTTTTTTGAGACAGAGTCTCGCTCTGTTGCCCAGGCTGGAGTGTAGTGGCGTGATCTCCCCTCACTACAGCGTCCACCTCCCGGGTTCAAGCAATTTTCCTGCCTCAGCCTCCTGAGTAGCTGGGATTACAGGCGCAAGCCACTACGCCCAGCTAATTTTTGTATATTAGTAGAGACAAGGTTTCACCATGTTGACCAGGCTGGTCTTGAACTCCTGACTTCAAGTGATCCACCCGCCTCAGCCCCTCAAAGTGCTGGGATTACAGGCGTGAGCCACTGCACCAGGCCAAAAATTTTTTTTAATTAGCCGGGTATGGTGGTGCGTGCCTGTATTCCCAGCTACTCCAGAGGCTGAGGTGGGAGGATGGCTTGAACCCAGGAGGTCGAGGCTGTGGTCAGCTATTATCACACCACTGCACTTCAGCCTGAGTGACAGAGCGAGACCCTGTCTCAAGATAAACCTCAGAGAACAAACAAATACCATTCTGATTCTAGAGATGAATCAAATGTGTGTCTTAGGATTGGATTGTTTATTTCAAGCCATCTTCATCATGCCTCTGTGGTTGGTGCTGTAGCCTCATTTGCCAGATAGGAAACAGGAAGCTCAGAGAACAGAGCTGGGGGCTGCACCCAAGCCCATGCTGCTGTAGTAACATCCAGAACAACTCAGCTCTCCCCAGGACACACCATGTAATCCACCCCCCCAATGTCCCCACGGCCTGCGGTGGCCCTGAAAAATCACTCTTGCTGCGAATCTCAATCTGTCTTCTCATTTTGTCCCCAGATTGCCTTGGGTCCCCAGTGTTTACTCCCATCAAGGCAGACATAAGCGGCAACATCATGGTATGTACCTGGCCGGGCAGCCACAGCCCAAGACTTGCATCAGGAATCTAAGCCCACCTGGGTTACCAGCATCATGGTCCCAGCTGCAAGCTTCCCACCCCAAGGAAGGGAATGGAGACACGGAAGATGGGCCCCAAGCTTGTCCAATCAGGGCTCAATGTTCTCTGCCCTCCTCCACAGTCTTGCCATCTGGTCACCAGTCTAGGCTGACTGGAACCAAAGTCTAATTAAAGGGTTGACCCTAAGAAGGAACCTGCTGGTTCTTTCATCTATCCCCACCAAGTAAGTAAGCTCCAAAGTCTACAGTCAGCACTGGTCTGGCCCTCCCCTTCTCCAATCCTGGTAGTTCCTGATGCTGCCTCCCCAGCCATAGACTGCCCGTGAGAATCCACGTAGGGCCCAGCCAAGGGCTTGGGACACACTGCATGATCTCATTTCTTCATCCCAGCAGCCCTTTGAGGCTGGTCCTGTGTTATCCCCTTTTTACAGATGAGGAAGCTGAGACTCAGAGGGGTTGAAGGACTCACTTAAGGTCACAAGCAAGTAAGTGGACAGCTGGGATTCAGACCCAGGCCTACCTGGCTCCATCTCAGAGGCCTTCATTCCTGGACTTCTTGGAATCCTCGGAACCTATTTCCACTTGTCCACCAAAGCGAAACTTCAGATACTTGGTGTCTGAGGCAGTGTCAGTAGTGGCTGGAGAACATGAACTCTGTACCAACTGTGTGACCTTGGGCAAGTCCGTGCTCCTCTGTGAGCCTCAGTGTCTCTGCCTGTAAAATGGGATAATGACAGCAACATCAGGGTTGCCACCAGGATCATATAAGGCAGTGCCTGTAAAGCATTTTGCAAATCCTGGCTCATGTGAACAGTCATAGTTATTGTTACAAGTCTTATCCCAGCTGTTCCTGCAGGGCAGGAAGGAGCGGGAGATGCCGGTAGGGTGCTCTTCACCCAGCGTGCGGGCCAGATGTCTATGGGGGCAGCTTACCCAAGGGGAAATCCTGTGTGCTCCATTTCAGAAAATCAAAACTGTGTACGATACCAACCCAGCCAAGTTCCGGACCCTGCAGAACATCCTGGAGGTGGAGAAAGAAATGTATGGAGCAGAGTGGCCCAAAGTAGGGGCCACACTGGCGCTGATGTGGCTGAAAAGGTGACGGGCTCAGGTGGCAGGGCCTGGGCTCTGTGCTGCAGAGGAGGGAAAGCAAACCTGTCACTGTTTAGCAGTGTCAGCTTAGGCTGGGAAGGTCACTTCCAAGCCCTTCCAGTGTGATGCTAGTTAATGGCTGGGAAAAGGCCTCCCAATGGCCGGGGCTTGCCTGACAGTGATGCTTCCTGGTTCCAGTCCCATCAGTATATGAGCATACCCTGATCTGGGCATTGTGCTAAGCTCTTTATATGCCTGATTGGGTTTCATATTCTGTGAGTTAAGTGTGGTAGCTATTCGCATCTCACAGAGGAGGCAGCTGGCGCTTCTGGAGGCCAAATCACGTGCCCATGTCATCCAGCACAGTTGTGCAGGTTGTGTACTGCGCAAAGGTGTCCTGTTTAGGGCTGGTCACGTGTACAAAGTGGATTTGTATGTTATGACAGTTTCTTGGTAGAAGTACACCATCTTGAGGAGAAGGGATTCTTTTATTTATTTATTTTTTTAGAATCCCGTTCTGTTACCCAGGCTGGAGTGCAGTGGCGCAATCTCGGCTCACTGCAGCCTCCTCCTCCTAGGTTCAAGCAATTCTCCTGCCTCAGCCTCCTGAATAGCTGGGATTACAGGTGTGCACCACCATGCCTGGCTAATTTTTGTATTTTTAGTAGAGACAAGCCCGCCATGTTAGCCAGGCTGGTCTCGAACTCCTGGCCTCAAGTGATCCGTGTGAGGCACAGTGCCCGGCCATGAGGAGGAGTTCTAATTTGCACAAATACATCCTATGGGCTGGTTTGAACTCATGCTGTTCTCTACCAGCTACAGACTCTTCAGCCCTTAAACTCAGTGCTCCTGCCCCTTAGAGCAGCCCACCCTGACTTGATCCCCACCCCACTGCAGGGAGGGAGGAGAGCAGCTCATCGGGGGACCCCAGTGGGACAGTGAGGGCCAGCAAAGGAAAGAGCCTGCTGGGGGGACAGTGAGGCAGGCAGGGTTCACATCCTGGCCTGTGACTAATCCTTTCTAGGGGACCCTCAGTGCTTTCCTCTGTGAAATGGGCTGATTGTGCCAAGCTCAGCCTCACAGGCCCCAGGGAAGCAAGAGATGAGATGATGTGTGCTAAGGGGCTGGCCCTGGTGAGATTTTCGATGTGGACTCCTTGTTGTACCCCATCCGCTTCTCCTGGCTCTCAAAACATCACCCTGCCCCTTGAGGAAAAGCTCGAGTGGCCATTGGAGGATGCTCAGGGAGGTCTCAGGCAGAGGAGCACCATAGCAGACTTAGAAAGATACTGAGGGCTGGGGAGTGGAGGCGGGAAGCCTGGTACACGCGGGGCCAGTCTCGCCAGTGTGCCTGGTATATCCACAGTCCGTGGTCCGCGAACCCTTTGAGGGCCAGCGCTGTGGCTTCATTCCTCAAGCCTGATGGTTGCCTACCATGTTCCAGCCTGTGGGGGTCATGTGGACACAGAAATGGACAAGGCAGGCCCAGACCCACCCCTCGTGGATCTTACAGCCAGTGTGACTGTTGTCATGGGCCAGCACCAGGCCTGGAGGAGAGAAGGTGCTCGGGAGATAGTGAATGGAGCCAAGTGGTCACGTTACTTGTAAGCAGAAGGGAAAGATGATTAGGGAATAACCACTCCCTCTGGGGTGTGCATGTTCCTGGCTCACAGTAGGTGGCAAATTCAGAGTCCATCAGGGTCTTTCACGACAGGGCTGTGCAGGGTCCTAACGAACCTTCTCCTCCCTGGGCCACAGAGGCCTCCGCTTCATCCAGGTCTTCCTCCAGAGCATCTGCGACGGGGAGCGGGACGAGAACCACCCCAACCTCATTCGTGTCAACGCCACCAAGGCCTACGAGATGGCCCTCAAGAAGTACCATGGCTGGATCGTGCAGAAGATCTTCCAGGTGAGCCACCCCCACGGGCCCCAAAGGACCACCAGCTTGCAGATTCTGCTCCCCACTCTGCCCCTGCTTGGCCAAGGCTTCCTGGCCTGTGAGGCTGTGTTTACCCCCTCGGGCTCAGGAAGGGCTCCCTCATCTATTTGGGTGAGGCTAGTGTACTGAGAGGTCCCCCTCCCGTGCCCTTGGCCAGCCCCATTCACAGCCGCAGCGGGTGTCACTGTAGCTACTCCACGGTGTTTCTCTTCAGGGGCCTTGGCCTGCGAGGCCTGATGGCGGGGCGACGAGAAACCACAGGGAAAGCCCTGGAGGACACCAGGTCAAAGGTGGCCCAGCCTGATGGCCCCTCAAATTCACCCCTCAAATTTGGCCCCTCAAATTCAGCTCCCATCCCCCTGGGAGCATTTGCTGAAAGGATACCGGCCCTCTGGGTTCTTGGTGGCTTGTGTTGGGGTGACATTGCCCAGGGCTCCTGGAGGTGGGGCTTCAGCACCTGCCTGGTTAGGTGAGGGCCCTACAGTTGATCACCAAGCTGAGAGCCTGCTCAGGAGACGTGTGAAGGTCCTCTGGCTGCCCTGCGCCATGCCCTTCACCTGCTGCTTGCTGCCCTCATCTCACCCATGTGTTCCTGCCCAGCCTGTTCTGGCCACCCTTTCTGCTGCAGCTCCCTCTGCCTGCGCACCCTGGCGATCATGAGAACGAGGGGCTGATGGGCCCTGTTCAGTGTTCCTGTGGGGTGCAGTCTGCAAGCAGGCTGGGGCAGAAGCCAGTATGGTTACGGACAGGAAGAGCTGGTCATAGGGTGAGATGCGTGGCAGCCCCTGGGCCATCCACCCTGGAAGAGCTGCAGACAGGGCCCATTCCCATGGGCCCCTCGAGAGCTCCACAGTGCATTGCCCCTACAAATCCTCAAACCACCACGTCATTAGTAATAGTGTGTCCTGTGTACCTGGCCCAGGGCAGCTGCCCATGAATTGTAATCTTCACAAATGCACCACAAAGTGGGCACTGTTCTCACCTCCATTTCCCAGATGAGGACAGTGACGCTCAGACAAGGTCACACAACACAAAAATGGGGGGCTGTGATCCTACCTCCCTGAGCCTCAATATCATCTTTCAAATGGGTATAGAATAGGCACTACTCAAAGAGTCACTGTGACAATTAAATGAATTAATCAGTACATGGTTCACGTGGTTTACACTCAGTACATCAAAGCTATTACTTTTTTTTTTTTTTTTTTGAGACAGGGTCTCACTCTGTTGCTGTTGCCCAGGCTGGAGTGCAGTGGCACAGTCTTAGCTTACCGCAACCTCCACTTCCCAGGCTTAAGTGATTCTCCAGCTTCAGTGTCTTGAGTAGCTGGGACTACAGGTGCGAGCCACCAACACCTAGCTAATTTTTGTATTTTTTGTAGAGACGAGGTTTCACCATGTTGCCCAGGCTGGTCTCGAACTCCTGAGCTCAAAGCAATCCTCCCACCTCGGCCTCCCAAAGTGCTGGGATTACAGGCGTAAGCCACCACCCTAGCTATTACTGCTTTGATTATGAAGGAATAATATTTGGCCAGGTGCAGTGGCTCATGCCTGTAATCCCAGCACTTTGGGAGGCCAAGGCAGGTGGATCACCTGAGGTCAGGTTGGAGATCAGCCTGGCCAACATAGTAAAACACCATCTCTACTAAAAATACAAAAAATTAGCTGGGCATGGTGGCGGGCACCTGTAGTCCCAGCTACTCGGGAGGTTGAGGCAGGAGAATCACTTGAACCCAGTAAGCGGAGGTTGCAGTGAACCAAGATCACGCCACTGACTCCAGCCTGGAGGACAGAGTGAGACTACGTCTAAAAAAATTTTTTAAATAATATTTATACTTTCCTCATCCTATCAAACTCATGGCCTAAACTTTTTTTTTTTTTTGAAACGGAGTCTCACTCTGTCACCCAGGCTGTAGTGCAGTGGTGTGATCTCAGCTCACTGCAACCTCCGCCTCCCGGGTTCAAGCAATTCTCCTGCCTCAGCCTCTCGAGTAGCTGGGACTACAGATGCCGGCCACCACACCTGGCTAATTTTTGTATTTTTAGTAGAGATGGAGTTTTATCATACTGGCCAGGCTGGTCTCGAACTCCTGATCTTGTGATCTGCCCACCTCGGCCTCCCAAAGTGCTGGGATTACAGGCATGAGCCACAGCACTTGGCTAGCCTAAGCTTTTTATCTAGTTGTACCTTTTTTCTTCTGGCTCTGAAATTCTGTGAATTTTGAATTCTCTGTACTTTTCAAGTATGAGAGCAGCTCTGAAATTTAGGGATGTATCGCCCCCCTAAGGACAAAAGAGACCACAGCATATTTAGCAGTCGTCTTCCCAACTCAGAAAGTGAGTTTTCCGAAGGAGCAGTTCACCTTTTCTGGAGCACGGAACCCAGAGGGAAGAGACTCACCCATGCTGAACACCTACTGTGTGCCTGGTGTTGTGCTGAGTGCCTACTGTATGCCTGGTGCTGTGCTGAGCACTTTGTACAAGCCCCCTAATCCTTATAAAAGCAACCCGATTAGGTGACAGCCATTATCCCCATTTTGCAGGTGAGGAAACTGAAGCTCAGAGAGGCTAACTGACTTGTTCAAGGCTCACAGCTAATTGATGGCCCAGACTGGCATTTGCATCTAGGCTTGTCTGTCCCGAAAGCTGATGTCCTTCCTGCTGTCGCTCAAAGTACACCTCCCTTTTCCTTTCCCTTCCAACACCTCAAATAGCACAGCCCCCTGTCCAGCACAGACCCAGGGAAGACCCCTCCCAGAACCCTGGCCTGCTGGCCTGGCTCCTCAGCCCCCGCTAACGCTGTGCCTACCTCCCTTCTTGCCTGTCTCAAGGCAGCACTGTACGCAGCACCCTATAAGTCCGACTTCCTGAAAGCGCTCTCCAAGGGGCAGAATGTGACAGAGGAGGAGTGCCTGGAGAAGATCCGCCTCTTCCTAGTCAACTACACGGCGACCATCGATGTCATCTACGAGATGTACACCCAGATGAACGCTGAGCTTAATTACAAGGTGTAGGCATGCCCACTGCTGGACACGCCCCCGACTCGTGGCCACATGGAGAAACAGGCAAACCAGAATCACTGTGAATCAAGTCGGTGAGCTGCCCCTGGCCTGCGTCCCCCAGAGCGGCCCAGGGTCCTGCCAGAGTCTGCAGGGGACAGCCCTCGTTTTTTAAGTCTTTTTTTTTTTTTTTTTTGGTCTATTCTAAAGGACCAATAAATAATGATCTTACTTCCAAATCTCCTTGGAATTTCACGACAGCACAGACTGACTTTATACCTTCATTTCAGCGTGGTAAAAATCGATTAACACTTCTAATGAGTCAAGTCCTAGGGTTTTTTGGTTTTGTTTTGTTGCCAACGAGGAACACAGCTCTGGGGGAATGGTGTCATCCACCTCACTTTAAAAATAAGCACATGATGGCTGGGATCCGTGGCTCACGCCTGTAATCCCAGCACTTTGGGAGGCCGAGGTGGGTGGATCACCTGAGGTCGGGAGTTTGAGACCAGCCTGGCCAACATGGTGAAACCCCATCGCTACTAAAAATATAAAAAATTAGCTGGGCATGGTGGTGCACGCCTGTAGTTCCAGCTACTCAGGAGGCTGAGGCAGGAGAATCGCTTGAACCCGGGAGGTGGAGGTTGCAGTGAGCTGAGATTGCACCATTGCACTCCAGCCTGGGCAACAAGAGCGAAACTCTGTCTCAAAAAATAAAAGAGGCGGGTGGATCACTTGAGATCAGGGTTTGAGATCAGCCTGACCAACATGGTGAAACCCTATCTCTACTAAAAATATAAAATTAGCCAGGCATGGTAGCGCATGCCTGTAATCCCATCTTCTTGGGAGGCTGAGGCAGGAGAATCGCTAGAACCCGGGAGGTGGAGGTTACAGTAGCCGAGATCGCGCCACTGCATTCCAGCCTGGGCAACAAAAGCGAAACTCTGTCTCAAAAAAAAAAAAAAAAAAAAAAAAAAAAAAAAAGCACGTGACCTTATGAGGCTCTCGCTGTATTATTATTTTAAGGACTATAAAGAGTTTGATTTAAAATTATGCAGGGCCCCATGTGGGATTTTTTAAAAAGCAAACTGGTGTGTATTCTCATGTGGTTTGCACAGCCCAGCCTCACAGCACTATTATAAACTCTGCTCTTTCTGTCTCGCTAGACAGGTTTTTTTGTTTGTTTTCTTTTTTCTGGTTTTTTTTTGTTGTTGTTGTTTTACAGCTGAAACCAACCAGCAAGCCCTTGATGACCAAGAGGCGTTTCTTTCAAAGCTATAGGGCACAAACAACTGACCATAGATGACTCTGTTTGCATTCTTCTGCAGAATTATTTCCTTCAGGGACAGATTTTCCAACCTAAGAAACTACCTACTGTGTGTATTCTCTTGACGGGGAGAGATGAACCCTTCAGCTGCTAAGATCCAAGAAAACGCCTCACTGCCTTAACCTTAACTGTTCTTCCTGGCGCTAAAAAGAGCTGTATTTTTTAAAGTGCTGGGGCAAACAAAGCAACCCCAAAAGACTTGATGTGTGTTTTAAAAGAAAAAACCCAATGAGGAACAATTGGAGATTTTTATGCAGAAACTAAATAATCCTTAATAAATAAATATCTATTTTGGAATCACATCTGTGTACTGTATTGGTTCTTGATTTTTTTTTTTTCTTTCCTGCATCAGAAATTACAACTGGGGACCCTTACAAATCCTACCAAGAATGTATTTTCTGGCCTTCATGGTTTTAAAATTTTATTTATTTATTATTTTTAAATGTTTTTGTAGAGATTGGGGTCTTGCTATGTTGCCCAGGCTGGTCCAATCTCCTGGCCTCAAGCAATCCTCTTGCCTCATCCTCCCAAAGGGTTGGGATTACAGGCATGAGCCACTGCACCAGGCCTGGCCTCCATGGTCTTAAAAAACAGAACTGGTTGCTGCATGGAGAAATGGGAGTTTCACATAAGAATCTTGGGTTTTGGCAGGGTGCAGTGGCTCACTTCTGTAATCCCAGCATTTTGGGAGGCCGAGGCGGGTGGATCACTTGATGTCAGGAGTTCGAGACCAGCCTGGCCAACATGGTAAAACCCCATCTCTACTAAAAATACAAAAATTAGCCAGGCGTGGTGGCGGGCGCCTGTAATCCCAGCTACTTCAGAGGCTGAGGCAGGAGAATTGCTTGAACCCGGGAGGCAGAGGTTGCAGTGAGCCGAGATCGCACCATTGCACTCCAGCCTGGCTGATAAGAGCGAGACTCCATCTCAAAAAAAAAAAAAAAAAAAAAAAAATCTTGGGTTTCTGTAGCCATAAAAAAGAATGAGTTCATGTCCTTTGCGGGACATGGATAAAGCTGGAAGCCATCATTCTCAGCAAACTAACACAGGAACAGAAAACCAAACACTGCATGTTGTCACTCATAAGTGGGAGTTGAACAATGAGAACACATGGACACAGGGAGGGGAACAACACACACTGGGGCCTGTCAGGGGTGGTGGGTAAGGGGAAGGAGAGCATTAGGACAAATACCTAATGCATACAGGGCTTAAAACCTAGATGACGGGTTGATAGGTGCAGCAAACCACCATGGCACCTATGTAACTTATAATTAAAAAAAGAAAAGAACTTTGGGTTTCTAGCTTCTTTTGAAAAACCAGGCTGCCTGGTAGGAGCTGAGAGATGACTGCCCCCTTGGCTGGGCAGGGCAAGGGAAAGGGGAATCAGTTCTCCACTTTGCCTTAGTCTCCACCCATCCCTGTTGCTTCCCCACCCCGGACCAGTTTGCACTTTTTCATGGGCTGTTTTTTCTTATTCTAGGGTTAAATGTAGAGGGAAATATTTAATTTATTTTGTTCCTGCTCCTATCGAGCTTATAATCTAGTGGGCAAGATGGACCGGTAAATCAATAATGATGAAATAGAGTGGTCAGTTCCCAGAGGGTACCTGGAGCCTCAGAGGAGAGGCAGCGTCCTGGGATGTATCTTAGGGAACTGGGGCATGCACCGAGCCTCTGTGGAAGTTCGGGGGTGGGGGAAGCCTAGTAGAAGAGGAGGGGCAGGGGACACTTCAAGGCACAGGCAAAGACCTGGTGGCTTGACCCAGAGCAGGCTGTGTATGTGTGTGTCACATCGCAACATTAAGAGATTTGAACTTGACCCTGAAAATTATGGACACCTTCAAGACTCTTGTGTGCAATTGCATATACCCAGGTATATGCAGATACCCAGTTTGGAAAGCTCCCTCTAACGTGGTCAAGAGATGGAAGCCTGAAATAAGTTTCTTCCTGTCTGTGATTTTATTATATTTTCTCTTTCTCTTCCTTCCTGCCTGACTTCCTTCCTTTCTTTTTTTTTTTTTTTTTGAAGGAGTCTCGCTCTGTTGCCCAGGCTAGAGTGCAGTGGCGCCATCTCGGCTCACTGCAACCTCCACTTCCCGGGTTCAAGCAATTCTTTGCCTCAGCCTCCCAAGTAGCTGGGATTACAGGTGCCCACTACCATGCCCAGCTAATTTTCGTATTTTTAGTAAAGACAGGGTTTCACCATGTTGGCCAGGCTGGTCTTGAACTCCTAACTTTGTGATCCACCCACCTCGGCCTCCCAAAGTGCTGGGATTACAGGTGTGAGCCACCGTGCCCGGCCAATTTTATTATATATTTTAATAATCCTCAGATTAGGGATGCTACTGTTCATTCTAAGCTCTAAATGCTTTTTAGGGTTTTTTCCCTTTGGATTTCTTAGAAATACAGAATTCTGTCTGTCCTTTTTAAAGTTATTTTTTATTTTTTATTTTTTTTTTTGAGACAGAGTCTAGCTCTGTCACCCAGGCTGGAGTGCATTGGCGCAGTCTCGGCTCACTGCAGCCTCCACCTCCTGTGTTCAAGCAATTCTCCTGCCTCAGCTTCCTGAGTAGCTGGGATTACAGGCGCCTGCCACCACATCTGGCTAATTTTTTAAATTTTTAAAAAAATGGTTGTTGTTTTTGGAGACGGAATCTCGCTCTGTCTCCCAGGCTGGAGTGCAGTGGCACAATCTTGGCTCACTGCAACCTCTGCCTCCCGAGTTCCAGTGATTCTCCTACCTCAGCAGGAGAGTAGCTGGGATTACAGGTGCGCACCACCACCCCAGCTAGTATTTTTGTATTTTTAGTAGAGACGGGGTTTCACCATGTTAGCCAGGCTGGTCTCAAACTCCTGACCTCAAGTGATCCATCCGCCTCGGCCTCCCCAAGTGCGAGGATTACAGGCATGAGCCGCTGTGTTCGGCCTTAAAATGATGTTTTCTTGGCCAGGCGCAGTGGCTCACGCCTGTAATCCCAGCACTTTGGGAGGCCGAGGCGGGCGGATCACGAGGTCAGGAGATCGAGATCATCCTGGCTAACACGGTGAAACCCCGTCTCTACTAAAAATACAAAAAATTAGCCAGATGTGGTGGCAGGCGCCTGTAGTCCCAGCTACTCAGGAGGCTGAGGCAGGAGAATGGCATTAACCCGGGAGGCGGAGCTGGCAGTCAGCCGAGATAGCGCCACTGCACTCTAGCCTGGGTGACAGAGCAAGACTCTGTCTCAAAAAGATCTTTTCTTTATGCCTCTAACATAATATGATGAGACCGGGAGGGCAATTTTTTTGTGGAAGGCAGGGATTTTCCCAGCCCAGCCCCCGTTCCTAGTACCTGCGGGGACCCTGGGAACATTTTGGGTTTTCTACCGCAGAGACAAAAGCCAGAAAGGCATCTATCCCCTTCCCATTTCATCCTTGTCAAAGTGGGACTGAGTTCCATCTAGGGCAGGGAGGAAACAACACACATTGATCACTATATAACAGGCCCTGCAAAAGTGCTCTACAGAAATCATTTCACAACCACCTGAGACATGGACCTCAGTAGCCCCGTTTATCAGAGAAGGAAATTGAACCCCAACGGTGTGGCAAAGAGACTTGCCCAGGGTAACCCGGCCAGATATGGGGCCACAGAAGTTTCATGTCCAACTCCAAATCTCCCCTCAGCTGTGTTCACTTGTGTGCCAGCTGACAGTGAGCCTATTTTCAGCACACCTCCTGCCAGAGCGTTCCCACTGATGGGGTGCTGCCTTATCTGACCCAGGTTAACTGTACAGAAACCCAAATTAGCTCAAATGTTTGACAAGGGTTGACATTGACTTGTTGATTCATTCAATTAAAACTCACTGAGCCCATTACAATGCAACATGTCAAACCCATTGTAATACATCACTGTTATAGACAAGGAACTGAAATTCACTTTGTAACAATTAAACAGCAGAAGAACTTTTGTCTTTTTAAAGACAGGGTCTTGCTTTGTCACCTAGGCTGGAACGCAGTGGTGCAATCATAGCTCACTGCAGCTTCAAACTCCTGGGCTCAAGGGATCTTTCTGCCTCAGCCTCCCGAGCAGCTGGTACTACAGGCATGCACCACCAAGCCTGGCTAATTTTTTTTTTGAAAAGGAGTCTTGCTCTGTTGCCCAGGCTAGAGTGCAGTGGTGTGATCTCGGCTCACTGCAGCCTCCACCTCCTGGGTTCAAGGAATTCTACTACCTCAACCTCCCGAGTAGCTGGGATTACAGGTGCCTGCCACCACACCCAGCTACTTTTTGTATTTTTAGTAAAGACAGGGTTTCACCATGTTGCAGGCTGGTCTTGAACTCCTGACCTCAGGTGATCCACCCGCTTCGGCCTCCCAAAGTGTTAGGATTACAGGTGTGAGCCACAGCATCCGGCCCCAGCTAATCTTTAAAAAAATTTTTTTGTGTTGACTATGTTGTCCAGACTGGTCCATTTTTGTTTAAAGGCCTTTATCCATTCCTGTATGAAGGCTAGGATAATTTTAGAGCAACTGAGATAAAATGCAGAAATAGCAATCACATAGTTTTCAAAACTAACTTTGGGATTAAAGAGGAAGTATGCAGACAACTATACTTTGTTAAAGATTTATAGGAACAAGGAGATTTGGCTATTGTCACATGAGAGACCATTACCCAAGGACAAAGAAGTTTCACAAACTTCCCCCTGACCCTTGCTGGCACCCAGATGTCTGCCTCTTTCTTTCCCCCCTTACCTAACATATAAGACAAAGCCAAGCCCATATATACATATATTTTTTTGAGACGGAGTCTCACTCTGTTGCCCAGGCCGGAGTGCAGTGGCGCTGTCTCGGCTCACTGCAACCTCTGCCTCCCAGGTTCACGCGATTCTCCTGCCTCAGCCTCCTGAGTAGCTGGTACTACAGGCGTGCACCACCACGCCCAGCTAATTTTTGTATTTTTAGTAGAGACGGGGTTTCACCACGTTGGCCAGGATGGTCTCGATCTCTTGACCTTGTGATCCGCCCGCCTCGGCCTCCCAAAGTGCTGGGATTACAGGCATAAGCCACCACGCCTGGCCCAAGACCATATAGTTCTAAGAGGGCTCTTGAGAACATTTAGGCCATCTAGGTTTGCTGGCTCTCCAAAATAAAGTCGCTTTCCTTGCTCCAACTCCTGGCCTCTCGACTGAGTGGCTGTCATGCAGGGAGCAGGAGTTTGGACTCGGTTACAACTTCACCTTTCAGAGGTTCAGTTTCCTTATCTGTAACACACAGGTCTTGTTGTGAGGCTTCAATTAAATGTTACCATTTGTAAGGTAATTAGAACAATGTTTGGAGCATAATAAGCTGCCTTAGTAGGTGTTCAGGTGTTCAATAAAACTGCAAGGATATATTTACGTGATGTGGGGCGTACGCTGATGAGATCAAATACTGGAGTCCTGTGTCGGCTGTCTACTAGGGAAGTAGATTTGGACAGCTCACTTCACCCCTCTGAGCCTCAGTTTCCTCATCCATACAATGGGAATACCAACAGTTTCTAGCTCACCGAGTCAATGAAGCTGCCCGGGCAGGGGCTTATCTGCATAATCTTTCAATGTTGACCCAATTACCGTCGTTTGCAGGAGGTTATATGGGGACACCACCCTTCAGTTTTGCTGGTTGGTGGATGGGTTCCCGGGTTCACGCCGGTCCCACAGCCCTGCGCCTGCGCATTGAGCGCTCGCGCCTGAGCCCCTGCTGTTCCCACGGGCCCGGTAGGTGGCGCTGTCCCCACTATGCCGCAGAGGCAGAGCTGGGAGGCCCCGCCAGGCCCTGCGCCTGCCCACATCCCACCAGGCTCCCTCCCGCTCCCAAAGTGGGTGGAACGGAGGGAGGGCAGGAGGGGCAGGAGAACTTGTCTTCCTACCGTGCTTGGGCTGTTTCCTAAGGGCTAAATGAGAAGGCTCACTTGCACACTGTTAGGAAAGTTTGCAGCTCCTCCAGCAGGTGCCTCGGGGCCCTGAGTTCACACCTGCCTCAGTATGGAGGGTCATTAGGTGTGTCCTGTTATTTTCACTGCTACTACTGCCACCAGCACCACCACCACCTAACAGTTCTTGGGTTCACGTCCAGATTCTGTAGTAGCTTCTTTGTAGTTGTGTGCCCAGGACAAGTCAGTTCCCCTCTCTGAGCCTCAGTTTCTGCATCTGTGAAATGGGACAGAAACATCTCAAAGGATTACATGAAATAAGGCGTGTAAAATACCTGACACATAGAAGATATTCAATAACTGGATTGTGTTAATATTTTTATTAATTATGATGCTACAGCCTGCCAAACGCTCCTGAAAGGACAACTGGTTCTTAATGCAGTTAGTTAAACCGGATCATTTTCACCTACTCCCTGTTCTTGTTTGTTTGTTTTGAGATGGAGTCTTGCTCTCTCCCCCAGGCTGGAGTGCAGTGGCATGATCTCGGCTCACTGCACCCTCTGCCTCCTGGGTTCAAGTGATTCTCCTGTCTCAGCCTCCAGAGTAGCCAGGACTACAGGCATATGCCACCACGCCCAGCTAATTTTTGTATTTTTGTATTATTATTATTATTTTTAGTAGAGACAGGGTTTTACCATGTTGGCCAGGCTGGTCTTGAACTCCTGACTTCACGTGATCCGCCCACCTCAGCCTCCCAAAGTGTTGGGATTACAGGCTTGAGCTACCACTCCTGGCCTACTCTTTGTACTTGAAGATACAGTAGGGCCCTTCTCAACACATCAACAAGGAACACTCCAGAAAATGTTGTGCATTCTCAACTCTCACTCTGCCCTGATCTGCTGTGTGACTCTGGGCAAGCCTCTTCTGTCCTCTGGGTCTCAGTTTCATCTTTAAAATTGGGATTAGCAACCTAAATGTCCACTGATGGACAGTGGAGAAAGAAAATGTGGTATATACACACAATGGAATACTATTTGGCCTTATGAAAGAATGAAATCATGTCATTAGTAGCCAACATGGCTGAGAGTGGAGGTCATAATGTTAAGTGAAATAAGGCAGGCACGGAAAGACAAATATTGCATGTTCTCACTCGTTTGTGGGGGCTTAAAAAAAAAGATCTCATGGAGATAGAGAATAGAATGATAGGCCAGGCGTGGTGGCTCACGTGTGTAATCCCAGCACTTTGGGAGGCCGAGGTAGGCGGATTACTTGAGGTCAGGAGTTCGAGACCAGCCTGGCTAACATGGTGAAACCCTGTCTCTACTAAAAATATAAAAATTAGCTGGGCATGGTGGTGCACGCCTGCAATCCCAGCTACTTGAGAGGCTGAGGCAGGAGAATCACATGAACCCAAGAGGTGGAGGTTTCAGTGAGCTGAGATCACGCCACTGAACTCCAGCCTGGGGGACAGAGCTAGACTCCGTCTAAAAAAAACAAAAGTTTTTTTCGAGACTCGAATGGTAGATACCAGAGGCTGGGAAGGATGTGATAGAGGGAGGGCGGGATAAAGAGGTTGGTTAATGGGTACAAACATATAGTTAGGTGGGAGAAATAAGCCCCAATATTCCATAGCAGAGTAGAGTGACTACTATAGTTAGTAACAATGTATTGTATATTTCTTTCTCTTTCTTTTTTTTTTTTGAAACAATGTCTGTCTCCATCGCCCAGGTTGGAGTGCAGTGGCCCAATCTTAGCTCACTGCAACCTTCACCTCCCAGGCTCAAGCCATTCTCCTGCCTCAGTCTCCCAAGTAGCTGGGATTACAGGCATGCACCACCATGTCCAGCTAATTTTTGTTGTTGTTGTTGTAGTTGTTGGAGATGGAGTCTCGCTCTGTCTCCCAGGCTGGAGTGCAGTGGCACGATCTTGGCTCATTACAACCTCCGCCTCCTGAGTTCCAGTGATTCTCCTGCCTCAGCCTCCTGAGTAGCTGGGACTACAGGCATGCGCCACCACGCCCAGCTAATATTTTTGTATTTTTAGTAGAGACAGAGTTTCCCCATGTTAGCCAGGCTGGTCTCGAACTCCTGACCTCAAGTGATCTGTCCTCCTTGGCCTCCCAAAGTGCTGGGATTACAGGCGTAAGCCACTGTGCCCGTACCTAATTTTTGTATTTTTTGTAGAGATGGAGGTTTCATCAGGTTGGCCAGGCTGGTCTCGAACTCCTGATCTCAAATGATCTGCCTACCCTAGCCCCAGAAAGTGCTGGGGTTATAGGTAGGAGCCACAGCGCCCAGCTTGTGTATTTCAAAGTAGCTGGCAGGGAGGACTTGAAATGTTACCTACTCATAGAAATGATAAATACGAGTGAAGGATACCCCAAATACCCTGACCTGATCATAACACATTCTGGACACGTAACACTCACTTGTACCTCATAAATATGTAAAATATTTTCTGTCAATAAAAAAATAAGTAAAAACAATATACACTACTCTGGTAACAGGAACACGAAAATCTCAGACTTCACTGCCATGCAATTCATCCATGTAGCCAAAAACCACTTGTTCCCCAAAAGCTATTGAAAAAAATACATATACATAAATTTAAACTTAAATAAAAATAAAGTAAAATTGGGATTAGATAGTTCAAAGTTCCTGCCCAGCTCTGACAATCTACAATGGATACCTTTTTTTTTTTTGAGATGGAGTTTCTCCCTTGTTGCCCAGGCTGGAGTAGTGCAATGGCGTGATCTCGGCTCACTGCAACCTCTGCCTCCCAGGTTCAAGCGATTCTCCTGCCTCAGCCTCCCGAGTAGCTGGGATTACAGGAGTGCGCCACCACGCCCAGCTAATTTTGTATTTTTAGTAGAGACAGGGTTTCTCCATGTTGGTCAGGCTGGTCTGCACCTCCCGACCTCAGGTGATCCACCTGCCTTGGCCTCCCAAAGTGCTGAGATTATAGGCATGAGCCACTGCGCCTGGCCAATGGATACCTTTTACCACTGTATCCAGCTCCTGGTTTGTATTTATAAGTTCAGTAAAATCTACACTCTGCTTCTGACAAGGAATAGGGCCACACGTGCAAATACACTTAGCACAGCGCCTCCTGCCAGGGGGTGCTGGATAAAGGGCAGCTGTGAAGATGATGAACCCTTAATCAGTCCTTGATCTGACCCAGAGAAGATTGTTTGGAAGGGATAGTCATTCAACCTGTTTGCTGAGCACTTACTATGTTCAAGGCTCTGAACTCGGCTCAGGGGATCTTGCAAGAAGACAGATAAGGTCTCTCTTTCTCTGTCTTTTTTTTTTTTTTTTTTTTTTCAGACAGAGTCTCGCTCTGTTGCCCAGGCAGGAGTGCAGTGGCATGATCTCGGCTCACCGTAACTTCCGTCTCCCAGGTTAAAGCAAATCTCCTATCTCAGCCTCCTGAGTAGCTGGGATTACAGGCGCGCGCCAGCATGCCCGGCTAATTTTTGTATTTTTAGTAGAGACGGGGTTTCACCATGTTGGTCAGGCTGGTCTTGAACTCCTGACCTCGTGTGATCCACCTGCCTCGTCTTCCCAAGGTGCTGGGATTACAGGCGTGAGCCACCACGCCCGGCCGACAGATAAGGTCTCTATTCCCCAGGGATACAACAAGGTCCAGTGCGCAATGAATCCAGAGAGGGAAATGAGCAGTGGAGGACAGCGAAAGGGGTCATGTGATGGAAATGACTACAGACCCCTGATTTAGATTGGAGTCCAGGTAGGCAGAGCTCTCTGAGGAGGTGACGCTTGAGCTGGGATCTGAAGGGGCATAGCTAGTACAAAGGCCCCGGGGCAGGAGAGAAAGCAACATGCACCAAGGACAGAGAGAGGCCAAGGTGGCCAGAGCCTGGAGAACAAGAGAGGGTGGCAGTGGGGGATGAAACCTACAGGTGCTGAGGCCAGCGTGAGTGTGTTTTCTGGTCTAAGAACAGGAGAAGTCATCGCTCCTGTGAGTAGGGGGCGACAGAGCCAGTTTACAGGTTGCAAGCTGTTAGCCAGGATCTATTTCTAGGGGTCCCTTTGGGGGACTCGGAAGAGAGGCTGTCCCCTCCCCTGCCCCAATCCAACCTTTGCTCTTTCCTGGCTGGGTAAAGTGAGACTTCCTCACACAAAGTGTGCTTTACTTTATTGGCGGCATGGAGTAGGTAGGGTGTCCCACGCCTCTGAAAGTCATGATCCTCTCTCTAGAAGGTGCTCCCCTCTCTAGAAGGTGCTCCCTCACCCCCTCACAATTTCACTCCCTGTTCTAGGACCTCCATGGACTCCCAGTTGCCTACCCAGGGGCCCTAGATGGGAAGTCCTGAATCAGCCTGCCTTCCCTGGGACCAAGGCCTAGACACTCCCATCCCTGCCTGTGCCATCGCCTTCAGATGGAGGCTATCTTTGAAGTGCCCATGGCCAGCTGTGACTGGCCCTACCCACAGGCCGCCACACCTGGCTGCCCAGAGGAATGGAATCACAGCCAGTGGCTGGGCAGCTGAGAGTAGCTGTGCCCATGGCAACGGTCATCTGAGATGAGCTTCCTCCCCACCTGGCCTCAGGTTTCTGGCCCAGAGAGAATTCCAGAAGAGCCTCATTGAAGGTCCCTGGCAGGGTGGGGCCCCGGTGTCTGGGACAAAAGCTTGCTATTCTCGGGACCAGGGTGGACAGAGCCACTGATTGTCTGCAGCCTCTTTGTGTCCAGTCTCTGTGGCTTCTTGGTAAATGGGGGGAGATGTGATTTCATGGGGAATCTGGGAGACCATCAGACCCTGCCTCCTCCCTGCTGTGTGACTGTGGGGAGGTTCCTTCACCTCTCTGGGCGTGCTTCCTCTCGTGCAGCTGGATGGAGCTCATGAGGGCAGAGCCCTACACAGTGCCTCTGGCACACAGCAAGCAGTGCATAAATGCCTACATGTTAGCCCTGGTGCTTCCCCTGCCCTTTCCTCCCTAGTTTCCTGTGTTTTTCCTTCTTTTCGTCATGATTTGAGCCCATGTGTGGCATTCACTGGGGAAACAGCAAAGGCGGCAGACCAGAATGTCTCTCCGTATCTCCCACCCCACCCCTACTCCCTGATCTCATCCTAGGGGGTGTGAACAGGGACCCCCCCCTTGGTGGTGAGGGTCCTGAGGCATACAGGACAGTGGAAAGCGGTTGCTTAGTGGCTGAAAGGTGCAGTTGGAATTCAGACTATCCTGGATTTGAATCCTGATGGCACCATTGGCAGGTATCTATCTCCTTGGGCAAACGGCTTTCACTGTGTGTGGAGCCTCAGTTTGTCGGTCTGCAAAAGGTAGGGGAGAAGACTCACCCACGGGAGGGGTGGATGAGATGAAGATGATGGGGAGGACGGAAGAGGGGCTGAGAGGCTGGGATTTGCAGGGGTCCAACCCCACATGGTGGCCTTGGCTACATCCATACCTCAGAGACCAACTCCAGGCCCCCAGGGACCCAGACATTAACTCTTGGACTAAACCAACCCCTAGCTGGGCTAAGGGGAGGGGGCAGGGTTGGGGAGGGGACATGGAATGAAGGAAGGGAGAGAGCAGGGGCAGGACAGCAGGGAGTGTGGGGAAGGAGAGGAAAGAAGTTTCTGCCTGGGGAGTGAGGAGGAGAGCTATGCTTGCTGTCTTTTGGACTCAGTAGTTCCCATTTGTAAAATGGGCACAATCAGATGGGGAAACTGATGCCCACTTCGCAGGGTTGCTGGGAAGGGAGATGTGAAGGAACATACGGGAGAGCACTGGGTGAAGCTGGAAGCGCTTGGGTGGGAGGGCACGTGAAGTTAGTCTTGGAGGAGGCGGGGCCCCATTGTGGGACTATTTATTGAACAGTTACTGTGTTCCCATACTGCCCAGCCCTCACAAGCCCTATTGTGTTTAATCCCTACAACCTGAAGAGGCAGGGGAGATTACTGCTCTCATTTTACAGATGAGAGAAGCAAGGCTCAGAGAGGCAAAGTCACCTGCCCTAGGTCACAGCTTAGAAGTATGATAGAGCCACACCCAATCGTTTTGATCCTAGAGATCATGTCTTCTTCTTCCTCCTCCTCCTCCTCCTCTTCTTCTTCTTTTTTTTTTTTTTTTTTTTTTTGTAAAAGTGGGTTCTCACTATGTTGCCCAGGCTGCTCTTGAACTCTTGGCCTCAAGCGTTTCTCTTGCCTCAGCCTCCCAAAGTGCTGGGATGACAGGCATGAGCCACTGTACCTGGCTGTCTTCTTTTTTTAAAAAGAAAATTTCACAACAGCTTTATTAAGATAGTCATATACCATACAATTCACCCACTTAAAGTATACTCTTCAATGGTTTTTATTTTATTTATTTATTTAATTTTTAAATTTTTTTGAGTCTCACTCTGTTGCCCAGGCTGGAGTGCAACAATACGATCTTGGCTCACTGCAACCTCTGCCTCCCAGGTTCAAGCGATTCTCCTGCTTCAGCCTCCTGAGTAGCTGGGATTACAGGTGTGCATTACCACGCCCGACTAATTTTTGTATTTTTAGTAGAGATGGGGTTTCACCATGTTGGCCAGGCTGGTCTGGAACTCCTGACTTCGTGATCCTCCCACCTTGGCCTCCCAAAGTGCTGGGATTACAGGCATGAGCCACTGTGCCTGGCCGTCAGTGGTTTTTAGTATAGTCATACATATGAGCAACCATCACCAGTCAATTTTAGAATATTTGCATCATTCTCTTTGGTTGGGTGTGGTAGTATGCTCCTATAGTCCCAGCTACTTGGGAGGCTGAGGTGAGAGAATGGTTTGAACCCGGAAGTTAGAGGGTGCAGTGAGCTGTGGTTGCACTGCTGCACTCCAGCCTGTGCGACAGAAAAAGAAAAAGAAAACCCAAACCCTTTAGCTATTACCCTTGGCCCCCCAAATCCTCCCTTCCCCCCAGCCCCTGACAACCACTCATCTCTTTTCTGTTTCTATAGATTTGCCTCTTCTGGCCATTTCATATAAATGGAATTATGTAATATGTGGCCTTTTGTGTCTGGCCACTTAGCATCCTGCCTCCAAGGTTCATCCATGTTGTTGCATGACTCAGTAACCATTCATTTTATTGCCAAATAGTATTCCATTGTGTGGATATACTGTGTTTGTTTATCCATTGAGAATTTGAGTCGTTTTCTTTTTCTGGCTATTATGAATAATGCTGCTGTGAACATTCAAGTTTTTCTATGGACGTAAGTTCTTATTTCTCTTGGCTGTTTCTGGGGTGGAATTGCTGGGTCATATGGGAACTCTAGATTTTTTTTTTTTTTTTTGAGACAGGATCTCACTCTGTTGCCCAGGCTGGAGTGCAGTGGCACAATCTCAACTCACTGCAGCCTCCACCTCCTAGGCTTAAGCAATTCTTGTGCCTCAACCTCCTGAGTAGCTGGGATTGCAGGTGCCCACCATCACGCCCGGCTAATTTTTGTATTTTTTTTTTATTAGAGTTGGGGTTTCACCATGTTGGCCAGGCTGGTCTCGAACTCCTGGCCTCAAGTGATCCGCCCTCCTTGACCTCCCAAAGTGTTGGGATTACAGGCGGGAGCCACCGTGCCTGGCAGTAACTCTAGATTTAATATTTGGAGGAACTGCCAGAGTGTTTTCCATAGCAGCCACTCCATTACACATTCCCACCAGCAGTGCGTGAAGATTCCAGCTTCTCCACTTCCTCATCCATACTTATGGTCTGTCTTTTTGAGATCATATTCTTTTTTTTTTTTTTTTTCCTAGACAGGGTCTCACTTTGTTGTCCAGGCTGGAGTGTAGCTGCCCGAACACAGCTCACTGCAGCCTTGACCTCCGGGGCTCAAGTGATTCTTCTGCCTCAGCCTCCCCAAATGCTATGATTACAGGTGTGTGCCACCGCACCTGGCCAAGAAAATATTCCGGCTGGTCATGGTACACTGTAGAGTCTGCTGGGCTTGGGTTCAAATCTTACCAGTTGTGGGATGATCTCAGACAAGTGGCCTCTTTGTGTCATTATCTATAAAATGGTGGAAGAATTCCTCCTTTCCAGGCTGTCAAAAGATGAACTGAGTTAGTGGCAGGATCAGGACTATGCCAACTGTAAAGTATGTAAAGTGAGGTGCACGTGTCTTGTTTTCATAACTGGGTACCCTGGGTATAAAGTCCCTGAGATCCTGACCTGTCTGGCTCACCAATCTCTCCCCAGCATCTGGCACTGGACCTGGCATACAGTAAGCACTTGGTAAATGCAAACCCTTGGCTGCTGCCCAGGAATCTTTCTTAGGGGAGGTAGCTGAGTCCACCTGGGGCAGTCCAGGAGCTGCGTGGAGAGCAAGGCTGCGCCCCACTTGTGGCTGCCACATGACTCACAGCCAATGCTGAGGGCCTTGAAAGTTTTTCCTTCCCTAAGAGGAAACGTTATTTCTGGCTAGGCACAGTGGATCATGTCTGTAATCCCAACGTTTTGAGAGGCCAGGTTATGAGGATCACTTGAGCACGGGAGTTTGAGACCAGCTTGGGCAGCATAGCGAGACTCCACCTGTACAAAAAATAAAATTTAAAAAGCCAGGCTTGGTGACACACACCTATAGTCCCAGCTATTCAGGAGGCTGAGGCGGGAGGATCGCTTGAACCTAGGAATTTGAGGCTGCAGTGAGCTATGATCAGGCAACTGCACTACAGCCTGTGCTACAGAGCAATACCCTGTCTCTCTCTAAAAATAAAAAAAAGATTAAAAATTAAACTTAAAAAATACATTCATATTGTTGTGTGACCATCGTTCATCTCCAGAACTCTTTGCATCTTGCAAAACTGAAACCCTATGCCCAACAAACAGCAACCTCCCATTCTCCTCTCCCCCAGCTCCATCAACGAGGACTTTTTTTTTTTTTTGAGATGGAGTCGCTCTCTGTTGCCCAGGCTGGAGTGCAATGGCGCGATCTTGGCTCACTGCAACCTCCCTCTCCCAGGTTCAAGCAATTCTCCTGTCTCAGCCTCCCAAGTAGCTGGGATTACAGGTGCCCGCCACCATGCCCAACTAATTTTTGTATTTTTAGTGGAGACGGGATTTCACCATGTTGGCCAGGCTGGTCTCAAACTCCTGACCTCAGGTGATCCACCCACCTCGGCCTCCCAAAGTGCTGGGATTACAGGCATGAGCCACTTTGCCTGACCCATCAACCAGTATTTTTAAAGCACCTACTAAGTGCCAGGTGCTAGACCTGTGGTCATGAACATATTCCCTTGCTTCATGGACACTGGTACCCATTTTTTAGGTGAGGAAACTGAGGCATAGAGAGAGAGGGAGGCTCTTGCCCACAGCTCCCACCACAGCTCCTTCTCCCATCAGCGGCAGGGCAGGATTTGAACCCCGGTGTCTGGTGTAGAGGCCAAGCTCCAGCTGCTTAGCCCAAGATGAGTCACTTCCCTGCATGGGGGCCTCAGTTGCCCCATCTGTGAAATGGGGATCAGGAAAGAGTTGGGTTAGCGATGCTGATGCTGAGGGCTCAGGCCCCTTCCCTCTGAGCTTAGAGACGAGGAGGTCACCATCCCTGGCCCCATCTCCTCTAGTTCCAGTCCCCAACATCAGCCTCCTTATGGCTGGGATCACTCTTGCCATTTTCTTTAAATTAAGACAGGCCTTTCTGCAGAAATGGGTCCCAGACTCACTCCTCCACCCTCAACCTGGCCCAGCCCCAGCCCCAGCCCTGAGGGCCCCCAGCAGGTAGCTGTCTGTCAGGGAGGTGTGAGGGGCCCCGTGTTTACCTTCCTCTCCACTGCCAGACATCTGCCTGTTTACTCCGGACCCTCAGAGGGTTCTCTTTCCCACCCTAACCCCCACCATGGAGGAAGCAGCTTTTGGAGAGGCCACACTCCTCTCTAAGCCTCAGTTTCCCATTTGCAAAATGGGTACAGCAAAACCTACCTCACAGCCTGTTCTCCCTCTCACCCTCTACGCTTCTGTGCTCAGTGAGTTAATTATTAGGGTTTGTTTCTTTGTAAATGTTTCACGCTGGAGGTGAACACATCACTCCTATTCAGGGGTACACACACTCTCTCTCTCTCTCTCCCCACCCCCGCACCCAGCAATTCTAAAATTTCACTTTCCAGCTGTTGAACCTCAGGGGAGATGCTGCTATTTTCAAGCTGAGGAGGAAGGAGCTACCCCACAATCCCTGAGTCAGCTCAATTTAGTGAAAACACTAAAGATGAAAATGGCATGGCTCTGGGCTGGGCATGGTGGCTCACACCTGTAATCCCAGCACTTTGGGAGGCCAAAGGGGGAGGATCATCTGAGGTCAGGGGTTCGAGACCAGCCTGGCCAACATGGTGAAACCCTGTCTCTACTAAAGATACAAAAACTTAGCCTGGCATGGTGGCACACGCCTGTAATCCCAGCCCCCAGGAGGCTGAGGCAGGAGAATCGCTTGAACTCAGGAGGCAGAGGTTGCAGTGAGCTGAGATCATACCCCTGCACTCCAGCCTGGTCAACAGAGTGAGACTCTGTCTCAGAAAAAAAAAAAAAAAAAAAAAAGGCTCTGCACAGCCTGGATGCTCCCAGCATCTTCACTGTGACTGTGAGGTGAGGACTTTTGTATGCCCCACTCTACAGGGGGACGTAGAGGCACTGAGGCACAAAGGTGAAGGGACTTGCATAGGGCTGCTGGGTTAGGGAGTCACAGAGCCAAGCTGTGGGCCTGCTAGGCTTTCCAACCACCCTGGAGGAAGTGAGCTGCCCATCCTGTGGAGGTATTCAAGTGGACTCAGCGCTGGGTAGAGGGTATGGCTATGTGTTGGGGCCCACTTTTGTTATCTGATTAAAAAAAATACATGGGTGGGTGTGGTGGCTCATGCCTATAGTCTCAGTGCTTTGGGAAATTGAAGTGGGAGGGTCACTTGAGGCCAGGAGTTGGAGATCGGCTGCCCTCCCCCACCCCCCCTTCTACAAAAAAATAAAAATTAGTGGGGTGTGGTGGCACATGCCTGTACTCCCAGCTGCTCAGGAGGCTGAGGTGGGAGGATCACTTGAGGCCAGGAGTTTGAGGCTGTAGTGAGCCGTGATCGTGCCACTGCACTTCAACCTGGGTGACAAAGGGAGAACATGTATCAAAAATAATAATAATAATAAAAAATAAACAAAAATGCATTGAGCCAGCCACGGTGACTCACACCTCTAATCCCAGCACTTTGGGAGGCCGAGGTGGGTAGATCGCTTGAGCCCTGGAGTTTGAGACCAGCCTAGGCAACATAGTGAGATCCTATCTCTGCAAAAAATTTAAATAAAATTAGCCAAGCGTGGTGGTAGGCGTCTGTGGTCCCAGTTACTAGGGAGGCTGATACGGGAGGATTGCTCCAACGCTGGTGGTTGAGGCTGCAGTGATTCGTGATCACGCCACCGCACTCCAGCCTGGGCAAGAGTGAGACCCTGTCTCAAAAACAACAGCAACCAAACATTGATGGCCTACTCCGAGGCAGGCTTCGCAGTAAGCACTGGGTGAAGACCAAGGAGAGCAGCTCACATTTATTTACCCCTGAACCATCTCTATGGGCCATACCCGAGGCTAGGGACCTCCTTCAACGCCTCAGAGGGAATTGTCTGCTGAATGAATGAATGAATGAGCAAACACCTGGAGGACTGGGCCGGGACGCCCATGAACAGACTAGGACACAGTCCCAGGGCGGCCCGAAATCACGGAGCAAGATCGAATCGGAGCCGATTCCAACCAGAGCCCTCTCCAAAGACAGTCTGCCGCTCTATCCAGGGATCGCGACACCCATTTTCCAGGTGAGGAAACTGAGGCCCTGGCCCAGCACCTCCCCCGCAGGGGAGGCCTTCGCTGGGCGGGCGGGGTGCGAGCAGGGGCCGCCCCTTCTAGGGCCTGCGCTCGGCGGGGTCCGCGGGCCGGCGGGTGGGCGGGGAGCAGGCCGGGGGCGGCGCGCGGCTGGAATCTGAGCCGGCGGAGGAGGGACCCGCGGGCGGACGGGCGCCGGGCGGGCCGGCCGGGATTCAGGAAGCGAGGAGCTCCCCGGCCGCCGGCGCCCAGCCGTCCCGGAGGTGAGTGGGGCCCGGGCCCGGGAGGGGCGGCCCAGCCGAGGTCCCCTCGCGCCCCTGGGGACATCTCCGTGGCCTGTCCGGCTCCGGGAGGTCCCAAGGCTCCAAAGTGCGGGCCGGGGGCGCGGGAGACGGAAGGCGCGAGGTTCCGCAGGCGCCAGCCTCTCCGCTAAGTGCCCTTGGGCCGGACACCGGCTCTCTGGGCCTCGGTTTTACCACCTGTGAAATGGGCACCAAAGTGGGGCCTGGGGTGGCAGGTCTGGGGGGAGGGCGGTTCGGTTCCCTGAGACCCCAAGCCAGGGAACCAAAGGCCCGGAGCCTTGCAGCCCACCTTAGGAGATTTGGAAGGGGGATTTCGGGGGACCTAAGGTTTGCCCTTGGCCTCTGAGCATGTCGGAGGGAATTTGGAGTCTGGAGCTTCCAAAGGCTTCTTCTTGGTTACTGAGTCCCGGAGAGACGGCTGTTTCCTCCAAGAGGCATGAAAATCTTTAACCTCTAGTTCTGCCCTGGACTCTCAGGACGTCCCGGGGGCGGGTGGCGGGGGTGGGGGTGGGGGAGAGAGAGACTCCCACACTCCCCGCTTGCCTGGAAACACCAACCACGGACCATTCATCCAGCCACCCACTGCTCCAGCCTGCCCCAGCTGTTCCCTCTGTCTGTCCTGTTTTGCAGATGGGGAAACTGAGGCTTAGGTCGGGGATCTAGACAATTGGGATTTAAACCCAGGGGCTGTCCAGCCCCAAAGCCTTTCCCACCACACCAGGTGGCCTGTCATGGGGCCAGCTCTGCACACACGGCCTGGCGCCGCCGGGGTGCTTGGGAAGTGGCAGGGCAGAGGTGGGCCCTGTGGCTGTTCTGGCTCAGCTTCTAAAACAAGGGCCTCTGCTGGGGGCAGGGGGGCCGTGAACCCCTGAAATGCTAGGCAGATACCCTGTGGGAACTTTGTTCTGGGATGCTAAGAACCGCTTGAGGATTTAAGCTTTGCCACTCTGGCTCCAGAGCAAGGGCAGAGGGTAAGTCGGGACTCCCCGGGCTCCTGAGGAGGGTGACGAGGTGGGCTTTTGGGGGAACATGGGTAGAAAGGTCAGGCCTGGGTCATCTGCAGGGCTAAGAGTGGGCCTGTGTGGGGCCCGGGGTGTGCTCTGTAGTCCCCTGCTGTGTGACCTTGGCCTGGTCCCTTAGCTGTCTGAGCCGTTGTGTTCTCTCCTCTGTAATACTGAGGTACCTGAGGGCAAGCCCCCAGGGCTGTTGTGAGGACCGATGACCTTCCAGGAACCTGGCACAGCCACTGTTGGTTGCCATCATTGTTTCACCAGTTGTTGTTGCCCCAAACATTTTCTTAAAAAAGAGGGTGAAAAAAGTCAATTGGCCATTTCCACATTTCTCTAGTTCATTCTGTTTGAAGAACCATGGGAACCAGAAAGGCTGGACACCCACCTTGATTGGTGAATTGCAGGGGGAAGGGGTCCCAGACACAAATGGCAAATGGCAGTCATAGTTCAGGGCGGTTCACTTTGTAAGATCAAGGTGGGGCTGTTTTGAAATGGAGGTAACCAGGGAATGGTTGCCTGAACAAAAAGGATGTGATGCCCCCAGGAGGGATGTTTCACATGAGCTCCTGTGAGGATGGCTGGGATTCCCCAGGTGAAACCCAGACACCTTATATCTGGGGAAGGGGCTGTGGAGGTTCTTCCTGCCTCATCCGGTGCCACCTGGGCCTCTGCCACTTACTCCCTTCTCCAGCAAATGCTCTCTGCAAGCTCACCCGTGCCAGCTCTGGGCTGGGCACTGGAGCACTGAGATGCTTCCAATCCCAGCTTTGCTGTAGCCTGAGGGGTGTGAAGGCAAGAAGGATTTTCCCTTGTGGCCCCCCGGGGAGAAGCTCCCACACCTGACTTGTGGGCATCTAGCAAGGTGTGCGTGGATGGCCAACGCTTTGTAAATGTATGCTGTGGAATGGATGGGGTCGGGGAGAATGCCGTAGGGTAGGAGGACTGGCCCAGGAAGGACCCACGAGGGCTTGGTCAAGGTGGTGTTTGAGCCGCACCTTAAAGAATAAACGCAGAAGTAGAGGAAAGAGTATTCAGGCAAAGAGAATGGCACTAGCAGAGATATGACTTTTACCTGTTACCAGGTGGCTACACCTGGGGTTTATAGAGCAGAGAAATAGTTCTGTTTGTCTGGAGTTTGTGACGTGACTGGAAAGGGTGAGGGATCAGACAGGCAGGGGCTAAATCAGATCCAGAGGCCCAGAAGTCCTGCCTGGGAGTGACACGGTTGTTTGTGTGTTCTAGAAAGGTCCCCCTGGCTGCAGAGTGGGAAAGATTGGAGGAGCTGAGACAGAGGCCGGCCTCAAGGCTGGGGAAGTCATCCAAGCTCTGAGTGGAGAGGGGCAGCTGGAAGGAGATGTAGGAGGGAAGGAAACACACAAGACTGAGCCTCATGTGCCTGGCACATAGTAGGTGCTCAGTCAGTATCTATGGCATGGTTGTCTGAACAAATACTTTTGAGATGGTCAAAGTCCTTTGAGTTCCTTCCTCTGTTCCTAGGGGGATGGGGTCCACATGAAGTGGGCGTCTCTACTCCAGGCAGGCCCTTGACCCTGCTGTCTGCCTCACGTTCCCCCATTTGACTTTGGGAAAGACACTCCAGTCTGTTCTCCAAATTATAGGGACCCAGGTAACAGCTCCTCTTGTCACAGATAGGGTCTGAGGAGCCAAGATAACATTTATTTCATGCCAGTGGGCCCTCTGGAATGCTCCACATCGCCAATTTGGAGCAGAATTCACCTGTTAAAGATTAATTCCGATCTCTTGAGATAAGTGGCTGCTGTTCTGAACTCTGGGTACAAGGTTCTGTCTGGCTTTAGCCAACCCTGGGTTGCATTAACAATTATTATGATGGTGGCAGGCCTTTATTGAGCGCTTACTGTATGCCAAGCACTGAGTCAAGAACCCTCAGCACATTTGGATACAAAACTATTTTTGTCTCTATTTTTCAGAGGGCAGAATGAGGTCTAGAGGGTGAAATCGCTTGCCTGGGTTCTCTCAGCTGAGAAGGGGCAGAGCTGGGACCTGAATCCCATTTGTGTGATTGCAAATCCATCCCTTCACCTGTAAGGTGGCCCGTCCCCATTTGTCTGGACCCTCATTGGGGTGCCTGGGGTCATGGGGGAGCTACTCTGCAGTCAAGAGATAGGAACCTGAATTGGCCGGGTGCAGTGGCCCACACCTGTAATCCCAACACTTTGGGAGGCCGAGGCGGGTGGATCGGTCGAGCCCGTGAATTTGAGACCAGCCTGGGCAACATGGTAAAACTCCATCTCTAGAAAAAATACAAAAATTAGCCGAACATGGTAGCACACACCTGTAGTGCCAGTTACTTGAGAGGCTGAGGTGGGAGGATCACTTAAGCCCAGGAATCAGAGGTTGCAGTGAACTGCGATTATGCCACTGCACTCCAGAGCGAGAGATCCTGTCTCAAAACAAACAAAGAACCTGAATTACAGACAGGCCTGGGCTTAAACTGCATCTGCATGTTTAAGACAGGCCTGCTATTCCCCCCTGGAGGAGCTCAGGGAAGCCACCTGGCCTCTCTGGGCTTCCATTTCCTCCTCTGTCAAAGGGACTCTCATCCCACTTTGCAGGGATGATCCAAGGCACGTGGATGGGGCTCTGAAGCACAGAAGCACAGCTCTTCTGCCTCAGCCTGTGTCAGCTCCCCTTGTCCCCAAGCCCATTCCAGGGCATGTTTTCTTCCAGCTTATCCCCCAGACATCCTCAGAGAGCCCCTCCATGCCAGGTGGGTGGGTGGAAGGTATTGAGGGCAAAGCTAGACTTGTATTTAGGCAAATAATGATATGTTTTCAGCAATGAAATATTTATGAGCATTGACTGAGTGCCAGGAGCCGTCAACTTTTTTTACTTTCCTGATTTAATGCTTAAAAACTAGGGCTGGAGCCCAGCTGCCCCGGTTCAAATCCTAGCTTCTAATAAGTTCCATTATTCCTTTGGCCTCAGTTTCCTCATCTGGACAACGTGGATAAGGTAATGCCTGCCTTGCTGGGAGGTTGTGGACAGTCTTCAGCACAACCTTGAGTGTTTAGTTTAAAACCAGCATCTATTGCCTGATGTTCACTTTTTATTTTTATTTATTATTTTTAGAGACAGGGTCTCAGTCTGTCGCTCAGGCTGGAATGCAGTGGTGTGATCATAGCTCACAGCAGCCTCGAACTCCTGGGCTCAAGTGATCCTCCTACTTCAGCCTCCCAAGTAGTTGGGACACACTCAGCTAATTAAAAAAAGGTTTCTTTCAGAGACGGGGTCTCACTATGTTGCCCAGGTTGGTCTGGAATTCCAGAGCTCAAGTAATCCTCCTGCCTTGGCCTCCCAAAGTGCTCAGATTACAGGCGTGAGGGCTGATGTTCATTTTGATGGTGTCATAGCTTCCCAACTGCCGGGGGTGGGCAGGGGCAGGAATGCTGAGCCCCATTTTTCAGCTGAGGAAATCGAGACTCAGAGAGGAAGCAATTTACCCAGGGATGCCCAGCTGGCTCATGGCAGAGCTGGAGCTGGAAGCCAGATCTGAGTGACACTGGTGTCCTTGGGTCCATGAAAAGCCCAGTGGCCAGCTTAGCTTCTTACATGGAAAGCCACGGTAGGCTCACCCACCTTGGCGTCTGAGCCACCTTAGCTTACCTCCCAGCTCCGCCAGTTGCTGCTCTGTGACCTCAGGAAGTGGCTTAACCTCTCTGTTCCTGGGCTTTGCTGAGGTCAGAGCTCTGCCAACTTGAGGAGGGATTTGGGTTATTCTGGCTGCTGCTCTTGTCCTGGCCTGGGCTCCTTTGGCCTTGGGTGCACTTGCATCCCATGAGCTGGCACCCCAGTGGCTGGACAGGAATGAGGAAGGGACAGGGCGTCACTTTCGATGCGACTCTTCCCACCCCTAGCCCCTTCCTGACCATTGGTTTCCCCTTTCTGCCCCGAGCCCTGGCCACTGCTGGCTGTGTGACCCCAAGGAGGTCACATCACTTCTCTGAGCACGTTTCCTCATCGGTGAGGGAGGATCATACGAGACCACGCCAGGCGCACAGGAAGCCCTTGCCGGTCTCCAGATGAGGTCAGGGCATTGGAAAGGCCACAGAAGGAGGCGGGGTCTCAGGGGACAGACAGGCGGGCAATTGACCAAACGGGAATATCCTTCTATTTCTTTGGTTAGTGAGTAACAGCTGCCTCTCCTGTCCACCCACCCTACTCCTTGCACAAAGAGCTCCTCAGTCTCACCGGGCACCTGCTTTCCCCTGAGGGTGGAGTGGCCTGGGTTCCACCCGGGTGACCAAGCGGGCTGGCCATCTTCTGGGACCATTCCCTGTGTGTTTGTGTATGTGTGTATGTGTGTGTATATTGATGTGCATGTGTATGTGTGTATGTGTGTGTATGTGTATGTGTGTATATGTATGTCTATATGTGTATGTGTATGTATGTGTATATATGTGTATGTGTGTATATGTATGACTATATGTTTATGTATGTGTGTATATATGTGTGTATGTGTGTATATGTATGTCTGTGTGTATGTGTGTGCATATGTGTATGTATATACGTGTGTATGTGTGTATGTGAATGTCTACGTGTGCATGTGTGTATGTGTGTGTATGTTTGTGTGTATATATATGTATGTGTTTTTATTGTGTGTACGTATGTGTATATGCGTGTAATGTATATATGTATTTGTGTGTATTTTGTGTGTGTGTGTTTATGGAGGGTGGGTTCCATGGGCTTTGGGCTGAGACCCCAGCAGGTGAGGGTGGGACAGGGGGCATGGGGTTGACTGACCCATGGGTCTGGCTCACTCCTGTCCCTGCTTGGCACACAGGAGGGGCTCAGGAATACCTGTAGATAGAGTGAAGGGATGAATAAAGGAAGGAATGAGTGACTGGACAAGCCAGCCAGGCAGGGCATCAGAAGGAAGCACCTGCTCAGATACAGGCTCTGGCTCTGAGACCAAGTGTGCTTGGGTGAGTGTCCTGGTCTTGTTGAGCCTCAATTTCTTCATCTATAAAATGGGCTCATGATAGTTGTCCTCATGAGAGGTGTTGGTCTTATAGGCCAGAAAACCCCACACATAGTAGGTGCTCAGTAAGCTGTCTGTTAAAAGATGGATGGGAGGAAGCTAATTAGTTAGTTGGGCAGAGGTTCACTTTGGAGACCTGTCTGCCCTGGAGAGAATGACTAAGCCCGTCTTTCACTCCTTTCCCCTGTTCATTCATTCATTCATTCATTCATCCAGCAAATACATCTTGAGCAGCTGCTATGTGCCAGGACCTGTTCCAGGCATCTGGGCCTCAGCAGTTACCAGAAGGGAGTCCCTCCGCCCTAGAGCTTTTGTCTGAGTGACATCATTCCACACGTAGTGCTTTGAGGCCACTTTGTGAGACTCTGATACCCACAATGACAAGTAATCCAGCAGTGGGAACTGTGATGAGCTCCCTTTTACAGGCGAGGAAACTGAAGCTCGGAGAGGTCAAGTGATCCATCTGGGGCCACACAGTTACTAAATGGCAAAGTCAAGATTCAGACTCCAAGCCTGTCACCACTGTGCCATCCTGTCCTGCTGAGTTCCAAGGGACATGGCGTTGAGAAGGGGGGTCCTAGGGAGAGGGCATGGTAGCCCCCAAAGGGATGAATGAACTCAAATGGATTTAAAAGCAGATGGTTGGAAGTCTAGCCACATTCACTTCCTGTAGCGTTGTGGCCTCAGTTAAATCTCGTTCTTTCTGATCTTCAGTTTGTTCATCTGTGAAAAGGTGACAATAACACCTACCTCAAATGAGAGAGAAATGTGAAAGTGCTTAGCATATGATAGATATTGGATAAACGTCAGCCCTTACCTCCTTTCTCCCGGGACTGACTTTATACATCTGGGAATGGAGACAATAATATTTAATCTCTATAGTTATTATTTGGATTAAAATAGAAGGGGCCAGGCATGGTGTTTCACACCTGTAATCACAACACTTTGGGAGGCCAAGGTGGGTGGATCACGTGAGCCCAGGCATTGGAGACTAGCCTGGGCAGTATAGTGAGACCCCATCTCTACAAAAAATAAATTTTAAAAGTAGGCATGATGGGCTGGGTGCGGTGGCTCACGCTTGTAATCCCAGCACTTTGGGAGGCCGACGTGGGCGGATCACGAGGTCAGGAGATCGAGACCGCGGTGAAACCCTATCTGTACTGAAAATATAAAAAATTAGCCGGGCGTGGTGGTGGGCACCTGTAATCCCAGCTACTCGGAGAGGCTGAGCCAGGAGAATGGCGTGAACCCGGGAGGCGGAGCTTGCAGTGAGCCGAGATCGCGCCACTGCACTCCAGCACTCCAGCCTGGGTGACAGAGCGAGACTCTGTCTCAAAAAAAAAAAAAAAAAAAAAAAAAAAAAAAAAAATATATATATATATATATATATATATATATATATATATATATATATATAGTAGGCATGGTGGTACATGCCTGTGGTCCCAGCTTCTGGGGAGGCTGAGGTGGGAGGATTGCTTGAGCCTGGGAGGTCGAGGCTGCAGTGAGCTATGATTGTGCCACTGCACTCCAGCCTGGGTGACAAAGCCATACCCTGTCTCAAAACAAAAAACAACCAAATGGGAGGTGCTGTGTGAAGTATGCCATGGAGGGTAGGCATTACTGATGGTAATTTGCAGGCATTAGCCTCAGTCATAATTTCAAGCAGTTAACCCCTGAGGCAGCAGCCTACTGTTGGCACAGACTGGTGTTGAGGTGGGCTGGGACAGAGGAAGGATCTCAAACTGGTTTTCTGCTGCCTCGGGCTCCCTTCCCCGACTCCTGCCCCATCCGCTCATAACGGGCGCCTGCCCTCTTCCCCCTCCTCTGATTTGGCAAACTCGGGACTTTTGCTCCTAGAAGTGGGGTAGAGGAGTGTGTGCATGGACGAGTGTCCTGTCCCTTCTGGTCCTGAGTCTCCCAGCTGGGAGGCAGCCCTTGTCCTGACAGCCTTACAAAGGTGACAGAAGATGGAAATGAGGTGGCGAGGAAACCCTTTCCAAAGGTGAGGTCTCTGCAGTCATGAGCCCTGGTTTTGGAGCCGGGAAGTCTGGGTTCCAGTGCCTGCCCAGTTCTGACCTCCCTGGACCTCAATGTCATCATCCCCCACCCCCCACTGCAAACTGAGGGAATGTTAGCAAGAATGGCAAAGCAGCCATTGAACATCCTTATCTGTAAAATGGGGGTAATAATTACTATGACGTGGGTGGAGTTAAGCCGTATTTGCTCCGTAGTTATTTGGTGTACAGTACATTCATGCTTTAAACTAAAAAATAAGTTCAAGTTCATTGAACACTTGGTGTTTGTCAGGCACTGCGCTGAAGGCTTGAATTATCACATTTAATTCTCACAATAGCTCTTTGGGGTAGGAGCTGTTATTTTATAATATTTTTAAAAATAAATAAATTTATTTATTTTTTGTAGAGATGGGATCTCACCATGTTGCCCAGGCTGGTCTCGAACTCCTGGGCTCAAGCGATCCTCCCACCTTGGCCTCCCAAAGTGTTGGGATTACAGGTGTGAGCCACTGCACCCAGCCTTATTTTTTAGTTTAAAGCATGAATGTACTGTACACCAAATAACTATGGAGCAAACATGGCTTAACCCCACCCAGGTCGTAGTAATTATTACTCCCATTTTACAGTAAGGAAACCAAGGCCCAGAGATGAGATGTGACTTGTTCAAGACCATATGGCCAGTGAGTGGCAGATGAGATGTAGAGCATTGATCAGGCAACTTTCTGAGACTATAGAATCCTCTCTGGAGTTCTCTGTGGCTGTGACTGTCCTCTAGGAGAGGGGCTAGGACAGAGAGAAGGTGGGCCTAAGGTTTTGTTTTGTTTTGTTGAGATGGAGTCTTGCTCTTGTCACCCACGCTGGAGTGCAGTGGTGCTATCTCCACTCACTGCAATCTCTGCCTCCTGGGTTCAAGCGATTCTCATGCCTCAGCCTCCTGAATAGCTGGGATTACAGGCGCCCGCCACCACACCTGGCTCATTTTTGTATTTTTAGTAGAGATGGGGTTTCACCACATTGGCCAGTCTGGTCTTGAACTTCTGACCTCAAGTGATCCACCCACCTTGGCCTCCCAAAGTGCTGGGATTACAGGCGTGAGCCACTGCATCCGGCCGGACTAAGATTTTGACACCTCCCTTCTCCCGGGCTGGAGCTGAGTAGCATGTTCTCAAGCAGGGCTGGCTGAGAGGGTGGAATCCTGGGCTATGCTCTGATGGGAAGGAAGTGAGATAAGGGAAGAAGGACCTGGAGCCTCCTGGGGTAGTGACTTTGTATCCTCGAGCACCTACTACGTGCCAGACCCTGTTTGAAACTCTTTATGTGGCTGGGCGCGGTGGCTGACGCCTGTAATCCCAGCATTTTGAGAGGCCGAGGCGGTCGGATCACCTGAGGTCAGGAGTTCGAGACCAGCCTGGCCAACATGGTGAAACCCTGTCTCTACTAAAAATACAAAAATTAGCTGGCACAGTGGCGGGCGCCTGTAATCCCAGCTACTAGGGAGGCTGAGGCAGGAGGATTGCTTGAACCTGGGAGATGGAGGTTGCAGTGAGCCAAGATTGTGCCACTTATACTCTAGCCTGGGTGACAGAGCAAGATCCTGTCTCTCTCTCACACACACACACGTGCACACACACACACAAGAAAGAAAAAAAAGAAACCCTTTATGTGTGCTTAATCTCCATGACATTCCCATGTTGCAACAAGGAAACTGAGGTTCTGGGAGGGAAGTGACCTGCCCGAGGTCACCAAGCCTGGAAGGGTCATTTAGATGTAATTCACATACTCATAACTCAGTCTTTTAAAACGTACAATTCAGTTGGTTTCTTAGTGTATTCAGAGTTGTACAGACATCAGCACTATCTCATTCCAGAACATTTTCATCACCCCAAAAAAGGACTCTGTACCCATTAGCAGTCACCACTCCCCCTCCCAGCCCCTGGCAACAACTAATCTGCTTTCTGTCTCTATGGATTTGCCTGTTCTGGGCATTTCATATAAATGGAATCCTACAATATGTGGTCTTTTGTGTCTGCAAGGTGCATGCTCTTAACCATTAAGCCACACCACTTCTTGGTGGCTCCTACCCAGGGGATGGGACCCTTGGAAATGACTTGGTCCCTGTGAAAGCTCAGAGGGGCATCTGTGTGTGCCGTCAGCCAGCCTCCCTCCAGCCAAGGGCTTGCAGAATGACCAAATGACTGCCGTGGCCACGCTGGCCTTGCCCTCTGTGGGGCCCGGTGAGTCACCCCAGACCTGCCCTGCCTGGGTGGTGTGAGTGCATGGGGTGGGGGCCCAGCAGGACACTGGGGCTCTGTCTGTCCTGGACAGGCGGCCACTGTGCAGCAAACAGGAAGCGGGCTGGGCCGAGACCTGCTAGGTAAATACAGGCTGGCCAGGGAAGGTGCTGGGCATGGCATGATGCCCCCCTACTGCTGCCGCCTGCCAAGGGCCTGGGAGCCGTGGGTAGCCTGGCAGGCAGTAGGTTTCGCCTGGCCAAGGAGCTGAGCTCCCAGCCAGCTGTTCCCAGCAGCCGCCACTTCGAGGTGGCTGCCAGAGTCTACCTCCAAGCCTCTGGATCTGGCCGCTCTGCCTTCTCTAGGAGTCATTGCCTTCCTTGGTCCTCAGTCCTTTTGTTCGTCTGTTCCCCTAATGATACTAATAAATAGTACACTGATACTGATGATTCCAACAGCAGCCATTCTTGACTGAATGCATGCTCTGTACCAGGCACTGGGCTCAGTGTTTTGCATGCTTTATCTCATTTAACCCTCATGACAGTTCCCTTGGGGTAGGTGCTAGGATCATTGCCATTTTACAGGCGAGGAAACCGAGGCATGGGAAGGCCAGGTGACTTGCCCAGAGCTGGTGAACTGGTGGTTCACCAGGGACTGTGATCCACCCCCCACTCCATTCTTTCTCCAGCTCCTCCCTCCCAGAGTTCCCTTGTCTTTGTAAAGTGTCCATCAAAGGTGCAGGTCCCGGGGATGCATGGGTTCTAATCCTGCCTCCCCCTTTCTGGAGCAAGGCAATGCCAGACAAGTGACTTCACCTCTCTGAGCCTCAGTTTTCTTACCTGGAAGGTGGAGAGGGGGCGGACAGGTCTGGAACTTTCTCTCTAGTAACAGCAAAGCTCAGAGTCCTTGTCTTCCTAGTACCTTCCTATCTACATGTGCCCTGCAAGACTGCTCTGGAATGGCAGGCACTCACAGTTGTGTGTATTTGAGGGTACCACAGGAAGTGGGTGCCCCCAAATTGGCCAAGGAGCCCCAGGATGGAGGGAGGTAGAAGCACACTGGGTCTGTCTGGGAGCCTGAGCACCTTTTCTGTGGGCTCCTTCCTACCCATGGATTCCAACCCCCACCCATCTCCCTGCTGCCCACCCACTCACCCATCTCTTCTCCTGCTTTCCTTCTCCCTGTGCCCCAGGCCACACCATTCCTCTGTGCACCCTGCACTTTCCCCTCCACACCTTTGTCCTTGACACCTCCTCTGCCCTTTATCTTCCTCCTCCTCCTCCTCACAGCCTCTCCCCCTCCCCATCAGAATTCCGGCTGCCCTTGCTCTGCAACCCTGCCTAGAACTTCAGGTCCCTGGTCTTACCAAATATTCATTGACACCTCATTTTGCTTCAGCACCATGCTGAATGCTGGCGACACAGGGGACACGAAATAATCCCTACCACATGGAACTAAAACTCTGGAGGCGAAGAGAGAAGATGAATCAAAGAATAATATATAGGCCGGGCACGGTGGCTCACGCCCATAATCCCAACATTTTGGGAGGCTGAGGCGGGCGGATGACCTGAGGTCAGGGGTTCAAGACCAGACTGACCAACATGGCAAAACCCTGCCTCTACTAAAAATACGAAAAATTAGCCGGGTGTGGTGGCGCATGTCTGTAATCCCAGTTACTCGAGGAGGCTGAGGCATGAAAATTGCTTGAACCCGGGAGGCGGAGGTTGCAGTGAGCTGAGATCATGCCACTGCACTCCAACCTGGGCGACAGAGCGAGACTCTCTTGAAAAAAAAAATACATATATAGAAAAGTTTAATCGTGGGAAGTGCTGTAAAGGAAGGCACATGTTACTCTAAGAGTAAAGAGCAGGGGAAACAGGAGGGCTTTTCAGAGGAAGTGCCCTTTAAGATGAGGCTTGAGGAGTAAGTGGGAGCCAGCCGCTGAAGGGAAAGGCATTCCAGGCAGAGGGAACAGCCTAGGCAAAGGCCTGGAGGCAGAAAGAGCCATCTGCCTTCCCTCCTGGACTGCGAGTTCTCTGAGGTTCCACACTTTTATGTCTCCCCTGTGCCCTGCAAACAGGTGCCACTGCATTGATGCCTGGTGGAATGAATTGATTCCAGAAGGGAGGGAATTGGGAGAAACCAGCTCCGTGGAATCCTGCCTGCTGGGGCGGAGCAGGCTTGCACGCCCAAACTTGCCCCCAGATTTAAGCAGCTTTCCTTGGTCACGTAATCAGGAGGATGGGATTTGACAAATGTGTGCCAGGGTTTCCATGAGATCAGGCAAAGCCGCGGGTAACCCCGAGGATGGGCCCCTTTTTCCACCCTCCGCAAGTTGGGGCATGGGGACGGAGCCAGAGACCTCCACTGCCTTTGAATCCGGGATTCTCAGAGAGAAGGCATCTGTTGTGCAATCTGCTGTTTATTGAGGCTTTCTTTATGCCAGGCACTTGACACAACGTATATACCTCTCACAAGACCCTATTACGATCCCTTAATAGGGCAGCTGAGGGCCGGGCGCGGTGGCTCACGCCTGTAATCCCAGCACTTTGGGAGGCGGAGGCGGGCGGATCACGAGGTCAGGAGATCGAGACCATCCTGGCTAACACTGTGAAACCCTGTCTGTACTAAAAAAATACAAAAAATTAGGCAGGAGTGGTGGTGGGCGTCTGTAGTCCCAGCAACGCGGGAGGCTGAGGCAGGAGAATGGCGTGAACCCGGGAGGCAGAGCTTGCAGTGAGTGGAGATGCGCCACTGCACTCCAGCCTGGGCGACAGAGCGAGACACCGTCTCAAAAAAAAAAAAAAGAAAAAAAAAGAAAAAATAGGGCAGCTGAAGAAAGTGACGATCAGAGAGGTTGGGTAACTTGCTCAAGCTCACCCAGCAAATGAGCTGTGGGTCTGGGATCTGACCCTCTGGTCTGCCTGACGTCAAAACGCTCTCTCCCTCTGTGCCCCACTGGCTCAGGGGACCATGAGAGCAGAAAGCCAGGTTCCCGGAAAGCCTGGGGTCTCTGTCTAGGGCAGAAAGGAAGGCTTGGGGACCCTGGCTCAGCCCTGTATCTCGTCACCCTACTCAGGACTCCTGGACCCCTTAACTTGCCCACTCCTGAGCCCTTCCGGTCTATGCAGTTCTTAACACCACCCGATGTGACTCTGCTGCTTGGTTTGTCTAGTTTATTGTTTCCCCACCGGAAGGTCTGCCCCCAAAGGGATTGTTATCTGTTTTGTTCACATCTGTGTCCCTAGTACGTAGCATAGTGCCTGGCACATAGTAGGTGCTCAGTAAACGTGTGGAATAAATAAATAGGTAAATAAATAAATAAATAAATAAATAAATAGCTTCTACTCCTGCCCATTGGGCCCTTTCCAGAGGAAGATGCAGATTCTTTCTCTGTCCATCCTACATAACGGCCATCTCTGTGTGGACCATTTCTGGTATATATATTCGAATATATACATATATATATTAGAATATATATACCATTCGGTATATATATTCTAAAGAAGGGTTTGAATATAAACCTTCTTTTGAATATATAGGATTTAAAACCAACATATTCAAAAACCTCTACTTTGGCCGGGCGCAGTGGCTCATGCCTGTAATTCCAGCACTTTGGGAGGCCAAGGCGGGTGGATCATTTGAGGTCAGGAGTTCAAGACCAGCCTGGCCAACATGTGAAACCCCGTCTGTACTAAAAATACAAAAATTAGCCCAGTGGTAGTGGCGTGTTTCTGTAATCCCAGCTACTTGGGAGGCTGAGGCAGGAGAATTGCTTGAGCCTGGGAGGCAGAGGTTGCAGTGAACTGAGATTGTGCCACTGCACTCCAGACTGGGTGACAGAGTGAGATCCTGTCTCAACAAACAAACAAACACCCACTGCTCTGAATGAATGCTGTTGTGAAGATGTCAGTGTGTGGGGATGTTCACAGTCATGCAGGAACGTTCTTGGGTGCCTCCCTGATGCACACCTGGTGCAGCTGGGAGCTTCCCCACTGTGGAGGGGCTCCTGGTAGGAGGCATTGTGAGCCCTTGCGGGAACGAAGGGCCCACCATGCCTGCTCACAGTGGGCACACACACATGCACACACCCATGGAGGAAGGTCGGAAGAAATGTACACGACAGTCACACGCAGAGGAGACACATGTGGACTCACACCCTGGCTCTCAGCCTCTCTCCCTGCCTGCATCCCCCCTTCCCTCCCTCCTAAAGCTGGCATGAGTTTGGAATGTGTAATAACAGCCTTTAGGGCAAATTAGAACAGGGAGTAAACTCTTTCTCTGACCACAGAGAACAGGGCAGTGTTTGGGGAGGGAATTGCCACAGAGCAGCAGAGCCGGGTGTGTGTGTGTGTGTGTGTGTGTGTGTGTGTGTACACATGCCTATGTGTATGTGTACACGTGAGCTGGTGTGTACACACTCCTGAGTGCTGTGATGTGGAAGGAGCCCAGGGCTAGGAGTCTAGAGGTTTTCTCCAAAGCCATTTGCTCCCTAGCTGGCCTCTCAGAGCCTCCATTTCCTTAGCTATAAAGTGGGAGCAATAGCCTAGCTTTGTTCAGGTTCTTCGGGGGAGTGAATGAGAGAGGGGCTTAGTGGATTTTAGCGTGGGCTATAAAATGTCAGGCTGTAGTTCTGGCACGTGTGTGCATGTGTGTTTTGGGGAAGGGGAGTAAGGAGGACAGGTTAATCAGGACCGTATCATAGTGGTGATGATGATGATTAAATGTGACAAGATCCAACATTTATCAAGTATTTCTTAGGTGCCCAAGAAACACTTGACCTGCCTTATCTCCCAGAAGCCCTACAAGGGAGGTGCTATTATTGCAATCCCCATTTTACAACTAGAGAAACTGAGGCTCAGAGAAATGAGAATGGGTGGCAGTAATCATCCCTTCCTCCTGGGGTGGCTGTGAAGCTTGAAGAGACACTGTAAGCGCTCAGGTAGTACCCTGGTACTCCATCACTAACCTGCTGTGTGACCTCAGGTAAGTCGCTTAGCCTCTCTGAGCCACAGCTTCCTCATCTGTAAAATGGGAATGATTGCAATACCTACCTCCAGGGCAGATTTTTTCAACCTCAGTGCTGTTGATGTTGTTGACTGGGTTATTCTGTGTGGTGTATTCTGTGTGGTGTAGGGCTGTCTTTTGTTTTGGAGGATGTTTACTACTATCCAGCATGGTGGATCCCAGCAACGGCCCCTGTGCAGGCCCAGTGAGGTGGCCGAGCTTCCTGGTGGGAAGGCCTTCCCCCTCTCCTCCCTGGTCAATCTGAGGGTGAGGACGGCTCCCCATCACCCTCACCTGGCACCCAGGACATCCCCAGTCCATGGAGGGATTCAACCTGGGCTCTGCAGCCAGCTGCCCGTATTTCAGTGCTGGCTCTGTCACTAACCTGCTGTGTGACCTCAGGCAAGTCGCTTAGCCTCTCTGAGCCTCAGTTTTCTCATCTGTAGAATGGGAACGATCGCAGTACCTACCTTCAGGGCAGGTGTTCTCAGTCTCAGTGCTATTGACATTGTGGACTGGGTCATTCTTTGTGGTGTGGGGCTGTCTTTTGCTTTGGAGGATGTTTAGTGCCATCCCTGGCCTTGATCTACCAGATGCCAGTAGTGCTCCCTGTCCTGTACAGTTGTGACAACAAAACATGTCATCAGATATTACCAAATGTCCTTAGGGGAGGAGCAGAACTGTCCTTGTTTGAGAACCACTGGTCTGGAGTCATGGTGAGGGCTGGATGAGGCCCCGTGCTGGGCACAGCCTGAGCTACGTCATCAGGCGAGGATGGTGATTTAGTTCACAATTATTATTTCATCCTAATTAGAATGCTAATCATGATCACGGCGTGACTTGCCGAAGGCCACACAGCAGCCAGACAGGTTGAGAGTTGCTGGGAGGGGATTTGAACCCGGGATTGGCTGGCACCAGAGCCCCCATTTTGGAGTCCCCAGGAACCTGGGATGCTGTCCAGGCTTAGGGGAGGGCTATCCTCCTGAGGGGAGGAGGGTGCAGGCATGCTGGGGGATGGAAGGACCTTCTTGGCTGCCTTCTCTGGCCTTGGGAGCTCCCTGGGGTGGGTTCCATTAGCTCCTGAGGTGCCATGGTGAGGGGTGCAGTGGATAGAAGGGTATTGACAACACAGAGGGTGTGCCTGATGCCTTGTCTCCCCCTGACCTCAGGGCCCCCAGTGAGGTGGACAGGGCCATGCCCAGGAGAGTCTAATCCGCCTCCCGCCAATGCCTGTGCCCCTGCAGATGCACCTGCTGCCTCAGCAACCCCCCGGCCCCCATTCCTGCAGAGCAAAGCCCAAATGCATGTGGCAGCCACGAGGGACTGGGGATCCAGATCCCCCTCTCCTGCCTGGCCAGTCGAAAGGACTTCATGTCTCCAGAGGTCCTACTAGGTGCTGGAACTGAGTAGGTGCCTCACATGCTGGAGGACCCTAGGAGGGGGCGTGGTCACTCCGGTCTTACAGGTGTGAAAAGCACGGGGCAGAGAGAGGAAGTGATTTGCCCATGGTCAAACAGCTAATGACCAGGGCCAAGACAGGAACTGGGTCTGATTTCAGAAGCTGGCCTCCTAACTTCTCTTTCTTCGTTTGGTTATAATAACTGAGAGCCCCACTCTATTTACAGATGAGGAAACTGAGGCTCAGAGAGGCTAAGCGACTTACCTGAGGTATTTGTTTTTAGATAGAGTCTTGCTCTGTTGCCCAGGCTGGAGTGCAGTGGCGCCATCTTGGCTCACTGCAACCTCTGCCTCCTGAGTTCAAGTGATTCTCCTGCCTCAGCCTCCTAAGTAGCTGGGACTACAGGCACATGCCACCACGCCTGGCTAATTTTTGTATTTTTTATAGAGACGGGGTTTTGCCATGTTAGCCACGCTGGTCTTGAACTCCTGACTTCAAGTGATCCGCCCGCCTCGGCCTCCCAAAGTGCTGGGGTTACAGGCGTGAGCCGCTGCACCCAGCCAAAACCCCACTTTAATCCCAGAAGTGGCACTGGATATATCTGACCTCACTTCCCACTGCCTGCAACCCTATGAAGAAGTGACTACAATTGTACCCATTTTGCAGAGGAGGAAACTGAGGCTTGGGGAGCTCAAGTAACTTACCTAAGATCACACTACATGTAAATAGCAGAGCTGGGATTAGAACCCAGGCCTGAATGACTCCAAAGGCCAGGCTCTCTCTCCCTGTTGGTGTCCAAAGGGAAGCCCGCCCCCTGTGGGAGCTCTGACCCTGTGTCCTGCTGCGTCCACTAAGGGAGGCCTCTTGCTGTGTCCCCACCTCTCTGGTCCAAGCCTTCCCTCCTGGAAGCCACAGAACAAACAAGGTGGGAACTAGTTTATTTGTTTTTCTACGTGCGTATTGGGTGGGAAGAGTAAGATGTACAAGAGAGGGCTTTTCAGACATGCCCCTGCCTCCCGGGTGGGGTGGTAAGAGTTCCAGGAAACTCACCCTCGGTGCCCAGCCCCACCTGGCTGGCACCATGCTACAGAGAGCAGGGCGCCGACAGCCAACCAGTGGGGCCTTGCCCCTCCCTTGCCCTGGCTCCTGGCTAAGCATTGGACCCGGGAGCCAGGGAGACATGGTTCAAGTCCAGCTCTTCTTCCTGCAAGCTGTTTGCTGCCTTTGAAAGCTGCTTCCTCATCTGAGAAATGGGAACAAATGACATCTTTGTCATAAAGTTGTTCATTTGTGTGAGGACTCAGGGATGGACAAGACAGATACATTTCCTGCCTCCTGGCACCCACAGCCTGGGAACGAACCATCCCGTGAACAGCTGGGATAAAGCTTCTGAGGAGAGGAGCATGGATCCTGGGAGCGAGTGTGTGCAGGCCAGGGAGGGCTTTCCAGAGGAGCCCAGTTGAGCGGGGACACCAGTGGGGAGGAGTTGACCAGGCAAAGGTGCAGGGAGGGATCAGCACTTTGCACTGGGGAGCAGAGTTTGTGCACTGGGGAAGTCAACTCAAGTCTTGGAGCCTCAGTTTCCTGTTCTGTAAAATGGGGATGCTCATGACGGTGTTTGATGAGGAAACAGGACTGCCGGCCCACACAGCAAGTCCACATGGATTTTCTGAGCCCCTCCTGTGCCTGAAGCCCACGCTTAATGGTTCTGCCTTAGCAGGTGCTTACCACGTGCGAGGCACTGCACTGCACTGCACCGGCCACTGGACTGCATGTTCTGCCCGTGAGGCTTGGATATCCCCATCTTACAGATCAGGAAACAGAGGCTATGAAATGTCGACTTGCTCAATGTCATGGAATGACTAAGTATGGAGCCTGGATTTGAACTTGGCTCTCTGGGGCTCCAAAGCTGGCTTTCTTGGTCAGCAGTAGGGTCTGGGATCCAAGTATGGGGTCCCAGCTTGACCCTGAAGTCCCCTCTCTTTCAGCTAATGCCCAGGGTAGTTGGACCTGGGGCCAATTTGTGTTTCCAGGTTCCTGAAAGAGGCTCCTGTTGCAGTTCCCGCCTGAGGCTGGCGGCCAACCACATCTGGGAGTGGCCTCCCCGTACCCCTGTCATTACAACGGTGGCTTTGAAGCAGCTGGCAGCACTGCTGCTGGTCCACGTGGGAGGGGGCTTCCTGGAGCCCCCGCCACTGGCCGGGTTCTGCCTGACTCCCCTTTCATTCCCTTGCAGGCTGAGCGGTGCAGACGGGCCTGGGGCAGGCATGGCGGATTCCAGCGAAGGCCCCCGCGCGGGGCCCGGGGAGGTGGCTGAGCTCCCCGGGGATGAGAGTGGCACCCCAGGCGGGGAGGCTTTTCCTCTCTCCTCCCTGGCCAATCTGTTTGAGGGGGAGGATGGCTCCCCTTTGCCCTCACCGGCTGATGCCAGTCGCCCTGCCGGCCCAGGCGATGGGCGACCAAATCTGCGCATGAAGTTCCAGGGCGCCTTCCGCAAGGGGGTGCCCAACCCCATCGATCTGCTGGAGTCCACCCTATATGAGGCCTCGGTGGTGCCTGGGCCCAAGAAAGCACCCATGGACTCACTCTTTGACTACGGCACCTATCGTCACCACCCCAGTGACAACAAGAGGTGGAGGAAGAAGATCATAGAGTGAGTATTGTTAGCTTCCTGGCCTGTGGTCTCCTCCTCTGTATCCATTCACCCATTCATCATCCACCCCTCTATCTATTATCCACCCATCTGTCGATTCATCCATCCATCCATCTATCCATCCAACCATCCATACATCTATCCATCCATCTATTCATCTCCCTATCCATATATCATCCATCCAACCATCCATCCATCCATCCATCCATCCATCCAACCATCCATACATCTATCCATCCATCCATTCATCCATCCATCATCCTTCCATGTGTCCATCTATTCATCTATTCATCATTCCATATGTCCATCTATACATTAATCTATCCATCCATCCATATATCATCTATCTATCCACCCATCATCCATCCATCCATCCATCCATCTACCCATCTATCCATCATCCATCCGTCTATTCGTCATCCATCTATCTATTAATCCATCATCTATTCCTCTACCCATTTACCCCTCTGTCCACCCTTCCATAGGACATTTGTCTGTTCATCCATTCATCCATCCATTCACCCATTTACCCATTCACCCATCCACCCACTCATTTATACAACTATTTACTCATCTAACTCTCCATTCATTCATCTGCTTTTTTTTTTCTTTTTGAGATGGAGTCTTGCTCTGTTGCCCAGGCTGGAGTGCAATGGCGTGATCTCGACTCACTGCAACCTCCAGCTCCTGGGTTCAAGCAATTCTCCAGTCTCAGCCTCCCGAGTAGCCGGGATTACAGGCACCCACCACCACACCCAGCTAGCTTTTTTTGTATTTTTAGTAGAGACAGGTTTTCACTGTCTTGGCCAGGCTGGTCTTGAACTTCTGACCTTGTGATCCACCTGCCTTGGCCTCCCAAAGTGCTGGGATTATAGGCGTGAGCCACCGCGCCCCGCCTCATCTGCTTTTTTATTCACCTACATATCCACATACTCATCTGTCCCCCATTCATCTACTTGTCTGTCCATCTCTTCACCTACACATTCAGCCTTCCATTTGTTTATTATCTTTTTGTTTATACATCTGTTCATCCATCCATCCATTTATCCATCTATCATCTACTCATTCATTTACCCAGATGCCCATCTTTCCACTTTTTTGTCCACCTGTCCAATCTATCCATACATTGTCCACTCATTAAAATATCTATCTACCCATCTACCCATCTGTCAGCCATCTGTCCAGCCATACACCCATATAACCAACCTTCCATTCATCTACCATTTTCTCATCTGAATGTCATTTCATCCTCTCACCTACCCACTGTTTCTATTCATCTAGCCATTCAGCTATCAAACTATTCATCATTCATTCATTCATTCATTCATTCCATTTCTCATGCTTGATTGCTCACCTGCCTGCCGTCCTTCTTTCCTTCCTCTCATTCTCTCTTTAACCACCAATTCATTCACCCAGATCTCTGTCCATCCATTTGTCCATTCACTCCTTTGTTTGCTTAGTCACTGACTCATTTATTCATTTGCTCATCTTTTCTTCCATTTTTGCATCTATTCATCCATCCATCTCCCTACCTTCTCTTCCTGGTACACATCCAGCTTCCCCTCCTGGGTCTTCTTCAATCATCGCCTCCATTCCTGGCCATCCAGTGGCTTTCCTGAGGCTTAGAAAGAGCTGGAAACCCCAAGGCATTCAACCTTTCTTTCCCATAATGACAGCCTTGCTGAAAGAAAAGACAGAGTGGAGAGAAGCCCTGGATGGGGTGACAGCATGTGGCCCCTATGACGCATTCCGTGCCAGGCCTAGCTGGGGACAGGGAGCCTCCAGCCCCCTTGACCACCTTGTCTGGTCCCCATCCTCCCCCAGTGGGTTCTGCTGAGCTGAGTCTTGCAACCCAGACTCTAGACTCAGAGGCATTTGCCTGGCATCTGCATGTGGTTTGTGTGGCACTCTGCAAACTCAGGCATCCCGGGTTCTGTCTTCAGCATGACCCTATTGTCTGTCACCTGTAGACTCCCTGCTTTGCGAAGTTGAGCCCTCCCTCCTGGTCCTTTAGGAAGCCCAGGGACTTCCACAAGCTTTTGGCAGTTTGGGGGAGGGAGCAGGGCTTGCAGTCTCCTAGCCAGCTCCTCCTGAGCCTCAGCAGGCCCTGCTGAACCGTATCCTTTCTAGGTCCTGGCCCTGCTGTCCCTAATGTACCCTGAATTGACCCTTTCCTCAACTGCTCCATGAAATCTCCTCTTGGTGGCCTCTGTGTGTGTCCTGGAGGATGGTCCTGAGGTCTGAAGATGGCCTGGACTTGCCTGGTCCTCCTCTGTCCCCCTTGCTGGCCACAGATTCATTTATCTCTTGGATGGAGCCGATTCCCCTTCTCAGCCCTTGCTTGGTCAATGATTATTTATTCACAATCATTGATTCATTCAGATGTTTCTTTTTCTCTTTTTTTTTTTTTTTTTTTTGAGACAGGGTCTTGCTCTGTCACTCAGGCTGGAGTGCAGTGGCACTATCTTGGCTCACTGCAACCTCCACCTCCCAGGTTCAAGCAATTCTCCAACCTCAGCCTCCCAGGTAGCTGGAACTACAGGTGTGCACCACCACAACTGGCTAATTTTTGTATTTTTAGTAGAGACAGGGTTTTACCATGTTGGCCAGGCTAGTCTCGAACTACTGACCTCAAGTGACCTGCCCACCTCGGCCTCCCAAAATGCTGGGATTACAGGCGTGAGCCACCGCACCCGACCAGTGGATGTTTCTTGAGTGCCCACTATCTGCCAGTCAGTGGGGCTGGCCCTGAGGCTTCAGGCTGAGCCAGACCAGATCCACCTCAGTAGAGGTGATTCAGGCGGCACTTTCTGTTTAGAGGGTGAGACAGGCAAGAAGCAAGTAGCTGAGCACATGGATGTGCCATGTGAGTTGGGGGAGGTGCTGAAGTTAGAGAGCGGGTGCATACAAGAAAGGTAATCCAGGAGGGCTTCTTGGAGGAGTCGACATTTAAGCCCAAAGCTAAAGGTCGCAAAGGGGTGGTCACAGAGAGGGAGGGAAGGGTGTTCTAGGTGGAGAGAAATGTGAGTACAAGAGCCTAAGGCTGGAGAGGCTCTGCAGATGTCTCCAAGGAACAGGGCCTCACAGTTGTCTGTGTGCTGAAAAATCTGTACAACCTCTGCTCAGAGGTGGAAACTAAGGGCCAGAGCAGCAGAGTGCCCAGTGTTCCAATCCTTCTGTCCCCAAGCCCTCCCAGGTCCTGTTGAAAGCTGGTGGGCTCTGTATCTCCCCTTCCCCTCCCTCAGACCCCTCTTGCAAGCCCTCCTCCCCACCCCTATCCCAGGAAGTCCAGGCTGGTGGAGTAAGTGGGGCACGGCTGAGCCCTGAAGGCTGCCTCAGTGAGATCTGGTGGGGGCAGTATTGCTTTTTATTTTTTGGCTCAAAGGTCAAAGTTCAGGAAGAGGTAAAGTGGGGGCTGCCTAAGTGCCCTCATTAGAGGCTGTATCTGTGCCTGTGCCCCTGTCAATAGGAGAGCACCTCTTACCCTACTGTGGATGCTAACGACCCCCTTTGCCAGTAGCTGCCCTGAGATGGAAAATCTCCACCCCTGGCGAAGAGGAAGGGAGGAGAGTGGCTGTCGCCTTCTCATGGCAAGACAGGCTGGGTACAGCCAGCTGCCAGCTTTGTCCACCCTTGCAACCCTGTCCCACCTGCTTCCACTACCTGCCCTGGCCTCAGTTTCCCCAACTGCGTTTCCCCAACTGCATTCCCCCTTCCCCTCTGGCCCTGCTGCCTCTTGTTAGGGTTTTCTCTGTTCCCCTACTCTCCCCTCTTCTCCCTCCCAGACCCTGTGCCTCCATCTTCCTCTTTCTCTTTAGTCTCTTATTCATTAAACGGAGTCTTACTGCATCCCAAGATGTGCCAGGCACTGGGCCAGGTAAGAATGTGACAGAGAGAGCATTCCTGCCTCATGGTGGCCCTGGGCTAGGTCTTTCTCTCTCAGAACCTAGCATATAATAGATGCCGAAATAATGTTTGTTGAATGACTGAATGAGTGTCTCCAAGCCCTCCAGCTCTTAGTGTCTGTTTCCTTCCTTTCTCTCTCTATCTTTTCTCTTCTCAGCCCTCTCTGTGCCACACCCTTCCGCCATCTGCGTCTTTAGCCCCACATCTCTCCCATGCACATACAAGCTCCAGACACACAGTAGGCACTCATTAATAATGGTAATATCAACTAACATTTATTGAATGTTTACCGTGTGGTGGGCCATGGGCAAGTACATATGAGCATGGCCTCATTTGTCTCAAATGTTTGTTGAATGGATAAATTAATGGGTTAGTTATGGAATGAATGGATGAAATGCCTCATCTTTTAGTCTGCTGTTTCTTTATTTTATCTTTGTTTTTGTCTCTTTCAGTCTCTCTGCCTTAGTAAGTACTCAATAAATGACTAATATATGAGTGGGTGGGTGAGTGGATGGGCAGTTGGATGGATGGATGGACGGATGGATGGATGGATGGATGGATGGGTGGATAGGCAGATGGATGGATAGACGAGTGATGGATGGATGGATGGATGGATGGATGGATGGGTGGGTGGATGGATGGGCGGATGGGTGGATGGATGAGTGGGTGGATGGATGGATGAGTAATGGATGGATGGGTGGACGGATGGAGGAGTGAGTGGATGGGTAGATGAATGGATGAGTGATGGATGGATGGATGGATGGGTGGGTGGATGGATGAGTGGGTGGATGGATGGATGGATCAGTGAGTGATGGGTGGATGGATGAGTGATGGATGGATGGATGAGTGGGTAGATGGATGATGGGTGGGTAGGTGGATGGGTGGATGCTGGGTGGGTGGATGTATGGATGAGGGATGGATGGATGGATGGGCGGGTAGGTAGATGGGTGGATGAATGGATGGATGGGTGGGTGGATGGGTAGATGGATGGATGAGTGATGGATGGATGGATAAGTGGATGGATGGGTGGATGGATGGATGAGTGATGGATGGATGAGTGATGAATAGATGGATGGGTGGGTAGGTGGATGGGTGAATGGTAGGTGGGTGGATGGATGGATGGATGGATGAGTGATGGATGGATGGATGAATGGGTGGGTGGATGGGTAGATGGATGGATGGATGAGTGATGGATGGATGGATGGATGGGTGAGTGGATGGGTAGATGGATGGATGGATGGATGAATGATGGATGGATGGGTGGATAGATGGAGGAGTGGGTGGATGGGTAGATGGATGGATGAGTGATGGTTGGATGGATAGGTGGGTGGATGGGTAGATGGATGGATGGATGGAAGAGTGATGGATGGATGGGTGGATAGATGGATGGGTGGGTGAGTGGATGTGTGGATGGATGGGTGGATAGATGTATGGGCAGTCTGTGCATTTCTTTCTGTTTGTCTCCACCCAGCACACAGTAGGTACTAGCTATAGTTTGTTGGATAAAACATTCCTTAGTTTTTACATCTGCCCCACCTACCTCACCCTGTTCCTTGTAGGGCTTCAGCTGCCCGCCCCCCACCACAGTCTCTGGGTCCCTAAGGCCAGGGACAGTGGGGCAGGCAGGGGATGAGCCCTCCCATCAACTTGCCTCCCTACCTCCTCCAGGAAGCAGCCGCAGAGCCCCAAAGCCCCTGCCCCTCAGCCGCCCCCCATCCTCAAAGTCTTCAACCGGCCCATCCTCTTTGACATCGTGTCCCGGGGCTCCACTGCTGACCTGGACGGGCTGCTCCCGTTCTTGCTGACCCACAAGAAACGCCTAACTGATGAGGAGTTTCGAGGTGAGCCACCCAGATGGGCATAGCCAGTGGGACAGCCAGGGGTGTGGGGGAAGCCTGGCATTGGGGGCCCCCTTTCCCCTCAGCTTCTTTCTTTGGGTCGGTGGACTGCATTGGCCTGGAAAGTGCACTGGACAGGGAGTCTGGTCCTGTGTGTCCTTCACCATGTTACTTAACCTCTCTGGGCCTCAGCTACCTCCATTTATTCATTCTTTCATTCATTCAGCCCTTATTTATGAAAAGGTTAGTGTAGTAGGTAAGCAGAGTCCACCTACTTGGGTTCAGATTCTACCTTTACCACTTAAGCGATGTGTGACTTCTCTGAGCCTCCGTTTCCTCATCTGTAAACTGGGGAATAATCACAGCATACTCCTGGCTCTGCAGAGCTGTCCTGGCTCTCATCCCACAAAGAGCCCAGCGCAGGCAGCTGGAGTCCTGGAGCTCCTGTTCCCCTGAGGGAAGGTCTGGAGGGATGGGCAGGGTGTCCGGGCTGGTAGTCCTGATTCTACTTCTTGGGGTCTGCTCCACCCCAGCCCAGCTTTAGGGCTCCACTTCCTAGGCTGAAGCCCCAGCCCAGAGAGCTCACCCTTCAGCCTTGTCCAGATTCAAAACACCCACCTCAGGACACCAGCACCCTCCACAGCCCCAGTCCTTACCTGTGAACACCTGCACCCAAATCAGCCACCTGCGATGTGCTGGGTTCTGGGTAAGCCATTATTAAACTGGCCGTGGTCTCACAAGTCAAGATACCATGTCAAGAAGTGTGACACCAAGGCTGGGCATGGTGGCTCACACCTGTAATCCTAGCACTTTGGGAGGCCAAGGCAGGAGGGTTGCATGAGCCTGGGAGGCTGAGGCTGCAGTGAGCTGTGATCATACCACTGCACTCCAGCCTGGGTGACAGACAGGAAAAAAAAAAAAAACAAAAAAAAAATTGTGTTACCTGCTATGAAGAAGGGCCCATCTTGGGAGGCGGCCCATGGTTGGTCTACAGCCTAAGTCTGAGGAGGCTTCAGGGATGTCAGAAGAGGCTTTTTTCTTTTTTTTTTTTTTGAGATAGAGTTTCGTTCTTGTTGCCCAGGCTGGAGTGCAATGGCATGATCTCTGCCCACTGCAATCTCCGCCTCCTGGGTTCAAGTGATTCTCCTGCCTCAGCCTCCCAAGTAGCTGGGATTACAGGCATGCGCCACCATGCCTGGCTAATTTTGTATTTTTAGTAGAGACGGGGTTGCTCCATGTTGGTCAGGTTGGTCTTGAACTCTCCACCTCAGGTGATCCGCCTGCCTTGGCCTCCCAAAGTGCTGGGATTATAGGCATGAGCCACTGTGCCCAGCCAGAAGACATTTTTTAAGACTTCGGTTACTTTAAGTAAATTAAGTTCCCAAACAGGGTGAACAAGTCTGTGCTACATCATCCACATATACCTTTGTCAACCTGTTTTTTTGTATTTTTTTTTGAGATAGGGTCTCATTCTGTCACTCAGGCTGGAATGCTGTGGTGTGATCACAGCTCCCTGCAGCCTTGAACTTCTGGCCTCAAGCAATCCTCCTACTTCAGCCTCCACAGTAGTTGGGACTACAGGTGCAAGCTACCATGCCTGGCTAATTTTTTTTTCTTTTTTTTTAAGAGACAGGTCTCACTATGTTGCCCAGGCTGGTATCAAATTCCTGGCTTCAAGTGATCCTCCTGCCTCAACCTCCCGAAGTGTTGGGATTACAGGCGTGAGCCATTGAGGCTGGCCTCAACCTCATTCTTACCCTGAAACAATACAATGCAGTATCATTGTGTCCATCAGGAGACAATTGCTGGGGCTTGGGGCAGTGGCTCATGCCTATAATCCCAGCACTTTGGGAGGCCGAGGCGGGTGGATCACCTAAGGTCAGGAGTTTGAGACCAGCCTTGCCAACATGGTAAAACCCTGTCTCTACTAAAAATACAAAAAAAAAAAAAAAAAAAAAAAAAAAAGAGCCAGGCTTAGTGGCACACACCTGTAATTTCTGCTACTTAGGAAGCTGAGCCAGGAGAATCACTTGAACCTGGGAGGTGGAGGTTGCAGTGAGCCGAGATTGCACCACTGCACTCCAGCCTGGGTGAAAGAGTGAGACTCTGTCTCCAAAAAAAAAAAAAAAAAGACAATTGCTGGATTTATGAAAAATATTGATTTGTGGTTCCTGGCCAGGCGATGTGGCCTCATTTGGAGGCACAAGTTTAGAGCTGTGGGACGATGGGGCTTCTCTCTCTGCTCTTGGAGTAGCTCAGTGATGGCATGAATAATCTCATTCGGAGATAACCCATGTTTAAGCCCTGGCCAAATGGCCTCTTCTGGTGCACCAAGTACGTGAGGCAAAGGTGCGGAATCTTGGGGTAGAGCGAATCCTGGGAGATGGATGCTGGCACCTGTGCCTTCAGCACCAGGCTGGCTTGTCAAGGCCTCTGGCTTCTCCTGAATTCAGGCTTGTCAAGGCCTCTGGCTTCTCCTGAATTCAGGACTGAGTCGGGGGCTCTTAGCATAGTCCAGGAACCCCCAGATGCATGTGTGTCTGTGCATGAGTGTGGGTGGGGGACTCTAAGATAGGCTTGGGAGGTGGGTCTCTGAAATTGCAGAGGCTAGCGTATGTGCATAGAAGGAGACTTACTGTGAGGTCCATGATACTAATTAAGTGCCAGGGCCCCTGGCTAAGGCCCTTTCTGAGGTCCTCGACCTAGTCCACGTCCCAGAAAACCTGGATCCGTCCCTGCATGGCTAAAGGGTCATGAGCTCATCTGATTATCAGGAAAGTCTGGGACGCCCTCCTGTGCCCCCACCTCCCCTCCGCAGGGTTTTACAACCTCCAATTTGGCAATTGTCAATTTAGAGCCCCTGGCTACAGCAGCCCACCCTGGGCAGAGCCACTTCGCCACCTGGTGGCTGGTTCCTGGAACTGCATGTTCCACCTCATCTCTGGGAAGATCCTGCTCCTGACATCTCCTCCCGGGACCCAGGCGTCCCCTCCCTGGGTCTGTAACCTGTGTCTGAAAGCCCGAATCCAGGGTCTCTAGTTCCACTTTGGGTCACCTATGGTTTGGAATTACCTGGGGTGCCCAGCTCTCCCCTTCATTCAATGTGTGTTAACTCAGCAAATGGTTGTTGGGCACCTACCACATACCAGGCACTGTGCTTGGCAGAGGCCGAACGATAGTGAGCAAAGCAGACATCACCCTGCCCTCAAGGTGCTCACAGGCTCCTGGACAGGACCAGCATTGACCAAGCAACCACAGAAATAAGCACACAGTTACGAACTGTAACAGGTGTCAACAAAAGGCTGTACTGGAGGATTTGACCTAGTCAGGGAAAATCGAGGAGAGCTTCCTGGAGGAGGTGACACTTGAGCAGAGTCTGAGTGAGTTGCAGTTAACCAGGTGAAAAGAGGAGGGAGGAATGTTTCAGTTTGGGGTGGGGGTTCAGAGACAGCAGGTGCAAAGACCCTGCAGTTCACCGTGGTCAATTGCAGTCTGAAATGACCATTCCAGCTGCTATATGGAAAGTGGATGAAGGAAGGCCAGAGAGGCTGGGGGAAATGAGGGAAATGAGGGAGGTGTCTTAGGCATGTGAGAGGGACGGTGGCTGGGCCACATTATTCCATGAGAGGTTTGGTGTTGCCTCGGAGCTGAGCTCCAGGTGGACAGCGGGAAAGCAACTGGGAATGAGGCTTGTCCCAAACAACCCTGCTCCTGGAAGGGCTGAGACTAGAATTCAGGTCTCTTGAGTCTGCCCCACTGATTCCTGGCATTTAGGGAGACGGTTCCTAAATCCCTTCTCATGGATTGATAACAGGAACAGTAATATTTATCAAAGACTGCTATCTGCCTGGTACTGGGCTAATCAACAAATACTGATTAGCTCTTTGATTTCCCTTCATAGCTTTAATTTAGCCAGAAAGGACCCTAAGCAGAGAAATGGTCATACAGCTGTCGGGAGCAAAGCCAGGCCTCGAACCCAAGGTGCCTGGCTTCAGAACGGGCACCTGAACCCACATCTGCGTCTCCCACCCTCTGGCCATTCCTGAGCCCCTGGCTGATTTTGCCCTGTCCTTGATTCACAGGGGAGTTTTCAACTTACTCTTTTGAGATATAAATCAACTCAGGTAGCCATAAAAATAGCTACAATAGAAACTTGCAAAGAGACATCAGCAAGCGTTAGTGAGAGGGGTTAAGGACCTGCTAGTACCAAACGGAGAGTTAACTTCATGAGAAAGATTCGATAGTGGATGAAACCTTCAGGGTTATTATTGTTGCACCCCTAGAACCCCCAAGGTTCTCTCCTGGCTCCCCTAAGCTCAGTTCACGTCCACTGTGGCACACAGTCCCACACTTCAGGGAACACTGCACCCCTCCACTCCCTTCTAGGGGCACCAGTGTAAATGCTTCATGGGAAAAGGATTCGATGCTCTGACAGGTAGGTGAATGCTGCCTAGTGTGTCTTGCTTTTAGAGGTTCACAGTCCCTGTTAGTGTATGAAAGGCTCTGAGAAGTCCTGTAGTAAGGAATTATGATTGGCTTTGTTTAACCCAGCATTCTCACCATTTATTTGTTTATGAAGCACTTTACATAAATCTTTTCAAGGGCCGGGTGTGGTGGCTCACATCTGTAATCCCAGCACTTTGGGAGGCTGAGGTAGGTGGATCACTTGAGGCCAGGTGTTTGAGACCAGCCTGGGTAACAGAGTGAGATCCCTTCTCTACGAAAATAAAAATTAAAAAATTAGTTGAGCATGGAGGTGCACACCTGTAGTCTTAGCTGCTACTTGGGAGGCTGAGGTGGGAGGATCACTTGAGTCCAGGAATCGGAGGCTGCAATGAGCTAGGATTGTACCACTATACTCCAACCTGGATGACAGAGCGAGACCCTCTCTCTCAAAAAAAGGGATATTAATAAATAAAAATAAAAAATCTTCCCAAATAAGATTAATTAAATAAATACCAATCTGTAGGCTGAAGCCTCTCACATTTCAAAGCACCTAATCCCATGAGTTTATTGTACCCTCTCAGCACCACTGGAGGCAGAAAGATAGAGTGGCCCTGGGTCCCCACTGGACAGATGAGGAAACAGGCTCGGAGAGGAGATGCTGACAGCCAGGACGTCTGAACCCCTACCCAGTGCTCTGTACCCCAATGCTTAGAATTTCAAGGTCATCTTGTATGTCTGTCTTGCTAGAGCCATCTACGGGGAAGACCTGCCTGCCCAAGGCCTTGCTGAACCTGAGCAACGGCCGCAACGACACCATCCCCGTGCTGCTGGACATCGCGGAGCGCACCGGCAACATGCGGGAGTTCATTAACTCGCCCTTCCGTGACATCTACTATCGAGGTGGGGCCCCGGGCTGGGCAGGGGTACCACGGGGGCTGATGGAGACACTGTCCTTTGCTTGTCTGACTCCTGAGAGCTTTGATCATCTGGGCCTAAGTGCCAGCACGTACCCAGGACCTGACGAATGGATGGATGGATGGATGGATCGATGGATGGATGGATGGAGGGATGAAGGAACAGTAACTACCCCTTCCAACTTTGTTTCGAGTTTCAGAATAGAAGATTCCACTGGGTGTGGTGGCTCTTACCTGTAATCTCAGCACTTTGGGAGGCTAAGGGGGGCAGATCGCTTGAGCCCAGGAGTTCAAGACCAGCATGGGCAACATGGTGAAATCCTGTCTCGACGAAAGATACAAAAAAAAAAAAAAAGGCCGGGTGCGGTGGCTCACACCTGTAATCCCAGCACTTTGGGAGGCTGAGATGGGCAGATCACTTGAGGTCAGGAGTTCAAGACCAGCCTGGCCAATATGGTGAAACCCTGTCTCTACTAAAAATGCAAAAATTAGCCAGGCGTGGTGGTGCGCACCTATAATCTCAGCTACTTGGGAGGCTGAGGCAGGAGAATCGCTTGAACCTGGGAGGTGGAGGTTGCAGTGAGCCAAGATCGCGCCATTGCACTCCAGCCTGGGCAACAAGAGCAAGACTCATCTCAGAAAAAAAAAAAAAAAAAAAAAAGATACAAAAAAAGCCAGGTTTGTTGGTGCACACCTGTAGTCCCAGCTACTTGGGAGGCTGGGGTGGGAGGATCACTTGAGCTCAGAGGGTCAAGGCTGCAGTGAGCTATGATTGTGCCACTGCACTCCAGCCTGGGTGACAGAGTGAGATCCTGTCTCAAAAAAAAAAAAAAGATTCCAAGATTCTGAGATGCAGCGAGTCTAGTGATCATGAACTCTGGATCTGGCCCTAAGATGCTGCGGTGGCAGATACTGTAAGGCTCTATGATAATGAGTCCTGAGCTCACAAGCTCTAAGAGGCAAAGGCAGCAGGGGGCCAAGATCCGGGCCAATCCCGGGTTTGTAAATCAGATTCTGTAAATCAGAGTTGACCTTCAGATGCCTGGATATTAAGATTCAAAATCCGTGAATATTATATCTTGAATCCAAAATTCTGGGAGGCCAAAGTACTGTTGTTTCCTCTAGGATTTTTCTTTTTTTTGAGACAGGGTCTTGCTCTGTCACCCAAGCTGGAGTGCAGTGGTGTGATCATGGCTCACTGCAGCCTTGACTTCCTGGGCTCAAGTGATTCTCCCACCTCAGCCTCCCAAGTAGCTGGGACCACCGGCATGGAGCAACATGCCAGGCTAGTTTTTAAAATTTCTGTAGAGACAGGGGCTCACTATGTTGTTGTATTAGTCCATTCTCATGCTGCTATAAAGAACTGCCCAAGACTGGATGATTTATAAAGGAAAGAGGATTAATTGACTCACAGTTCCGCAGGGCTGGGGAGGCCTCAGGAAACTTACAATCATGGTGGAAAGGGAAGCAGACATGTCCTTCTTCACGTGGTGGTAGGAAGAAGAAGTGCCACAAGCAAAAGGGGGAAAAGCCCGTTATAGAATCATCAGATCTCTTGAGGACCCACTATCATGAAAACAGCATGAGGGTAACTGCCCCCATGATTAAATTACCTTTCACAGGGTCCCTCCCATGATACATGGGGATTGTGGGAACTACAATTCAAGATGAGATTTAGGTGTGGACACAGAGCCAAACCATATCAGTTGCCCAGGCTGGTACTGAACTGCTAGGCTTCGGCAATCCTCCTGCCTCAGCCTCCCAAGTAGCTGGGACCACAGGTGTTAAGTCACCAGGCCCAGCTAATTTTTAACATTTCTATAGAGATGGGGTCTCACTGTGTTGCCCGGGCTTGCCTCAAACTCCTGGGCTCAGGTGATCTCCCTCCTCGGTCTCCCAAAGCACTGGGATTACAGGCGTGAGCCACAGTGCCTGGCCTCCTCTAGGATTTTTAAAGCATCTTATGAATCTAAAAAGTTCTCACATTCAGGATTCCACAAACTAGCTATCCTTTGGGCTTGAGATTCTGTTTCTGTGTTGGACCCCAGGGAATATCCAAGGACCTATTTGCTGCCCTTGGGTGTCGCTGGGCAGGACTCTTCCTGCATCCCCCACCCCAATTTCTACATCCTGCACCCCACCCCCACCCCCAGCAAGCCTGGCTAGGTCTCTGCCCCGCCAGGACCCTGGATGACCGTCCCCTGCCCCCAGGTCAGACAGCCCTGCACATCGCCATTGAGCGTCGCTGCAAACACTACGTGGAACTTCTCGTGGCCCAGGGAGCTGACGTCCACGCCCAGGCCCGTGGGCGCTTCTTCCAGCCCAAGGATGAGGGGGGCTACTTCTACTTTGGTAAGGAGGGGCCTGGTGGGGGCTGGCAGCACGCTGGAGAAGCATGGCGGGAGATAGCATGATACTGGTTGGTGTCTGCAGCCCTGACCATCCCCCAGACATCCAGGGCCACTCTGGCCATGGGCGCAGGCAGCACTCTGGAGCATAGGCTGCACGTCAGTCTTGGTCACGGGGCCCTTGCCTCTGAGGTGTAAGTGCCATGGGGGAACTTGGCACCATGGACCTGGATTCAGATCCTCACTCCAGCCAGGCACGGTGTCTCACACCTGTCATCCCAGCACTTTGGGAGGTCAAGGCAGGAGGATCGCTTGAGGGCAGGGGTTTGAGACCAGCCTAGGCAACATAGCAAGACCCTGTCTCTTTTAAAAATTTAAAAAATGGCTGGGCACGGTGGCTCATGCCTGTAATCCCAGCACTTTGGGAGGATGAGGCAGGTGGATCACCTGAGGTCAAGAGTTCAAGACCAGCCTGGCCAACAAGATGGTGAAACCCCATCTCTACAAAAATAACAAAAATTAGCCGGGCATGATGGCGGGTGCCTGTAATCCCAGCTACTTGGGAGGCTGAGGCAGGAGAATTGCTTGAACCTGGGGGACAGAGGTTGCAATGAGCCGAGATTTCCCCGTTGCACTCCAGCCTGGGTGACAGAGTGAGACTCCGTCTCAAAAAAATAAAAATAAATAAATAAATAAATAAATAAATAAATAAATAAATAAATAAATTAGGTGGCATGGTGGCATGTGCTTGTAGTCCCAGCTGCTTGGGAGGCCGAGGCTGGAGGATCACTTGAACCTAGGATTTCGAGGCTGCAGTAAGCCGTGATTGCACCACTGCACTCCAGCCTGGAAAATAGAGCAAGACCCTGTCTTTAAAAAGCAAAAATAAAACAACAAAAAAAAGCCAAATCCTCACTCTGCACTTTCCAGGCATGTGACCTCACTTCCCTGAGCCTCACCTTCCCCAGCTGTGCAGTGGGGATCATGAGAGGCCCTTGGGCTGTGATGTCAGCGCCCAGCTCTGTATTGTCTGTGTCCTTTAATCTGGTTTATGCTGGGACCAACAGCCCCATCACCAGGCCCAAAGCCCACCACTGCCGTTGTCATCATTGGACTCATGAAATATTTTGAATTTTACCCCTGCTTAAAGGCATTCATTATGTGCAGCTCAGGGACAAAGTCACACAAAGAATTCCATCATCAGCTGGGCGCGGTGGCTCACGCCTGTAATCCCAGCACTTTGGGAGGCCGAGGTGGGCAGATCACTTGAGGTCAGGAGTTTGAGACCAGCCTGGCCAACATGGCGAAATCCTATCTCTACTAAAAATACAAAAATTAGCCAGGTGTGGTGGTATGCGCCTGTAATCCCAGCTACTCGGCTGAGGCACAAGAATCGCTTGCACCCGGGAGGTGGAGGTTGCAATGAGCCGAGATTGTGCCACTGCTCTCCAGCCTAGGTGACAGAGTGAGACTTTGTCTCAAAAAAAAAAAGAATTCCATCATTGGATGTGTCCAGTCCCTCACAGCCTCCAAATCGCGTGGCTGTGCCCTTAACTAGCCACACCCCATCTCCCTGGCATCACCCAGAGAAACGTGCAGTTCATATTCACTGCTGGTGCTGTCTCCGTCATTATCCTCAGAGTGCCACGGTGTCCGTCCCCCGGGTGTCCGCAGGCAGAGTCCCACCCTGGGCTCCCTTCACTGACCTCCCACCCTCCACCCTGGCCTGTAGGGGAGCTGCCCCTGTCGCTGGCTGCCTGCACCAACCAGCCCCACATTGTCAACTACCTGACGGAGAACCCCCACAAGAAGGCGGACATGCGGCGCCAGGACTCGCGAGGCAACACGGTGCTGCACGCGCTGGTGGCCATCGCCGACAACACCCGTGAGAACACCAAGTTCGTTACCAAGATGTACGACCTGCTGCTGCTCAAATGTGCCCGCCTCTTCCCCGACAGCAACCTGGAGGCCGTGCTCAACAATGACGGCCTCTCGCCCCTCATGATGGCTGCCAAGATGGGCAAGATTGGGGTGAGTGTGCGGCTGGGGGCACAGCTGATCCACCCACTCGTACCCCTCTACACATACACACGAGGGTGTGCTGCTGGTATTCATTATTAATATGTGCATGCACCTCCCAACATGCCAACCCCAGTGTGCAGATGTCCCAGCTCAAGAACCTGCTATGGCTCCCTAGTGTCCAGCCAAGCTCCTTAGCTTCATCCCCGAGCCTCTCGCCTCATGTCACCCTACTAGATGTTCACCACTCCACCCCCACCAGCCAGGATGAGCCATTGATAGGAAACTGAGTCCTAGGGCCCTAGCACAGCAGTGCTCCCAGCCTCAAACCTGTTGAATGGCCCTGCCCCAGTTCCTTCCCTTTTCTGGGCCTCTACCCACCAGATGCCAGGAGCACCTCCCCTTACACTTGTGACCACCAAAAATATCTCCAGAACATTGCTGAATTGTCCTCTGGGGGGCACCATCGCTGTGATTGGGAACCAAGTCTGGAGCACCCTAGAGGCAGGAGCACCTGTCCAAGCCCTGGCGCTACCACTTCCCAGTGTGTGACCTCAGACATCTCATTTCCCTTTTCTGTGCCTCAGTTTCCTTGTCTGTAAAATGGGGATATAAGAGTGTCCTCTGGTGTGGTGTTGTGACAAATGCGGTGATCCACATAAGGCTCTTAGGAAGGAGCTTGGGAGAGGCAGCAAGTGCTCACTTACACGTCTGTAATACCAGCTAGTTGGGAGGCTAAGGTGAGAGGATTGTTTAAGTCCAGCCTGGATTATTTGAGATCTCAAATAAATAAAAACCAAAATAAAAAAATAAATAAAAATGTAGCAAAAATTACTAAAATTGCAATTATACCATGGCCCTGAGGCAGTAGAAAGGCTCCGGTTTAAATCCTGGCTTCGGCCAGGCTCAGTGGCTCATGTCTGTAATCCTAGCACTTTGGGAGGCTGAGGTGGGAGGAGCACTTGAGCCCAAGAGGTTGAGGCTGCAATGAGCTGTGATAGTGCCATTGCACTCCAGCCTGGGCAACAGAGCCAGACCCTGTCTCAAAAAAACCCCTAAATCCTGGCTGTGCACAGTGGCTCACGCCTGTAATCCCAGCACTTTGGGAGGCCGAGGTGGGCGGATCACCTGAGGTCAGGAGTTCAAGACCAGCCTGGCCAACATGGTGAAACCCCGTCTCTACTAAAAATAACGAAAATATTAGCTGGGTGTGGTAGCAGGCACCTGTAATCCCAGCTACTCAGGAGGCTGAGGCAGGAGAATTGCTTGAACCTGGGAGGAGAAGGTTGCAGTGAGCTGAGATCGCGCCACTGAACTCCAGCCTGGGTGACAAAGAGAGACTCTGTCTCAAAACAAAAACAAACCCCAAAATCCTAACATTGCCTGACCTTGGGCAATTCCCACCCCTCTCCGTGCCTCCGCTTCCCTGTGTGTAAGCCAGAGAAGGAGGAGTGGTAACAGGAAGGACCGCATATGATCGTCAGTATTATAATTCACATATCATTAAGATGGATTCATTGCTATTTTAATGGCATGAAGAAGATATTCATTACAATTAAGATGTTGAAGGCTCACCCAGGTTCTGTCTGGCTCCAGCTGACTGGTTAAGTGGCTTCTGGAACACCCTTCATTTTTCCCAGTCTCCACTCTTTATCTATAAACCAAGATAATAAGAGTAAGAATTAAACAAGATGAGGAAAGGGTCCTCCAGCAGCCGGTGCTCAGCTGTTTTCTGGGGAGGCGTCATGTGCTGAGCTGGGCCCAGCCCTGGGGATCTTTCCAGTGTGAGCCCCCTGACCCTCCGGCCCCCTGTGCAGATCTTTCAGCACATCATCCGGCGGGAGGTGACGGATGAGGACACACGGCACCTGTCCCGCAAGTTCAAGGACTGGGCCTATGGGCCAGTGTATTCCTCGCTTTATGACCTCTCCTCCCTGGACACGTGTGGGGAAGAGGCCTCCGTGCTGGAGATCCTGGTGTACAACAGCAAGATTGAGGTGGGCTCCAGGAGGGGGCATGGGGTGCGAGGAAGGAGGGGCAGGGCTGGGAGCAGGGACGGGGCCCTGGGGCTGGGCTGGGGGAGACAGCCCCAGCCTCTAGGACCCAATGTGGTGGATCTGTTGGCTGAATGCAAGAGAAGGTGCCAACTAAGTGCCCAGAACAGTGTCTGCCATGTGAGGAAATGAGCAAGACTTGTGGGAAGATGGACTTTTGGGGCAGGTAGGACTGGGTTGGGATCCTGGCTCTGTAATTTACATGCTGTGTGTCTCAGGACAAGTGGCTCCACCTCTCTGGGTCTCAGCTTCCTCGTTTGTAACCTGGGGATAAGGATCATGGATATCCCATGGGGTTGTTGGGAGGACCAAAGAGGTTAATTTTAGAATGGCCTGGCACAGAGTAAACATTATGTCAGCTGTTACCATTCATGGTTGTTACATGAACTTTTGAAAGCTCTTTTTTTTTGGCCAGGCATGGTGGCTTATGCCTGTAATTCTAGCATTTTGGGGAGCCAAGGTGGGCGGATTGCTTGAAGCCAGGAGTTTGAGACTAGCCTGGGCAATATGGCAAAACCCCGTCTCTACAAAAATAAAAATAAAAATTAGCCAGGCGTGGTGGTGTGAGCCTGTAGTCCCAGCTACTTGGGAGGCTGAGGTGGGAGGATCACCTGAGCCTGGGGAGGTTGAGGCTTCAGTGAGCCGAGATCATGCCACTGTACTCCAGTCTGGGTGACAGAGTGAGACCCTGTCTCAAAACAAACAAACAAACAAACAAAAAACAAGCTTTTTTTTCCCCTACTTAGCAGTATTTTGTGAACATCATTCTGTACTTTTAAATATTCTTTGGTAATATTGTCGCTGCATGTAAATGTACCATATTCAAATGAACCGTTCTCTTATTGCTGGTCGCTTGGGTTTGTTTCTGCCTTTGTCAGGAATAACACTACAAAAGCATCTCTGTGGCTGCATTATTGCACAAATCATGATTATAGAGAAACTCAAGTTAATAAAGGGCTAGGAAGCTATACAAATGGAGCAGAAAATGCTGGGGACTGGGTGTAGGTGGTCTCCCTTCTAGCCCTGCCCTGTGGCTTACTGGTCTGTGAGCTTGGCTTTCTTGCAAGACCTCATTTCCCTCATTTTTTGAATTAGTGACCATCTTGATTTAAATTAGTGGTGGCAGGAGGTTTAGCATCTCAGGTGCAAACTGATTGATTAGTAGCGTCTACCCAGTGAACTGTATGAATACAATTGTGCAGGGCTCAATTATTGATGTCTGCCCTGGGTTCAGAATTGGAGAACTGTGGTGAGTCAATCATTTATCATCTTTGGGCAAAATTTCTCAATCTTTCTCTCTAAATCAGAATTTCTGAGAGTGGAGGCCAGGATTTATACTTGCAGCAAGCTACACAGATGATTTTGCCGCCAGCAGCTTGGTACTATCCACAGATTGGAGTTTGGGAACCATGAGAATAAATGTCTTTTTTTCTTTTTTGAGACGGAGTCTTGCTCTTGTCGCCCAGGCTGGAGTGCAGTGGCACGATCTAGGCTCACTGCAATCTCCGCCTCCCAGGTTCAAGTGATTCTCCTGCCTCAGCCTCAGGAGTAGCTGGGATTACAGGTGTGCACCACCATGCCTGGCTAATTGTTGTGTTTTTAGTAGAGATGGGGTTTCACCACGTTGGCCAGGCTGATCTTGAATTCCTCACCTCAGGTGATCTGCCTGTCTTGGCCTCCCAAAGTGCTGGGATTACAGGCGTGAGCCACCATGCCTGGCCTGAAAATAAATGTCTTTTAAGGACTTTCCAGTTCCGAGTTCTGTGATGCTAGAATAGGATGGAAAGGTACATTGAGGCAGAATTGGGCAGAATCTCAAATGGTGAGCGCAGGAGCTTGGGGCTGATTTTCAGTATCTGTCCAGTTCCCCATGAATCCTTGAATGCAGCTGAGGAATGGATGGAAAGAGAAAGCGCTGTCGGGGTGGAGGGTGGGGGGAAGGCACACCTGAGGCAGCCTGCCTGGACTGGCCCCCCATCTCGGGAAGGCAGCCCCCGACCACCCTGCCTCTCATAGAACCGCCACGAGATGCTGGCTGTGGAGCCCATCAATGAACTGCTGCGGGACAAGTGGCGCAAGTTCGGGGCCGTCTCCTTCTACATCAACGTGGTCTCCTACTTGTGCGCCATGGTCATCTTCACCCTCACCGCCTACTACCAGCCGCTGGAGGGCACAGTGAGTGCCCGGGGACCCGGCAGGGGCTGGGGCAGGCACTGGGCTGAGCCACGAAGGACTGGGGCCCAACCTCATCCTTCTGGGTCCCCTGTAGGATGGAACTGGAGAAGGTTTAGGAACAGGTTGGGGAGGCACCCTCCAGCATCCACAGGTGGCCCTGAGCTGGGAGGAGGGAGACTCAGGAGGAAGAAAGTGAAGGAGGAGGCTCCATGGGATGCAGATGTTTTGGGTCCGGGGGAACATCTGCATTGGGGGCCAGATGTTGGAGGGGCTGGGTGACGACCTGTGTGCCCTTGCTGCTCCCCAGCCGCCGTACCCTTACCGCACCACGGTGGACTACCTGCGGCTGGCTGGCGAGGTCATTACGCTCTTCACTGGGGTCTTGTTCTTCTTCACCAACGTAAGTGCCTGGCCCCCGTGCCCCCCACCCTGCCTGCCCTCCTCTTCTTTTCCTGCACCTCTTTTCTCTCCCTCTTTTTCTCTTCTCTCTCCTCCAAATGGTCCTTCTCCTTTCCTTCCTCCTTTTATTTTCTCATTTCTCTTCTACCTCCTCCAATCCCACGTTCTCCATCTCTGCTTTTTTCTCCTTTTCTAACAGGAAAGCGTCCTTTGTCTTTTCTGTGTACCAGCCTCTGCCTCCCTCTCTTCTATTTTTTTTTTTTTTTTTGTAATTTTTGACTTTTTAATAATAACCATTCTGACTGGTGTGAGAACAGACAAAAAAGGAAAAGGTGCCCAGCCCATTTTATGAGGCTAGTGAAATCTTGATACCAAAACCAGATAAACTTGTTAGAAAGATGAAAAATTATACACCAATATCATTCTTCATAAAAAGTCTTAAAAAGTCCTAATTAAAATATTACTGAATTGAACTCAGCAAATCTACAAAAAAAATACAGTGTGACCAAACGAGCTTGATTCCAGGAATTAAAGGATAGTCTAACATTAGAAAATTTATTACAAGTCACTACTTAAGCTAATTAAAGAGAAAGCAATGCATACTAACCTCAATAGATACAGAAAAAATAAATAAAATTCAACACTTCTGTATTGTAAAAAGGTGTAAACAAATCAAGAATCGAGGGAAGTATTTAATCTGACAAAGGATATATATGAAATACCTACAATTAACATTATAATTAACGTAGAAACTTAAAAAGCATTCTTATTAGAGTCATGAGACCAGATATCTACTCTTAAAACTAGTATCTAACATTGTTTCCATGACCGTCTCCTCTCTCCTCCTCTCCTCTCCTCCTGGCCCCACCCCTTTCACGTGCCCCCTTCTGTCTTCCAGATCAAAGACTTGTTCATGAAGAAATGCCCTGGAGTGAACTCTCTCTTCGTCGATGGCTCCTTCCAGCTGCTCTAGTGAGTAGAGGCCCCTGGGCCGGCAGCTGCTGGGTGAGGAAGGTGGGTTTGGGCTGCTAGGTCATCCAGATTCAGGAGAGAGGTGATTCTATTAGAAATGAATGCGCCTAACCTAGGCAGCTCTAACCCAAAGTCAGGACAAAGCCACAAACAATAGGGTCTTCTGGTTAAAGAAAAATTCTGACTGCTAGGGAGTTATCATATACACCATGGATAGAAATAATTTTAACCTCTTATGCTGGTGAATGATTGCTGATGTCTGCCTGAAGTGCCATGTTAAGAATTTTGCACCTGTGTCTGTGTTTAGTGGGAAAGAGTTGGTATTGATTAATGATGTCTGCCTGGGACAGAGAATGAGAGAGTTACTGAGTGTGTGTTTCCTCTTCCACATTTCCCGTAGAGTTGGAGAATGACGAAATTCACTTAGCCACAAAATCTCCACTGAACACCATAAATCTTTCTTTAGCAATTCCAAGAGGCATCACTTCAGGATCTTGTGGGACCTCAGGATTAATTGCCAGCTAACTGAATGTTCTTGTTAACAGAATGCTGGGGAACCCTGCTAATCCACTTTGTTTCTTTTCTGGGGGTCTAGAAGGCATTGGGAAGTCCTGATACCCTGGAGGGCTTGGAGGCATGTCTCCCCCCTCCAGAGCCTCATTGTCCCCTCTCCCCTCTGGCTTCTCTTGTGTTCTGCACTGCAGCTTCATCTACTCTGTCCTGGTGATCGTCTCAGCAGCCCTCTACCTGGCAGGGATTGAGGCCTACCTGGCTGTGATGGTCTTTGCCCTGGTCCTGGGCTGGATGAATGCCCTTTACTTCACCCGTGGGCTGAAGCTGACGGGGACCTATAGCATCATGATCCAGAAGGTACGGGCTGGGAGGACCCTCTGGACTCGTGTGTTCCTGGAGGGAGTCACACGCACCACATGCACACTTATGTGCCTGCAGACCTGAGGATGCCGGGTACCATGGGGGCAGGAGGCATGGTCTGGACATTGGGGTGGGACCAGGGTGGAGATGGAGGAATGGGGAAAGTGAGAAACCATGTGTCTCCTCTTTGCCTCCATAATCCCGCTGGGGTCTTTAGATTCTCTTCAAGGACCTTTTCCGATTCCTGCTCGTCTACTTGCTCTTCATGATCGGCTACGCTTCAGGTGAGCTCCGGGTGCTCAGGTGGGCCTGGCAGGGGTGGTGCAAGGACGGGAACAGTAGCCATGATGTATAGGGGACAATAGCAGCCTTGCTGAGTTCTTTATTTTATTTTTTTTTTTTGAGATGGAGTTTTGCTCCTGTTGCCCAGGCTGGAGTGCAATGGCGCAGTCTCAGCTCACTGCAACCTCCACCTCCCAGGTTCAAGTAATTATCCTGCCTCAGCCTCCCATGTAGTTGGGATTACAGGCTCCTGCCACCACGCCCTGCTATTTTTTAATTTTTTTTTTTTTTGTATTTTTAGTAGAGATGGGGTTTCACCATGTTGGCCAGGCTGGTCTCAAACTCCTGACCTCAGGTGATCCACCCTCCTTGGCCTCCCAAAATGGTGGGATTACAGGTGTGAGCCAACGCGCCCAGCCACTGAGTTCTTATTTGTGTGCCAGGCACCAAACTAAGTACATTTCCATCCTTGCCTCCCAACAAGCCTGTAAGCTAAGTGCCTTTATAATCCCCTCTTATAGAAAAGGAAACTGAGGCTTAAGAGGGTTAAATAACTAGCACAAGTTCAAAAGCCAGTGAATGGTGGCCAGGCACAGTGGCTCACACCTGTAATCCCAGCACTTTGGGAGGCTGAAGCACTTTGGGAGGCTGAAGGTCAGGAGTTTGAGACCAGCCTGGCCAACGTGGCAAAACCCCGTCTCTACCAAAAAATACAAAAATTAGACAGGCATGGTGGCACGCAATTATAGACCTAGTTACTCGGGAGGCTGAGGCACAAGAATCACTTGAACCCAGGAGGTGGAGGTTGCAGTAAGCCGAGATGGCACCACTGCACTCCAGCCTGGGCAGCACAGCGAGACTCTGTCTCAAAAAAAAAAAAAAAAAAGCGATTGAATGGCAAAACTGGAGTATCAGCTATTGCTACAAAGGAAGCCACCTAAAGTGGGGCTTAAAATAGCACCCACTTATTATTATTATTATTACTTTTTGTGGCAAGGTCTCACTCTGTCACCGAGGCTGGAGGGCAGTGGTGCTCTTGGCTCACTGCAACCTCTGCCTCCCAGGTTCAAGCGATTCTCTTGCCTCAGCCTCTCGAATAGCTGGGATTACAGGCGTGTGCCACCACGCATGGCTAAGTTTTATATTTTTGGTAGAGACGGGGTTTCACTATTTTGGCCAGGCTGGTCTCAAACTCCTGACCTCAAGTGATCCACCCACCTTGGCCTCCCAAAGTGCTGGGATTACAGGCGTGAGCCACTGTACTAGGCCCACTTATTATTGCTTATGAGTCAATGGGTCAGCTGGGTGGCTGTGCTGCCCTGGGCCAGGTTTGACTGATCCCTACAGGCTCTTGTGCCTGTGGTCAGCTGGCAGGCTGGCTGCTGGCTGACTGGTCTAGCTAGTATGGACTTGGTTAGAGGGGTTTTGCTATCTATCTTCCGCGTGGTCACTCATCCCTGGCCAGCTAGCTTGGGCTTGTCCAAATGGTGGCCTTAGGGTTCCAAGAACATGAGCAGAAATGTTCAAGGACACCTCCTGGCATGGCATCACTGCTGCCTTACTCTGTTGGCCAAAGCAAGTCACAAGGCCAGCCTCGATTCAAGGGATGGGGAAATAGACGCCACTTCTTTTTTTCCATTTTTTTTTTTTTTGGTGGAGGCAGGGTCTTGCTATGTTGCCCAGGCTGGTCTTGAACTCCTGGGCTCAAGCAGTCCTCCTGCCTCAGCCTCCCAAAGTGCAGGATTACAGGCAGGAGCCACTGCACCTGGCATAGACTCCACTTCTTAGTGGGAGAAGCTGTAAAGCCACATTGAAGGGGCATGGATACATGGAAGGATAAAATTTAATAATTAAGCTACCAGCCCAGGTATTTTCTTAAAGCCCAACATCAGCTCCCTTTGATATACCTTCTCCGTGATGTCACGATGCCACTAAGAAGCATTCTGGGACCTCAGTGGCACGGGTCATGGGAGAAGGACCAGGGACCAGGGCTGGAGAAACTGACCAAGTCCTTGGGCTGATCCCCGAGGGGTGGGTAATCTGACATCAATGCCCAGCATCCAAAGGGGAGTGGCCAACTCAGGTTAGACCTGGACACATTCACATCTGAGCAGGTTCATCTGGGGACGAGCCTGGCACAGGAATCTGATGAGGGTGATATTTTAACCCATGATAGTGGCCAAGTCTCTATGTAGATTATTGGTGGGAAGTGGAATTGTAGTTTTCACTGGGGAGATGGGGACAGGGTACAGCTTTCCCTTCCCAGGGGTCACACTGGAAAAACTAGACAGTGTCAAGGGTTCAACAATAGTTTGGGATTCAGGTCAGGGATCTAGCCCTACTGCAGTCCTAGTTATTGAAACTGGGTAGAAACAAGGGTTAGAGTAGCAGCTTAGCAGTCAGCTTGGTTGCAGGGCTTCTCCTTATAGGATGCACTAGATCTCAGTTCTGAGGCTGACATGACATAAACAGGACACACACGCTTCTGTTCCCACACTTTGGTGTCCATAGCAGACATCACTAATGGATCACAGAACAGTTTTTCTGGTGAGTCCAGACAAGGTCTCAGAATTCATCTCAACACAGTGTTTCACCAGGTACTATACAACTGAAGAACATTAGCATATAAGTTGAAATCTGCATACTCTAATCCCTGGTTGCAGGCAATATGACATTCTCTGCCCCACTGACTGATAGGACTGAGCCTTCTTCATGCTCCCCTCCCTGGCTGGTTATGGACAGGTTGTTGCTGCCAAACTGTGTTGAGAAGGAATCTGAAGCTCCACCTGGGCTTAGTAGGAAAGGAGAACCATGATGAGTTTGAGATGTCTAGAGCAGGAGAGGCCCCTTAGAGAACATGGCTTCGGGGACAGTCAGGACTGATGCCTGGTTTCAGCCCCCACTTTTCTTCTCTGGGTTGGGGTGGAGTGGGAAACTGTCAGAGAGAGAGTCTACCCCTGCAAATAGGGGCATTCCAGAGCCCCCAAGACCTCTAAGAATGGTAGGCTGCATTAGGATTTCCCAACACTATTGACATTTGAGACCAGATCATTCTTCGTGGCAGGGACCATCCTGTGCATTGTAGGGTGTCAGGCAGCACCCCTGGCCTCCACCCACCTGATGCCAGTAGCACCCCCACCCCCAGTCTTAACAACCAAATACGTCTTTAGACATTGTCAAATGTCCCCTGGTGGGAAAAACTGAGACCCTCCCTGGACTAGATCCTGAAAACCTCTTCCTTCCCGGTAGCAGGGAACCACCAGGGGTAAGGAGGGGTGAACTGTCCCAGGCTGGAAACAGGGCAGGTCAAAACTCCCACTTATCAGTAGTGGGATTGAGCCTGTGAGTAGCCACTGCACTCCAGCCTGGGCAACATAGCAAGACTCCATCTCAGAAAGAGAGAGAGAGAGAGAGAGAGAGACAACCTCTTCCTTGTCAGCAAGAGTTTATGGAAAGGCTTCAAAGGTTTTGGGGTCAGGAGGACCTGGGTTTGGTGTGGCTTGGCTGACGTGCAGGTGACATGGGTTAGCGTGTAGGCCAGTGTGCTCCCCTCACTAGGCCTCAGCTTTCCCCTCCAGCAAATGAGAATGACACCCTCCACCTCTGTGTGGGTGTCCTCACACTCAGTGAGTGCCACCCCCATCCTCCCACAGCCCTGGTCTCCCTCCTGAACCCGTGTGCCAACATGAAGGTGTGCAATGAGGACCAGACCAACTGCACAGTGCCCACTTACCCCTCGTGCCGTGACAGCGAGACCTTCAGCACCTTCCTCCTGGACCTGTTTAAGCTGACCATCGGCATGGGCGACCTGGAGATGCTGAGCAGCACCAAGTACCCCGTGGTCTTCATCATCCTGCTGGTGACCTACATCATCCTCACCTTTGTGCTGCTCCTCAACATGCTCATTGCCCTCATGGGTGAGACAGTGGGCCAGGTCTCCAAGGAGAGCAAGCACATCTGGAAGCTGCAGGTGAGGCCCCAGGGGCCCCAGCCCCACTCCACCGGCCACCCTCGTCCTTCCAAGGACACTCACCTGACTGGCTTCCTCCCCTTCCACTCTGAGCAAGCCGTGTCTTCTCATTCTGCCTCCACTTTTCTGTCTGTAAAATGGGCATCAGAGGCTGCTGCTGACTTCCCGGAGCTGCCTAGTGAATTTTGAGGTGGCTTCTTGCCTGGCCGCCAGCAGTGGGCTCAGATTCTCCTTGTGGTCCAGCTCACAGGACACAGTCGGCTCCACCTAGCATGACTGAGTGACTTCTGTCGGCTCAGAAAGCTCTCAGTGGGCATCAGCATTTCAGCAGGGGTCCCACGCTGAGCCCAGGGGCAGTTTTTGTGCTCTAGCACTCCAGCACAGGGATGTCAGCATTCTCACTGGGGTTTTTTACTAGCAACCGTGAGCGTGCTTCCTAGAGGAGAAACCAATGGGGACAGGAGCCGCCTTGGCGCCGGGAAGCTGCAGAAAGTTTGTACTTACCAAAAGCTTTCTATGCAATCCTGGGAAGAACAGGCCCTGGGATCACAGCCCTCCCAGGCCAGGTGCAGCCTACAAACCTGGTGTCCTAATAAACAGTGCTGCCCCGCGGCCCAGGAACACAGCACCCATGTTTACCTTGACTGTGCATTTCAGGAAAATGGAGCAGTGAGAAAAAAGGGCCCAAGGTTGTCCTCCCAGAACTGGGTCTGAGGGAAATAGCTCTGGCCTGCTCTTAACCTTTATCTGTATTGCTTACTTCATTGGGCCTCAGTTTCCCCACTGGGCGTTACTCACAGGATGCAAACTGAGCGTCCTGTGGTCTGGAGTGCAATGGTGCGATCTTGGCACACTGCAACCTCTGCCTCCCAGGCTCAAGTGATTCTCCGGCCTCAGCCTCCCAAGTAGCTGGGGCTAAGGTGTGCACCACCTCACCCGGCTAATTTTTATATTTTTTGTAAAGATGGGATTTCACCATGTTGCTCAGGCTGGTCTTGAACTTCTGAGTTCAAGCGATCCACCTGCCTCGGCCTCCCAAAGTGCTGAGATTGCAGGTGTGAGCCACTCCACCCAGCCTCAGACCATTATATTAAAAAAACAAAACAAACTGCAAAATTTAAAAATTAAGAGATTCCCTATGAAAATCCAGATTTCTGGCTTTTCTTGAAAAGTTAGAAGCCCCAGGCAGTGCAAGGTCCGGATTCCTGCCTGGCAGCCCTCAGGTGGGGTGAGTGGCAGCTGCCCTTTACATGTGGGCATTTGCTCCCTGTTCGCCCCAGTCTCCACCCCTCCCTCACTGAGTGGCAACTGCTGTGTAAGTGTGATAGGACTTGGGCTGCAGCCTTTCTGCACCTGATTCTGTTTCACCCATTTGTTTTCCTGCCTGCCACCTGTGGATATTTGAGTTTATAAACCCTGTGTCTAGAGGGGAGCAGGAGTCTAAATGCCTAGTTCTGGGCCCACCCCAGCCCGTTGTCTCATTTCTGCCACCAGAGCGGCAGGTGCGGGCTGTGAGGCTCACCGATGTCCCTCCTGACCCTCCCTCCCCGCAGTGGGCCACCACCATCCTGGACATTGAGCGCTCCTTCCCCGTGTTCTTGAGGAAGGCCTTCCGCTCCGGGGAGATGGTCACTGTGGGCAAGAGCTCAGACGGCACTCCCGACCGCAGGTGGTGCTTCAGGTGAGGCTGGGGCAGTGGGGCCGGGCAGGCAGGGCGGAACCGTCCCCACTGGCTCGGGGCCCCTGCTGCTCCAGCGTCGTCTACCCATTGCAATTTCTGGAGCCACTGAGGCCCCAAGAGGCCCGAGCAGAGTTCATTTCCACCAGGCGATCTTAGGCAAGTTGGCCCACCTCTCTCAGCCTGTTTCTTCATCTGTGGAATGAGACAATGATCTCACGGGCTCCTAGGCTGGCAGTGTGGATTAGACAGGTCAGCACGTGAGAAGTGCTCAGCCAGTGCCCAACGTGCATTGGGACACCACAGGCTCCCCTGTTCTTGCTCAGGGGGAAGCAGAGACTTGGATGGTGGGTTCATTTCAGAGCATCACCCTGTATCTACCAAACAGTGGGGTGAGCTCTAGTGCCTTGGGTGAAATGGGAAGCTGAGGAATGTGCAGTTTCCAGGGCTGGAGACCTCACCCAGCCCATCTGCAGAATGACTCCATGTTCCAGAGGCACAGGGAGTGCCAGCTTCTTAGGGGAACCGCTTCATGAATCTTTTCTTTCCAGTTGATTCATTCTTTGTAAAGTGGTTGTCAGCATAGAGCATAAGCAGAATGTTTGGAGTCAGACAAAGTCAGTTTCTTCATCTGTGAAATGGGAACAATAATAGCACCCACCTCCTAGGCCAGCCGATCAGTTCAATTCCATTTTTTATTTGTTTGTTTTTAGAGGCAGGGTTGCTCAGGCTGGAGTGCAGTGGTGTGATCATAGCTGACTGCAGCCTCCAACTCCTGGTCTCAAGCGATCCTCCTACCTCAGCCTCCTCATGCCACTATGTCCGACCAATTTTTAATTTTTTTGTAGAGATGGGGTTCTTGCTATGTTGTCCAGGCTGGTCTCAAACTCCTGGTCTCAAGTGATCCTCCCACCTCAGCCTCCCAAAATGCTGGGATTATAGGCGTGAGCCACCACACCCAGCCTCTGTTCAGTTTGAATCCAAAGCTCAAATCTTGGCTGGGTGTGGTGGCTCATGCTTGTAATCCCAGCACTTTGGGAGGCCAAGGTAGGCAGATCGCCTGAGGTCAGGAGTTTGAGACCACCCTGGGCAACATGGTGAAACCCCGTCTCCACTAAAAATACAAAAATTAGTCGGGAGTGGTGGCACGCACCTGTAATCCCAGCTACTCGGGAGGCTGAGGCAGGAGAATCGCTTGAACCTGGTAGGTGGAGGTTGCAGTGAGCCAAGATTGCGCTATTGCACTCCAGTCTGGGGGACAGAGCAAGACTCTGCCTTAAAACAAACAAACAAAAATGAATAGATAGGATAAAAAATTAAAGATAATATGTAAAAAAAAAAAAGATAATATATTAAAAAATGAGTAGATAAACAAAATGTGGGCTGTGTGTACAGTGAAATATTATCTGGGCCAGGCGTGGTGACTGTAATACCAACACTTTGGGAAGCGAGGCAAGAGGATTGCTTGAGCCCAGGAGTTCAAGACCAACGTAGTGAAACCCCATCTCTACAAAACATTTTTTAAAAATTAGCCAGGCATGGTGGCATATCCTTCTAATCCCAACTACACGGGGGGCTGAAGTGGGAGGATCACTTGAGCCTGGGAGCTCAAGGTTGCAGTGAGCTGTGATCGTGCCACTGCACCTAGCCTGGGCAATGGAGTGAGACCCTGTCTCAAAAGAAGGATTAAAAAAAAAATTTCTACTTGGGGGAATGGAAGAATTTTGGAAATAGACAGCAGTGATGGTCACACAATGTGGATGTGCTTAATGCCACTGAATTGTATACTCAAAAATGATTAAGATGGCAAATTTTTTTGTGTGTGTACACACACACACACACACACACACACACACACACACACAAGTCTTTTTTTTTTTTTTTTTTTTTTTTTTGAGATAGAGTCTTGCTCTGTCCCCCAGGTTGGAGTGCAGTGGCGTGATCTCGGCTCACTGCAACCGCCTCCCAGGTTCAAGTGATTTTCCTGCCTCAGCCTCCCGGGTCGCTGGGACTACAGGCGCCCGCCACCATGCCCCGCTAATTTTTTTTTTTTTTTTTTTGTATTTTCAGTAGAGGTGGGGTTTCACCATGTTGGCCAGGCTGGTCTCGAACTCCTGACCTCAAATGACCCACCCACCTCGGCCTCCCAAAGTGCTGGGATTGCAGGCATGAGCCACCACGCCCAGCCTTGTTATGTATATGTTACCATAATAAAAAAATAGGAGGATGTGCTGGGGATGGTGGCATGGGGAGCATCTCTGAGGGGCTCCCCATGACCCTCTGCTTGGGCCCCGCCAGGGTGGATGAGGTGAACTGGTCTCACTGGAACCAGAACTTGGGCATCATCAACGAGGACCCGGGCAAGAATGAGACCTACCAGTATTATGGCTTCTCGCATACCATGGGCCGCCTCCGCAGGGGTGAGTGGAGGGGCGGGTGCGGAGGGGAGCCCCAGTCCATTCTCATCACGAATTTGCTTTGAGAAGTCCTGCTTCTTTCTGGGACTCAGTGTCCGTGTCTACAGAATGAGAGAGTGTGCCCCTGAGTGTCCTCTGCTGCTTGTGATTGCCTGGGGCACCTCACCTACATGGCTTCATCTTGGCCCTCCCTACTGTTGGCGTGAGCCGGCCTTGGGAGGGAGGACGAGCTCCTCAGCCATCCCTGTGTGGAGAAAACCTTCCTGTTTGTCCAGTAAGCCATGAGCATGCGAGACGCAGCTGGAGAGGACACGGGCACTCAGGGCATTCGGCTCCAGGCTTGAATCCTGGTTCCTCCATTCTTTCCTGGGGAGGCACCTTGACCTCTCTTGAGCCCCAGTTTCCACCTCTGTAAAATGAGCATAGTCACACCCCCCCTTCAGAGCACTGTGGAGTGCCCAGTACACAGTAGGCACTCAATATATGCATGCTGTCTCTCCACCAACCCCCACCCCTCCCTCTGATGTGCTCGTGGTGCAGATCGCTGGTCCTCGGTGGTACCCCGTGTGGTGGAACTGAACAAGAACTCGAACCCGGACGAGGTGGTGGTGCCTCTGGACAGCATGGGGAACCCCCGCTGCGATGGCCACCAGCAGGGTTACCCCCCCAAGTGGAGGACTGATGACGCCCTGCTCTAGGGACTGCAGCCCAGCTCCAGCCTCTCTGCCCGCCCATTTCTAGTCCAGCCGCATTTCAGCAGTTCCTTCTGGGGTGTTCCCCCCACACTCTGCTTTGGCCTCAGAGGCGAGGGCCCAGTGGAGGTGCCAGGGAGGCCCCAGGACCCTCTAGTCCCCAGGCTCTGCCTCCCCACCCTGGGATGGGGGCTCCCGGCCACCTGTCTTACTCCTATGGAGTCACATAAGCCAACGCCAGAGCCCCTCCAACGACAGGGCTCAGGCCCCAGCTCCTGCCTCTCCATTATTTATTTGCTCTGCTCTCAGGAAGCGACGTGACCCCTGCCCCAGCTGGAACCTGGCAGAGGCCTCAGGACCCCGTTCAAGTGCACTGCCCGGCCAAGCCCCAGCCTCAGCCTGTGCCTGAGCTGCATGCGCCACCATTTTTGGCAGCATGGCAGCTTTGCAAGGGGCTGGGGCCCTTGGCGTGGGGCCATGCCTTCTGTGTGTTCTGTAGTGTCTGGGATTTGCCGGTGCTCAATAAATGTTTATTCATTGACGGTGGAGATGGCAGGACGATGGCGGGGGTGGGAGGGATGGTAACAGGCATGAGACTACAGTGAGGGAGATGGGAGAGCTAGGAAATGCCTGGGGGGAGCCAGGGGCAGGGGTGAGAGTGAGGGCAGAAGTACTGACCGGGAGGCATTTAGAGTGTTGGTGGTTGGGGGCTGGACTGGGTGGTTGTGATGGTGGTGGTGGTGGCCTGAGAGGTGGCTGAGGTTGGCGTGGCTGTGGGGAAGGTGGGGTGGAGGGAGGGGAGAAGAGTGATGCTGGTGGGGGTAATAATGCTGGCCAGGGAGAGTCATGCTGGCAGGGCGAGAGTGATGCTGGTAGGGATGACAGTAGTGCTGGCTGGGGGATAATGATCCCTGTGCAAACAGTACATTTGGGCAGGAGAGAGTAATGCTGGCCGGGGGTTGACGATGCAGGTGTGGGGACTCTGGTGCTCATCAGGGGACAGTCGTGCTGGGAGTGCTGCTGGGAGGGCTGTCCTGCTAGGGCGGAGGACGGTTGCCAGGCAGCACGGAGCAGGCGCGGCAATGGGGGAACCTGGAGTGTCAGCAGGGTGCTGGGTGTGCACGCGGGTCGCTGTGGTGAGGACCGTGCTGGCAGGGGCGATTGGCAGTGCTTGTGGAGCTGGGTCGGGTGGGGGTCTTGGTGCTGCTGGCTGAGTGAGATGGTGCCTCCTTGAGGACTGCCTGCCTGTGTCTGTCCACAGGGCCACATGCCACCTGGAGCTGTGAGCCATGAGCCGGAGGTGAGGCTGACCTTCTTCTCTTCTGTATTAGTCTGTTCTCACACTGCTGATGAAGACATACCCAAGACCGGGTAATTTATAAAGAAAAAGAGGTTTGATGGATTCATAGTTCCATGTGGCTGGGGAGGCCTCACAATCATGGCGGAAGGTGAAAGGCACGTCGTACATGGCAGCAGGCAAGAGAGAAGAGAGCTTGTGCAGGGAAACTCCCCTTTATAAAACCACCAGATCTTGTAACACTATCCCGAGAACAGCACAGGAAAGACCTACCCCCATGATTCAATTACCTCCCACCTGGTCCCTCCCACGACACGTGGGAATTGTGGGAGCTACAATTCAAGAGGAGATTTGGGTGGGGACACAGCCAAACTATATCACCTTACCAGGGCAGCCATTCGCCTGGGGTCATACCCAACACCAATCAAGCTCCGAGGCAGCTCCAGACCTCCTGGCATGAGGAGGGACCCCCACAAACACCCACCCTGCTGCCCCCACCCCAGAGCCAAGGAAGCCACAGCCAGCTAGTTTCCCATGGCCTCCCAGCTCCGGGTCCAGCTTCCAGCTGGGATCTCGTGTCCTTCTGAAGCTTCAGTCGAGAAGAGCTTGGGTCTTGGAGGAGACCAAGGCCAAGGGCAGCTGCAGTGGAAAATAGCGTGGGGCTTGGGTTGAGCAGTTCTGAATTTGCATCGGCAATGGGTTATTTGGTGCAGGGAATGTTGGTTGAGTCACTTTACCTCTCTGGGCCTCCACCTCTTCATCTGTCAGAAGGGGAGAGTCAGTGGCAGGAGGGAAATGAGCCTACCAAGCTCCATGAGCAGGAGGGAGGACTCGGATTACCACCAAGGCTGGCCAGGGGGCTCCAACCCCCCACCTCCTTCTACATTGCCCTCCAGGAGCAGATTGTACCCCTCGTGGTCCAGGAGTAGCCCAGTACTTCCCAGGGCTCCATGCTTTTCTATCTGTTCCCACACCCAGACGGGGTCCTCAGCCAGCGCTCTCAACAGGCATCCCCAGAGCCATTCTGATTAGACAGGTTGTGTCAAAGGCTGTGCCTGAGCCAGTCCTCAGGTCCGGGTGACAGGGTGCTTCCTGGTGAACCTCCCCAGAACCACAGGGAACCCCAGCTAAGAGTGGCAGGTCAGCTCTCTGGAGGCTGCAAACATCTTTCCCTCAGGTCAGGCTCTGGGAAGGAGCAGCCACCTGACTGAGCCCCTGGGGCTCAACTCTGAGAAGGGCAGAAGGTCGGGGCAGAGAGAGAAACACTCTTTTCCTTTTCCTCTACTCTGATTGAAGTGAAAACACTCTTAAGTTGTTGCTGTTGGGCTCTTCCCCGGGTTGGTCAGAAGACAAGATGGCCGCCTGGATCGTCCCTTGAAGCTGGTTGTTTGGGACAAGGAGGGGGCTTATTTTGCCTTGGGTGCCCTTGAAACAAGCAGGGATAGTGAGAGGGGATGTTGACATGTAGGGGAATGTCCTAGAAAGCTCTGGATTTGGGCCAGGTGTGGTGGCTCATGCCTGTAATCCCAGCATTTTGGGAGGCCGAGGCAGGCAGATCACCTGAGGTCAGGAGTTCGAGACCAGCCTGGCCAATTATGGCGAAACACCATCTCTACTAAAAATATAAAAATTAGCCAGGCATGGTGGTTGTGCACCTGTAATCCCAGCTACTTGGGAGGCTGAGGCAGGAGAATCACTTGAACCTGGGAGGTGGAGGTTGCATTGAGCCAAGATCTCACCATTGTACTCCAGCCTGGGTGACAAGAGCAAAACTCTGTCTCAGAAAAAAAAAAAAAAAAAGCTCTGGATTTGGATTCAAGAGAACTGATTTGAGTCTTGCCTCAGGAATTCTTCCCGGTATTTGTGGGTAGATTAGAAATGCTCTGAGCCTCAGTTTCCCTATCTGTAAAATGGGCACAGGCTTTTTGATGATCAAGTGATTCCTGGGACCCATTAAATTCCCCCAGGCAGGCTGGGCACAGTGGCTTACGCCTGTAATCCCAGCACTTTGGGAGTCCGAAGTGGGCAGATCACTTGAGGTCAGGAGTTCCAGACCAGCCTGGCCAACATGGTGAAACCCTGTCTCTACTAAAAATATGAAAATTAGCTGGGCGTGGTGGGGCACCCCTGTAATTCCAGCTACTCAGAGGCTGAGGCGAAAGAATTGCTTGAGCCCCGTCGGGGGTGGTTGAGGGGGCAGTGGCAGAGGTTGCAGAGAGCTGAGATCGTGCCACTGCACTCCAGCCTGGGCAATAAGCGAGACTCTGTCTCAAAAAAAAAAAAAAAAAAAAATCCCCCAGGCAGCAGTTGAATCATAAATAATCAACACTCAAATCAGTGACGAAGAAAAGAGAATTGTGGTTGTAGTATTCATATAGTTATGTGATTTGGGCAGCAAGTAACAGAAAACTTACACTGGCTGAGAAAAAAAGGATATTTATTGTGTCAGCAGGATGTCCCAAGTTAGGGAGGATATTAAGGCTGGTAAATTCAGGGTCTCTGTGATTCATTAAGGACCCAGTTCTGTCCCTCATGTATTCCTTCAGCATTTAAGCATGGATTCCAACCATGCGTCAGGCACTGTGCGAGGCAACGCCTGCCTGGTGTGCTGGCTTTTTCGTCACACCAGCTTTCCTCAAGGACACAAGATGGCGCCCTTGATCCAGACATCACATCCAGATTCAGCCTCATTCAGTAGAAGGGAAGACAGCTCTTCCTGTCTCTTTTTCCCTGAAGTGTCCTAGCTGGCCTCTCCTCTTGTATTATTGACCAGAATTGTGTCATGTGTCCCACGCTTCAGCCAATCAGCAGGCAGGAAACAGCAATTGGCCTAAAGAAGCAGATGGCGATATGGAGGAAGGAAGTGACTCCAGCCAGGTCTGGGTTCTATGAGAAAGAGGATGTGGGAATTGATATTGCCTAGGCAACCGGTAGCATCTACTACAGTCCTTTTTGCAAATGTCCACCCTCCACCCCACATTCTCATCAAGAATGGCTGTGGCTCATTCTGGGTCTGTGAAGAGGTCACTTCTCTAGGGGCGGATGGGATGGGCCTGCCAACAAAATCAAAACACCCTCCCAACTCAAAGAGACTCAGTAACTTCTAAGGTGAGTGTTTAATTCATTTATTTTGTTATTTTATTTTATGAGACAGGGTCTTACTCTGTCACCCAGACTGGAGTGCAGTGGCATGATCTTGGCTCACTGCAACCTCCATCTCCCAGGCTCAAGCAATTCTCTTGCCTCAGCCTCCTGAGTAGCTGAGATTACAGGCGCATGCCACTATCTCCCGGTTAATTATTTTTATTTTTTTATAATGAAATAATTTTGGCTATGAATTTTCCTATGAGTATACTTTTAGCCATGTAGTAAGTTTTTCCAACTGTGATTTTTCTAAATATTTGATGATTTGGATATTGACTATGACTAAATAGCTGTTTGGGGGAACTTAAAAATCTTCAAGTCATTGGGATTTTGTTTGTTGCAGTAAAATCTTAAAGATGACCTTTCCCAATGTTCTCAAAGTGTGCGACATGCGCTGGTGGTATGCCAGAATATTCTCAGGTGATACAATGGACATAGGATCACACTTAAAAACCCCATATTCTCTTTTCAGTTCTCTGTATTCCCTGACTGTATCAAGGTCTCAGTTTGGTGCTTCTGTGTTTAAATGCCTTCCCAACATTCACTAATCTTTGTTTTCAAATAGAGAAAACTCAGAATCTCTGGAAGGACATGGTATCTAGGAAGAACTTAAAAACATTTTAATTTCGTGGCTGGGCATGGTGGCTCGTGCCTGTAATCCTAGCGCTTTGGGAGGCCAAGGCAGGTGGATCACCTTAGGTCAGGAGTTCAAGACCATCCTGGCCAACATGGTGAAATCCCGTCTCTACTAAAACTACAAAAAAAAAAAAAAAAAAAATCAGCTGGGCATAGTGGTGTGCACCTGTAATCCTAGGTACTCGAGAGTCTGAGGCAGGAGAAGCACTTGAACCTGAGAGGTGAAGGTTGCAGTGAGCCGAGATCGTGCCACTGCAGTCCAGCCTGGGCGACAGAGTGAGACTGTGTCTCAAAAATAAATAAATAAAATAAAAAACATTTTAATTTCATTTTATTTTTAGTGTGATAAAGCCTTCTCTTTATGGCAAATGATACAGTTTTCTAGATAAAGTAGTGGTCTCAAGTGTAGTTTACAAGAAAGTCATTTAATAATAAAAATATAGCTTATAAAAAAAGAATACTTAGATGATTTAAGGAACTATATTAAATGAATAAATATTCATGGGGAAAAGTATGACTATGTTATAGAAATGATTGATATTTGGGAATCATTAATTTATCCCAACCCTATATCCACGCTTGATCCCTTTTTACCACCAAGCCTACACCTCTCTGTTTGCATACCTCCTGTGACAGGAGGTTCATCGTCTCTGAAGACTGTAAAAAAGCAGCATCCTTAGTTTAGATGCCCTTCTCCGTTCCCCTGCCCTGTGTGCCCTTTGCAGTCTAACTTTGTGATGTCCTCCCACCGAGGGCAAAGCATAATTTCCCATACCCGGGCTTGACCATGCGACTTGTCTTGACCAATGGGATGTTAGCAGACATGCCAGGGCCAGCCCTCAGGAAGAGGATAAGAGGCACCCAAGTCACCCCAGGCAACCTAGCTGAGATCAGAGGAACCCCACAGCTGCATGAGAAATTAATGTTTTTGGATACCACAGGTTTTTTATGAGTGTGTGTGTGTGTGTGTGTGTGTGTGTGTGTGTTTTAAGTGCAGGCAGCAATAGCTAATGGTTACAGACACTAGAAGAGAGAGTAAATAGAACCCGGGCAGGCCAAAAAAACTAAGTGTCTACTATATTCCATATTATAGATGAGGAAACAGGTTCAGAGAGATGAAGACTCTTGCCCAGGGCACCTGGATGCTAAGCGGTGGAGTTGGGACCTGAACCCAGGCATCCTGTCTTCAGAACCCATGCTGGAGAGAAAGCACTCTGGTCCCTGGGCAGTGAGAGGTAACGAGGCCAGACCACTTCTGCAGCGAAGGCCCTGGCTGTTGCCTGTCACTTTCATGGAGCTCCCAAGCCTGTCAGCATTCACTGAGAGCGCCATACCCCTAACTTTATTCCAACAAGGACTGCTTATTGTGCACATGTATGTGTATTTAATAATGATAAGGCACTTGTATGTCATATTTGACAGGAGGGCTTTTTCTTCCCAAGTTTAAAGCACTACTGGGAAAGAATTAGTGCTACTGGAGGCAAAAACAAAGGGACCCCATCAGAAAAGACAGTCTCTGAAACTCTGGGATCTTAATTGAACAATTACCTCTTATGCCTATGAATGGTTCATTATTACATGCCCTGTTATTATTAGCTGTTATTATTGTTTTAGATGAATGCTGGGAATTTTGTTTTAATCAAAAGCCATATTCAGCCACACCGTTCATCTCCCCGCAAAATGCATGCTTCTGACATTTCCGAATGTGATAATGTCGTAGTCGGCAGTTGGTCCCCGCACCTCGCCCAGATAACAGTGTATTCGGATCATTTCAGTTGTCTGGATGGAGCGGTTAAATACTCCAGGCCTCTGTTCATGCTGTTATTAATTTTTGGCTCCCTGGTGAAAGCATTTATATAAGAATCTAGCACCTCCTATCTTTTATTCTTTAGGAATCCAGTGTCACTGAGGACAAGGAAGTGATCTTTGTTCATCCCAAGCTTTTGAGATAGAAATAAGAGGGAGGGCAGTGATGGAGCCAGAGGTCAGGATGGGAGAGGCACTGAGTGGTGGAGACCCAAGCCCCAGGACTGAGGGGTGGAAGTCTGGCTCAGGAGAGGCCAGGCTGGGAGTCTTGTGTTCTTAGAGGGAATCAGAGAAAGGGGGAAGCAATATGGATAAGGCACCTGCCATGTGTTAGACGCCGTGCTCAGTGTTTGGCATTCATAATCTCAGGAACCGTATGCGGGAGCTCATGAACCAGTGTTTGTACCATCCTAGAAATCATGCCCCCTCTTCCTTACAACACCTGAGCCAATCACCATGACTCCTTCCCTTACTAATTATCGGTGTGGGAATAGCCATGTGACTCAGTTTTGCCCCATGAGACAAGCGGGAAGGTCTGCTGGGGGAGGGGGAATTCTGGGAAAAGTTTCTGGGAAAGTAAGAGAAATCTAGGAAAAGACTATCCTCTCTGTTGCTGGTCACTAATGCATCTGGATGTGATGCCTGGAACTGCAGCAGCCACTTTGTGCCCCTGAGGGGCCTTGACAGAACACAAAGATGAAAAGGACATTGGTCCCTGATGACACCATTGAGCTGCTGCTTTAACCAACTGTGAGGCCACCCTGCCTTAAGGCTTCTCATGATTATTCCAGATAATAAATGTCCTTTCTCATTTAAACCAGTTGAGTCAGGGGGATTTTCTGATATTTGGCCCAAATCATGCAGATACAAGTACAAATTTGTATCCCCATTTTACAGATGAAGAAAGTGAGACCCAATCAAGTAAATGCCCATGACTAAGGACACATAGCCTGGATGTGGTGGAGTTGAACCTTTCTAGGGGGTGGCAGGATTTTTTTTTTATATATATACTTAGTGTTTTTGGCCTTTCCAAAGCAGGCCCACATTCTATTTCTCCATAGCAGCAGGCTGTAATGGCTGCTAACAGGTAAGGGCAGGAGAGGTTGGGGTTTGGAGCAGGGACTCAAACTCAGGTCCGCAGATCTCAGCTTAGGGTCTTCTTAGCAGCTCAAGGTTCTTAGTGACATTAGAGAGTCCCCGTTCTGTTGGCACCCCTTAGTTTTGGGGGTACATCCCCTGGATCCCACAGATCTGCCCTTGGCTAGCACAGGGTGGGGCTGCTGAGGTCCTGGAGATTGGTCACCAGGGACCACTGTCGTCACATCAGGGGCCTCCTCAGAGGGGTTCAGAAGGAAGCTTGGAACCTGGGGATCTGGTCAGGAAGACTCCCTGTGAGCACCCTGTTGGGTGTGCCCTGAGGATTTGAGACAGGAAATATCCCACCCCCACCCTCATACCCTCACCCCAAGAAGGAGAGAAGGTGGCCTCGACTGCCTCTGGAGAGTTCAGGACCAAGTTGCTGTGTGCCTTCAGGCAAGTTGCCTCCCCTCTCTGAACCTCAGTTTCCTCTCTTTCAAAATAAGAGTACTCATCCCTACTTCTCAAATGTGGCTTCTTCCTCTTCCCTGAGGGCCTTCCCCTTCTTTTGTGCCTAATTCAATATGATGGACAGGACCAGTTAGGGTGTACTAGAAATGAGACCCAGCCACCCAGGTCAGGGTTGGGTTCCAGTCCTTGCTCTGCCACAAACTCATTATGAGTCCTTGCAGTGTAATTGGGGAAACTGAGGTCCAGAGAGGAGAAAGGACTTACCCAGTTTCCCCAGTTGCAATACAAGAGGCAGGACTCAGCATTTCCTGAAGTCCTGTTTGTTCCATGGGGTGTAAACAGATGGAAACAAAAACTTAGGTGGTCAAAAAAGTTAGGGAAATGCTGGGTTAAAGCTAAAAGGGGGCTGGGCATGGTGGCTCATGCCTATAATCCCAGCACTTTGGGAGACCTTCAAGGCAGGCGGATCACTTGAGGTCAGGAGTTTGAAAACAGCCTGGTCAACATGGCAAAACCCCATCTCTACTAAAAATACAAAAATTAGCCGGGCATAGTGGTGCATGCCTGTAATTCCAGCTACTCGGGAGGCTGAGGCAGGAGAACCACTTGAACCTGGAAGGCAGAGGTTACAGTGAGCTGAGACTGTGCCACTGCAAAAAAGTTAAAAGGGAATCTTGCCTGCAGGATCTGTTAGCGTCTTTAATATGTTAATGTGATTTGTGTATCCCCAAGAGCCGGGATAGGCATCTGTTTCTCAAACTCTTTTGACTGGGAAACCCACTTTCCAAGGTGACTTAGAAGTCAGCTGCACTAGGCAAGGACGGGAATACTCCACCTTTGTTATATGTCTTTTACCGAATGGCTCTGTGCTACCCAGGGGATTTGACCACCTATCTCCTAAGTTAAACCTCACATGGTACATACATTAAAATATTAGCCTCATATTATTTTATTTTATGAGACGAGGTCTTGTTTTGTTGCCCAGGCTGTAGTGCAGTGGTGTGATCATGGCTCACTGCAGCCTCGACCTCCTGGGCTCAAGTGATCCTCCCACCTCAGCCTTCTGAGTAGCTGGGACTACAGGCACACACTACACCCAGCTAATCTTAAAATTGTTTGTACAGATAGGGGTCTCAAGATACTGCCCAAGCTGGTCTTGAACTCCTGAGCTCAAGTGATCCTCCAGCCTTTGCTTCCCAAAGTGCTGGGGTTACAGGTATGAGCCACAGCTCCCCGTTGGAGCCTCATTTTACAGTTGGGAAATAGGTGACTCAGGAGTGATCACTTGCCTGAGGCCACACACACCTGCACACAGCCTCAGGATGGAACGAGTTCTGTCTGACCCTCAGACAACTACATCCCATAGCACTCAGAGGGGTCCTCTTACAGGACGAATCTGCCCTATCATCCTGACCACACATCACCTGATGCCACCTCACTCCTCCAGGTGCCACCACTTCCTTGATCAGATCTGGAAATTGAGGCTCAGAGAGGCACACAAGTCACCCAGGTTCACACGTGAAGTCAGTGGGATACGAAGTTCAGTTTTCTTGCCTCCTCCCCTCCCCTTGCCACTCACTGGCGAGCTGGTGATGGTGGCAATTTAAACAGAAAACCTTTAGTCCCTTGCTCTCACCTATCGCGCTGGCCGGACCCCACCTTCTCCAGCCAACGTTGGGGGTGGGACGGGGTGTGGGCCCTTTAAGAGCCCCCGGGAGGGATGGGCAGGCGCAGTGGTGCTGGGCACACGTGGAGCTGGGCGTGAAGGAGTCCAGGCTGCAGCCGAGGGAGCCGAGTAGGGCAAAGTTCGGAGTCGCTGTTTGGATGGCAAGTTCAGAAGCTGGAACTTGTCTCAGTTTCCCCGCTCCAGAAATGGGGTTGTGATCTAAAGACAGGGATACGAGTGAAGAAAACAGAGCCACCCTGGAAAGGTGAGTGTCTACTAACACAGCTTCCTCTATCCAAATCTGCGCCTGAGCCCCTGTGGCCTTCTGGGGCAGCTCTGATCTCTCTGTAAGGTCACCTGTCTCTGACATGGGGTGATCTTCTAATGGTCACTATGACAGGAAGTGATAGCTGAGGTTTTCTGCACACCTGGCTACCGTATTGGACAGCTCTGTGGTAAAGGGTGTGAGCCCAGGACAGCTAAATAGAGAGAGAAGGATCCTAGTGTCAGAATAGAGACCTAGAGAAGGACTGCAGCTCCCGCCCAGGGCCTGGATGAGATGGTGGCTTCTCCTCTCTCCCTCACCCACCGGGACATCTGGGCAGTCGGGGCTCTGGGATCCAAGGCTGGGCCTGGGTTCTGGAGCCAAATTGGCCACATTTGGTGGTTGTCAGTTGTTTTCTATTCTCTGCAAAGGGTTGCAGCTGGGAACTCGGACTCAGAATCAGACAGGCCTGTGTTCTATCCCAGCCACTTCTCCATTCTTCATCGTCAATCCTCAGCTGTGTGACTTTGGGCAAAGTGATTGCCCTTCTGTGGGTCTCACTAACCTTGTCTGTAATGTGGGTGCATGCACCTCCGTTGCGCCAAGTGGTTGTGAGGAACAAGTAACGTTTAGCCCCGAGCCTGGTATCCGGTCTGCCTGCAGTAAGTGTGGGATCTCAGTAATTGTAGCAGTGATAGCAATGCTTTCGTCACCTGTCCTCCCCCATCAATGTGGTAATCAAAGGAGATTGATTGTATAAAGAAACCATGCTAGAATGGCCACTGGAGGGCACTTTGAGATCAGCCAGCCCAGTTCCTAGCTGGGGAAACTGAGGCCCAAGGAGGCACAGGGAGTCAGGGCTAGAGCCCCAGCTGGGTTCCTGGGTCCAGACCCAGACTGTGCCATGCGCCCCTACATGCCACGCACACAGACCCCACCCTGTGGAGGATGAGGAGGTTTTTCCAGGATAGCAGGTGCATCCTTTGCCCTGATATCCAAATATGAGGGATCCGGCACGGAGAGTGGCTCCAGCCTCTTCCGTTTCCCCTCTCCTGATGCCCCAGTGTATGCCTGGCAGTTGACCAAGGACATGGGGACCTGGGTGACCAAGTTGGTGCTTGGGTGGCCCCAGTGGTGACGCCTGGGAACAGCTGAGACATAGGCCACCTCCCAGTGTAACACCTGGCCCTAGGCCTTGGTTTCCTGCCCCACTCCCTCCCAGGTGCTCACACTGTGCTTTTGTCTGCTTGAATTCCATCTCTGGTTCTGGTGCCGCCCCCCTTGGGAAATGGATTGGTTAGGGTCACTCACAGTGGCATTATCAGGACTGGAACCCAAGTCTAGCCCACTGCAGAGGCTGGGCCTGCTGGGCTTGCCCCGTCCAGGCACCCCTGGGTTCCAGATGCACCCAGGTGGGCTTTGATTATGAATGGGGGTGGGGGTGGGGCTTGCAGCCAGAACACCTTGCTCCCTCTCAACATCCTCGTGGCCATTGGTCAGGTTGTGTCCTCATCTGTAAAATGGGCATGATTTTATCATCTACCTGATAGACTCAAGTGAGGTCAGAAAAGCACTCCTTCAATTGCTGTTTATACTAGTTGTGTCCTATTTGTGATGATTCCCAGCAGCCTTCCATGCAGCTCTGCCTTTCCCAGCTCCTCACCCCACAGGGCCTGGCTCCTGCTCCCCAGGGGCTGGGGTGATGTGCTTGGCTCATTGACCCAGTGCAGAAGGGCCTGGGTCATGCCCTGGACACAGTCCCTTCCTCTCGGAGCCTCTGTTTCCTCTTCTGTGGACTGGGTAGTATGTGCTGCCTGACTTGGATGCCTGGTTTCAGGGAGGTGGACCACCCACCGCAGAGTCGAATCCAAGGCGTCCCCTCTGCCCCCATCTCTGCCCTGGACTTCACCATTGCCAGCCACCCTGGCAGGGCTCTGTGAATGGGAGGGGAGGCCTGCCTTAGCCGGAAGTTCTCCAGTTCCTCCGGCCCTGATATTGGGCTAGGAGGCTGGGGGAGAAGAGCTGGGAGGAGGCGAAGGCAGGAATGGGATACAGGGAAGAGTCCATGCTGTGAGGTTTGAACCCTAGCTTCCCACAGATTTGCTGTGTGACCTTGCACAGATCACGACATGTCTTAGTTTTTTCCTCTCGAACGCCTCCCACCCTGCAAGGGTGTTGTGAGGCTCTGGCAAGATACAGTATGTAGGAAAATGCCTGGTCCACAGCCAAGGCCTAATAAATGCTGAGCTCCCTGGGGCAGGAGTGGTCTCCTGCAAATCCCCAGGCACCAGAGCAGGGGGTGGGTGGACACTGGGGTGTCTGGCCTGGCTGAGATGGGGTTGGCCATGGAGATGGCTGCTGCCTAGCCACTGTGGCCTGTCCCCAGCCCCACTGCCACCATGGTCCCTTGGAGCATGCCAGGCACAGAGGAAGAGCTGGGAAGAAATTGTGATGGAGGGGAGATGCCCCCTCGAGATCACCATGAAGGAAATGAGGAAGAGGGCCCCCGTTTGGTTCTGTCTCTGCTGCTCTAGGGATCGATTGCTGGCTGTGACCTAGCAGCCATCAGCCTGTGTGCTAAATGACAATGTCCATCTTGAAAGAGCTGGAATAGGGGAAGCACTGAGGGCAGGATGCTCCACGCACAGGAGGTACCCGGAGGTTCCTGGCCTGCTTCCCTCCCGGGCTGCAAGCCTGGTCAGCTGGGAGGAGACAGCCCCTTTCACTCCTAAGGGGAGGAAGAAAGAAAACGAAAACAAGAGCTACAAAAGCAACCAGACAGCTGAGACACCATCTGTGTTTTCCTTTTTTTTTCTTTCTCTTCATTTTTAAAACAATATAGTGCAGACTGCACTTCTCACAGTAGAATATAATGGTCAATTTTAGTATAAAAAAAAAACATTCTCAGAGATTTGTAAATGCACTTAGTGCTTGAACAGGCCTTGGAGAGAGATACAGTACCGCTGCCAGAGCGCCAGAGGGGCCAGGACTTGAGGACTTCATGAGGGGACTCCTGCCTATCTTTCCCCGCCTTGATCGTGTGGGACAGGCCTTGGAGGGTGGTTTGCAGGAAAGGAGTTGGATTGGGCCTCCCAGTTAAAACCAGGAGGGTCCCAAGAGATCCCTCTAAGAAGGCAAGGGAGGTTCTCTCTGAATGGGATCTAAGATTGCAGGCCCATTGTTAGCCCCTGTGGTGCCTTTGTGCGAACAGGAAAATGACGCCCCTTCCTCAAGATGCAGAAAATTGTAATAAATATACAAGTTTGGGTGAAAGTGGTGTCTCCTTGGACAAGGTGCCCTTGTGCAGTGCACAGCCTGAACAACTGTACCCAGCAGCCCTATAAGATGTATTGGCGGGAAGGGGGAATATAAGATGTATTGGAGGGAAGGGGGAAGATGCTAGTCCAGGGTTTGGAGAATGGGGATGGGGGTGCAACTCTGTGTTAGGAAGGAATGGTGGGGGTAGGGGAAGGAGGAACAGGGGGACTGGTATAGTCCCTGGGGCCTCTGTCAGAGTGGTCTTCACCTGGCTGGTGGGGAGACACTTTGGGCCCAGTGACTTCCTATTGGCCTCCTGTGCCCCTTTTCCAGAATACTGGGGAGCCAGTGTGGGGAGACACAGCTGCCTGACCCCTGGGAGGCTGCTCTGCCCCCACCCTGACTCTGGTGTGCCTGTTTCCTCCTGCACCCCACCTTGGCCTGGGCCCCTGTCCCAGGAGGCCCAGAAAGAACCATTCCCATTTTTGAGTGGTTTCTCTCCCCCTGCCTCTGCCAGCTTAGATAAAGGAAGGCATGGGCGTCAGTGGCTGCCCCCAGGCCCTCACTGTGTCCTGGGGCAACTGATGGTGGGGAGGAGCCTTGGTATGTGAGGTTGCCCTGCCACCCTCCATTTGGCTGCAGCGAGGCGGCAGCCAGCCTGGCTCCCCTGTGGGCATCAGCAGGCACAGGGTGGGGCTGAGCGCCCCTGTGAGCCGCCCACCCTGTTCTGCGGCCTGCCTCCCGGCCCCGCGCCCCGTCTGCATGTCCATATGTCCGCAGGGCAGGCCTTATCTGTAGACGGGTAGGCGGATGTGGGCATGCTGGTGGTCGAGTAGCCGGGGCACGGCCACCGTCTCATAGCCCTTGCCCAGCATCTGCTCCTTGATGCAGGGTGGCCGGATGTCGTTGATGAGATACTCCAGTGACTGCAGGCTGCTGCTCAGCACCGATGTGTTGCACACACTCTTGCTGGGCAGGCCCGAGAGGGCATCTGCAGGGGGCCCAGCCAGCTCCCGGGCTGCCCCCGGCCCCAGCTCCGTGACCGCCACCGCCGCCGCCGGGTTGTAGCAGTCGCTGGTGGGGGTCACCAGCACACTGTTCCAGGGGGCCGCAAAGTACTGGCCCACGGTGAAGCTGGTGGGCAGCCCCACGCCACAGTTGAGGGGTGACCCGCTGGCCCGCTCATATGCCCGGCCCCCGCAAACCTCAGGGGACTTGCTGGCCACCGTGCTCCCACTGTAGGCACGCAGTGGCTGGGGCGGCGGTGGGGGCGGCTTCTGTGGCCACAGCAGGTAATCCAGGCCGCTGTCTGCATACCCTGCAGGCTTGGCGGCCCCAGCCAACGTCAAGGCTTGGGTGGCTCCCTGGCCCAGCTCAGTGCCTTTCCGGCAGTCAGGCAGACCGGCTGCGGCCGAGTAGGCCATGCTGGGGAAGCTGGGCACTGGGCCGTGCTTGGCAGGGCTGGGATGGGGAACAGCCACGCCCTGGCAGGCAGGGGGTGCGGCGCCCGGGGCCTGGCACTGCTGGTTGAGTTGGTAGAGGAGGCTGTGGATGGAGGGCAGGTTGGAAGGTGGCAGGGGCAGGCCCCGGCCTGGCAGGGGGATGACGGAGGCGGCAGTGGCGGCTGCGGGCAGGCCGGGTGGTGGAGCAGGCGCCTCGGGTGGCTTGGGGTAGGCCAAGGGCCCCAGAGTGCTGGGCACTGGGTAGGGCGCAATGCCCACCTGCACAGCGGCCGGTGACAGCTTGGTCCGCTTGCCCTCGGCGCTCTTGAGCACACTTTTGGCGGGCCCAGCTGGTGCGGCCGTGCTGGAGGAGGAAACCGCGGCCTTGACGATGGCCAGAAGGCCCTGGTAGCCAACGGTGTGCTGTGGGTAAGGGCTGTAGCGCTGGCCACTGGTGTCATAGCCATTGACTGTGCGGCTGAGGTGCTTGTGCTGGGGCACACGGATGTTGGTGGGGAAGATCTTGATGGACAGTGGGCTGTTGGCCACCTTCTCGGCATAGGCGTCCAGTTCTGCTGGGCTCGGGTAGCGGGAGGAATGCATGGCGCTGGCCACCGCCTCGCCTGTGGGAGGAAAGCAGGTGTGAGGGTCCATCAGGAGGCCACGCCCACCTCTCCCCACAGGGCTCACGAGTCCTGCCCCCTCCACTCATTTCCCATTCATTTTACTCCTTATTCCTTCTACATTTTTAAACTTCGAATTTCAGTGTAAAGTGCAGGGAACTGCCTGCATCATAAGCTTGATGAACTTTCACAAAAGGAACACACCTGTTTTATGGTACCCAGGCCAGGAGACAGGACACTGCTAATCCTCTGTAGGGTCCCTGGGCTCCTCCCAGTCTCTAACCACACCACGCTAACCACTATCCTGACTTCTAACATGGACTGGTTGTGCCTGGTTTGTGTATGTGGTAAGATGGAATTGTACAGTATGTACTCACTTGCACCTGGCTTCTGTCACTTCATGCTATGTGAGTGTCATCCGGGTGGCTGTGTGGGGAGTAGTCTGGTCTGTCTCATTGCCGTATGGTATTTGTTGTGTGACTATGCCGCAATCTATTCATCGTTTCTGTTCTTTTAGAGACAGGGTCTTGCTCTGTCACCCAGGCTGGAGTGCAGTGGTGCAGTCATGGCTCACTTACAGCCTCGACCTCCTAGGCTCAAGTGATCCTAGGCATGCGCTACCATGCCTGGCTAATTTTTGTATTTTTTGCAGAGACGGGGTTGTGCCACGTTGGCCAGGCCAGTCTCAAACTCCTGAGCTCAAGTGATCTTCCTGCCTCGGCCTCCCAAAGTGCTGGGATTACAGGCATGCGCCACTGCACCTGGCCCATCCTTTCTATTCTTGATGGCATTTGGGTTGTTTCTAGCTGGGTGAGGTGGCTCACACCTGTAATCTCAGCACTTTGGGAAGCTGAAGTGGAAGGATCGCTTGAGCCCAGGAGTTCAAGATCAGCCTGGGCGACACAGCAAGACCTCGTCTTTATGGGGGGGGGGAAAAAAAAAGCCAAGCATTATGGTGCATGCCTGTAGTCCTAGCTACTTTGGAGGCTGAAGTGGGAGGATCACCTGAGCCCAGGAGTTGGAGGCTGCAGTGAGCTGTGACTGTGCCATTGCATTCCAGCCTGGCCAACAGAGAAAGACCTTGTCTCAAAAAAATAAAAGTAAATAAATACAGTGCCACGGCCCTTAGTGCATGCAGAGTTCTGTTGGAAATATACCCAGGAATGGAATTTCTAGGTCACAGGGGAGATGCCCCTGCCCGGCTTCGGGAGAAAATGCCTGACCGTTCATCCGTGAGACCATGCCAGGCTACACTCCCACCCGCAGAGCACAGGAGTTCCAGTAGCCCCACAACCTGCCAGTGCTTGGTGTCATCTTTCATTCTGTCACCACTCTGGGGGACATTCCTTCCTTCTAACCCTTTTATCCTCCCTGTGCCTCCCTTCCTCACCTGTGAAATGGGATGATGACCCCCTGCCCACCTCATGGGCTGGTTAAGCGTGCTACTACGTGAACATGGCAGATGGGGCTTAGCGCCACGGCGAGCTGCTGCCTCTTGCTTCCTGGCCCCTCCTTGAGTCTACCGTTCACCTGAAAGGCCAGCATGGCTGCTGCTGCCTTTTTAGCGAGCCGCCTGCATGGGGCTGAAGGGTACGCTCTGTGCTACAGGCTGACTGTCCCCACTGTAAGTGGACACAACTGGCCCTGCCATGGGGAAGGAGGGCCATGGCGGGCAGACTCCTGCCCCCATCCATAGCCCCTCCCTGGTCCTGAGACATTCCCAAGGGCAGCCCACGGCTTTCCCAGGGCTGAGGGGGTGTGGAGAGTGGTGGTGGTGGAGTTCCATGAGGCAGATCGAATGGCCCTGGGCATGTAGTTTGCCCAGCTGAGCCTCAGTTTTCCCACCTGTAGAATGGGGGTCATGATCACGCCAGGTCTCCAAGGTAGCCTCAAGGAATGGAGGCGCCAGGGGGCTCAGTAGTGGGTGAGGTACATGACAGGTGCTTGGAGCTCATTACTTTCAGGGGGGCTTGGGAGAGGAGCTTCACCACTCAGCCTCTGCTTCCTCATCTGTCAAATGGGGTGATGCTGCTGCTAATACTACTTCCCAAGGTGGCTGGGAGGGTTTGACGGGTCATGTGCGGTAGATGGCGTTAACAAAAGCTGGTGTTCTGTGAGCGTGAGTATTACTACCTTCCCCGTCTGCCCAGAGAAAGGGCCCTCCCAGAAAAGGGGCAGGGGACTCATGCCACCCTTCTGACGGGCACAGGTGGGACTGGCATGGCAGCTGGGGATAGAGTGCAGACCCTGCTACCTCCCCACTGATCAGAAGGCCGCAGGCCATGTCCCATCCTTCTAAAGCATTGTCCCTGACACCCTCGTGGGCTCACAACCAATCCAAGTGAAATGGGATGGAGAGGAACAGGTGGCGGCGGGACATGGGGGTCCAGAGATAGCTTTCCAAAAGGAACTGTATCCTGGTTAAGTCCTGGGCCACTGGTAGAAGGGGTGAAAAGGGAGGGAGAAACAGATTTCAGGCAGAGTAAACAGCCCAGGCAAAGGCCCTGAGGCAGAGAAGTAGTCCGGGTGGGAACTGTAAATGACTCGGGAGGAGAGAGGGAGCCCGGGGCAGGCTTGCAGAGAGAAGCCCGAGAGAGGTGGCCGGCCGGGAGGGCCTCTTCACTGCAGGACAGCGGCTCTCACTGCACGGGGCACTCTGGCTGTGTGGAGAGACATGTTTGGCTGTCACAGCTAGGGGTAGAGGTGTTATTGGCATCGGGTGGGTCATGGCCCGGGATGCCAGCAAACATCCTACAATGCATAGGACAGCTCTGCCACAGAGAAGGGTCCAGTCCCAATTGTCAGCAGGGCCAACGGGGAGAAGCCCCGACCTGGGGCACTGGGCAGCCATGGGAGGTTTTAAGCAGGGTAAGGCATGGGCAGGCCTATGGGCCTAGGCAAATGAGCTTAGGTTGGCTTATTTGCCTCTGCCCTAGGGTGAAGGGTGTGGTCTGACCTGGCCAGGGCAGCAGGGAGTGAAGAAGTAGGTGGCTCTCCGTCCATCTGGCCTCACTGAGGCTGGGCAAGTGGACCCGGCCGTGGACCCCCATCCCGATTCTGCCTGGAGCAGCCTCCTCCTAAGTGGCCTAAAATAAACTCGGTGTGGAGAATGGAAATGTCATTTTGGCCAACGGGGGAATCTTTCTCCGAGATTGGATTTAAACTACATTATACAAGCAATTTCATGGGCACTTAGCACCACTCGGAGAGTCCCGCAAAAAAGGGACCAGCTCTTCATTTACCAGCCATAAATCAGCAGTTGCTATAATGAGCACAAAAATGTCACTTTTATGCAATTTTACAGATGAACAAAACTGGTGAAATTAACTGTGGTAACCTACTGGAGTCAGCAAAAGCAGCTGCCGAGGAAAAAAAAATTATATCTGTATGTATTTTTGTTCCTCTTAAACTCTCTTCCCAAGCAAGTTTCTGCCATTGTGGTGTGAAAACTCATTTGTCCTCACCATTATACTTTCATTTGGAGTTTATCTTGAGTATCCAATGAGCCACCAACTGTGAAAATGATTAAATCTACAAAATCTATCTAATGGATGGAATAAATTGGTGTTTAAAACCTTAAGAAGAAGAAGAAAAAAAAAAGAGTGCCTGTTCCTAGTCCCCATTCACTGAAAGAAGGGGCATTTTGCCCCCAAGTGGTCAACAGGGCTCACTGAGGGTGACCTGGTCCCTCTGCCATTCCACAGAAAGTGCCATAATACAGAAGCTCATTTTGGTGAGCGTCTGGTATGTGCTAGGCTCCATGGCCATGGCTTTTTTTCTTTTTCTTTTTTTTTCTGAAGACAGGGTCTCACTCAGGGATGCAGTGGCACAATCATAGCTCACTGCAGCCTCAACCTCCCAGGCTCAAGTGATCCTCCTGCCTCAGTCTCCCAAGTAGCTGGAACTACAAGGGTGTGCCACTACACCTGACTAATTTTTGTATTTTTTGTAGAGATCGGGTCTCACTATGTTGCCCAGGCTGGTCTTGAACTCATGGGCTCAAGTGACCCTCCCACCTTGGTGTCTCAAAGTGCTGGGACTACAGGTCAGCACTTTGAGATGCCACGGCACCCAGCCTCCATGGCTTTTCTTGACGACTCTCATTTGGAGGCCCCAACAACCTAGAGGTGGGAGATGGTCCCCGTTTTACTGATGAGGAAACAGACAAGTTAGGACATTTGGCAGCTGGCCTCCATGATCTGCCACTCACACCAATGATTTTTATACCTCCTGGTATTCATGCCCTTGTCCAGTCCCTGGGACCCACACCAAACAGGACTGACCTGTATAACTAGTGTGATACTCTGGAAGTGAAAATATAGGGCTTCCAGGGCTCAGTCATAAAAGTAGTTGTGGCTTCCTCCTCACTCGCTCTCTCAGACCACTTGCTCTGGGGGAAGCCACTGTTGTGTCAGGACACTGAAGCAGCCCATGGAGAAAGAGGCCCCTGTGGCCATGAACTGCAGCCTTCGGCCAAGAAGACCATGTGAGACTTCTTGGAAGCAGATCCTCCAGCCCCAGTCAGGCCTTCGGATGAGAGTGCAGCCCTGGCCAATATCCTGACTGCAACCTTATGACAGACCCTGAGCAGAACCACTCAGCCAAGCTGCTCCCAACTTCCTAAGCCACAGAAACCATGAGAGATATTAACTGACTGTTGCTGCCTTAAGCCACTGAGTTTTACTTGTCACACAGCAGTAGGTGACTCATGCAGGTCCCGCTGTACAGAGGAGGAAGTGGAAGCTCAGAGTTTCCCGAGAGCATGCAATCAACAAAGGGTGGAGCTGAGATTCAGGCCCAGTCTGTCTGCTTTCCAGGCTGTCTTCACCCTACCTCCACCTGGAGGCAGGGCGAAGCCAGGGTCTTCATGAGGCCCTCTTCTTCTCTAGAATCAGGAGGAGGACAGTCCTGAGGAGGGACCACAGAGTCAGCCTAGAGGTTCAAGGAGGCAGGGAGGCCACCCATCAGAGGCCACCCAGGGAGGCAGCTCTCACACCTGTCCTGGGCTTCTGCCTGGCACTTAGCAACTTCCAGCTGGTGGCCCTGAGCCCCAGTCCCTCTTAGAGATGGGCTTGGGGGAGCTGCTCAGTGCTTCAACGTGCTTCGAATGTGAGTGCCTTCAGGTGGGGCATGAGCCTCCAGGTCACTGGAGTCCCTGTCTGAAGCCTGGCCTGGCCACAGTGCCCCGGTGGCCCCTGGAAGCCTTTGGGTTTGCAGCTCCTCCTTTACATCTTGTTCCCTGAAGGACTTTCCTGAGCCCACCTGTGGGTGCCTCAAACCCAACCTGTTCCACTAGAGTAGCAATGGAGGTGGCTTGGGGTCCCAGACTACTTGGGGCCCTGACCCCAGCTTGGTGAAGGCTCCAGACTCTCCCTTGAAAGTGGGCCCAGCTGCGAGTGTTTAGTGCAATTGCACAGTCCCGTTTTGGTAAATGTAATGACAGGAAAAGGTCTTACATGAAGGAAGTGGGTGAGCCAGTGGGCTGGGGCAGGCTTCTCAGCAGTGGCAAGGATGGTGGGGAGGGGGCCTGTGGCTTCATGACTCCATTCTATCAAATAGGATGCCACGGAAGTGGTGCCGTGTGACTCTCATGGCTGGGTTGTAAGAGGCAATGTGGCTTCCACCTGGAATATGTTCTCTGGGGACCTCCATCCTTGGAACATGGCCACTGCATTCTAAGGAAGCTGAGGCCTAACATGTGAGCATGCAGGTCTTCAGAAGATTTCCGTGGCCCCTACCATCACCAGGACATCACAGGGCAGCTGCACCCTCCCCATTGTGCCCGGCCCCTATTCCTGAGCATAAGTGGCTGTTTGGCACTGCTGGTTTTGGGGTTACCACACAGCTACAGTAACCAGAACAGCAGGGCATGGGACTATGAGTGGCGAGATAGAGGGGCACCTAGCTTGGACAGGGTGGTCAGCAAAGAAGCCTCCTCTGATAATGTGGCTTTGGAGTACAGATTGGAGGGAGGTGGGCAAAGGAGCCATGTGGATGGCTGATGGAAGGTAGTCTTGGGGGGCTGGTGAGTGCATGGGACCTGGGACCTGGCGCAGCTGGGGAAGCAGTTGGGGTGGGGTGGGGAAGACAGGCTGGCAGGCTGGAGAGGTGGGAGTGCACTGCAAACCGGCAGGCTTCAGGGCCACTGCCAGGACCTGGGGGTTTCCTCCATGTTGGAAGGTTCTGAGCCGAGAAGAGAGATCTGACTCAGGTCTTCCTATGACCCCTCAGGCTGCTGGCTGGAAAGGGGCCAAAGGAAGCCCTGGGATCTGCCCAACTGCTGGCTCCAGGCAGAGTACCCACACCCAGGGGCCCTCAGAAGCAATGGGACTTGCTGGGCCTTAAACATGAGGTTCGAGAGGCCCTGGAGATGTGGGGGATATGGACGGGGCAGGCACATGGAAAGAGGTGGCTCCCACATGCCTGTAACTTACTACACCCTTGCAGGCTCTCTCCTTCTCTCTGCAAGGAGGTAGAACCAAGGTGTGAAGGAACAAGCCCCAAATGCTGACAGCAGCCTGCCTGGGAAGAGGGCCCGGGTTATGGGATGGCAGGGGGATTTTACTCCTCTGTGCTTTTCTATAATTGCCAGCAGCCAGTGACTGAGTATTGATTTAGGATGTGGGGAGGGGCACACAGCTCCCTGTCCTCCTCGGGTCCTGCCTGGAGCCTGGGGTAGTGCCCTTGGCAGCTGCATCAAAGCTCCTCTTACTCCCGTGGCCGCTTCTGGCTCCCCACCCGCCTTGGTGAGGCAGTGTCTGCTTCTGGGAAGAGCATAGAGGCCTGGAGGGCAGCCTTACAGCATCTGGGGGTGGGGCTGCAGGTGGAACGTGGACTCTGAGCCACAGATCTGGTTCAAGTCCCAGCTCTGCCACACCACTGTCCCTTTCTGAGCTTTCATTTTCCCTTGTGTGAAATGGGTGAATGCTGCTGCTGACCTGGGAGGTTCTGTGAGAGGTGTTAAGAGCCAGCTTAGCTCAGTGCCTACCCTCAGTAGGGGCATGGTTGTGGGGTTGATGACTTCATCGGAGTCCCCTCCACTGCCTCCAAGCTCCCAGCTGCCTCTTTCTGTAACCCCCTCCACTGAGCTCCTGCTTGTGTGAGTCTGAGCTGCTCAGGGTGGCATTCAAGGCCCTGGCCACCTGGCCCAGGCCTCCTTCCCACAGGCCCCTGGAGCCACACACGGTGTCCCCAGCTTCCTCTCATATGCCACCCTCTGTTCACTATTCCCGCCAGGCCAGGCATTGTGCCAAACTCTCATGGCCTTGCCCTTCCGCAGTCCTTGTGGCAGCCCCGTGCTTCAGAAGAGAAGGTCAGACGTTCAAGGAGTAGAGCGTCAAGCGGGGGTCACAAACAAATGCCTAGAGAGGACAGATGGCAGGGACTGAGGTGGGCAGGGAGGTGTGTCCTGACCAGAGAATGTTCACATTTAAGCAGCATTCAAATACCCAGCAGGGCCAACCACACACCAGGTGGGCGGGATGTGGCCCACAGGCTGCCAGTTTGAGACCACTGGTGGCCGAGAGAGGATTTGTGAGCCAGGATTTGAGCCTAGGTCCTCCATCCCCCTGGCTCCTGCTCTCAGTCACTGGGCAGCGTTGGTACTGTGGCTCGGGCCCATTGTCTCACACTGATGTGCCCTCTTTCCTCCATAACCGAAGCCTCACTGGTCCTTTAGGGTCTAACTGAAGCACTGCCTCCCCGTGCTGACCACCTCGACAGACTGCTCTCCGGGTCTGTATGTGTTTCCCCTACCCCACACCCCTATGCGAAGGGTCACAGCACCTGATCCAAAGTGGTGAAATGTGTGTGGGGGGGTGCTGTCCATGAGGCAGGGACGGCCTCCACCCAGCATTCCACCATGCACTGGTGCATGGTACACAGTAGGAGCTTGCGTTCTGTGCTGGGTAAATGCAATAAGAGGGGTTGCCTACATACCCCGGGCCCACTGGCTCTCCTGACCCTCAGGTCTCAGCCGAGGTGTCCCCCAGCCAGGCAGCCCCTGACGTGTCCTCGTAGGACCCCCATGCTGTAGCTGTCGGTCTACTTTACTCCTGGGCTAGATTTGGAGACCTTCTAGGGCAGATCCTGTTTTTTCTCACCACCCTGACATCTAAATAATTGCAGCTGCCACCACCGAGGGTGCTTGGAAAGCGTACCATGGATGGCGGCTCCAAGGCCAAAGAATCCTGCTCCCAGGCCTTTGAGAGGTTGCAAGGGCAGCCGCCAGGCAGCATCTGGGCTCAAACATGCAGAAGCCAGGGTGCTCCCCACTGTGTACTGGGGCCACTCCTTCCCCCACTCTGCCTCTGCCTGCTGCGGCCCCCATTAAAGACTTGTCAGGAAATTTAAAAGGCTGGCTGGGCTGGAAGTGCTGGACGAGCTGCCGCTGCCATTAAGTTAATGTTATGGGCCTTTTACAGGTGTGTTAAATAGATGTGGTTATTAACGAGTATATTAAGCCAATTAAAACCAGCCCTTTGAGTGGGATTTAATGTTGCTAAAGGGAGACACAAGAGCGGGCCTTCCAGAAGCTGAGGAGGGGGCAGGACAGGCGGAGTGGGTTGGGGATGTGCCAGAGGGACCATGGAGCAGCGGGGAGCTTGGACTGCAACACTGCACCACAGGGCCTACTGCAGAGTGAGCCAGGCAGGGCCAGGCTGGGTCCAGGGAGAGGCGTGTGTTCTTCAGCCCTCACCATCCTGTGGGGTGCATTCTGGGGCTGCCCCCATTTGACAGATAAGCAGCTGAGGCTTGGAGAGGGCAAGTCACCTGTCCAAGGAGCCGGGAGTGGCAGACAGGAGGCTTGGAGGTGGGTTCTGCTGGAACCAGAGCTACCTCCTGGATCCCCCTGCGGTCCTAGGTTCCTACTGCTTCACTGGGCATGCCCCTGGAGAAGGGGTTCCCTTGGTGGACCTCAGCTTTCTGGACGGTAGAATGGAGCAAATTCTCGCCTTCCCATAAGAGAAGGGAGAGTGAAAGGTGTGCTAGCACACAGTAGGTGTTCACCCAGTGTCGTTTCTTTCTCAAGCCGTTGCACGCTTTGTCTACTGCCTCCTTTGTTAGGGCTCAGGGTATTATCTGTGTTGAAGTGGGAGAGCAAGGGGTGTCCAGGGCTTCTCTAGGATGGAAGGGGTCCCTGGCACAGGGCCTGGCCCCAGCTCGCCGGGGGGAGCAGCTCCACATCTGCATTCCCCTTCGCTGCCACACTCTGCCCTTGGAGGTGGCAGCCTCCTGAATGCTCAATTAACGTGACACTAATTAGCTGGTGGCAGAGGCAGAATCCCTAATGAGGTCGCCCAGGAAGGGGGGCAGGGATGGCGGCTGGGCTAGGGCAGACACAGCTGTTCTCCAGCCTGTATGGGAGGGGCAGGAGTGGCTGCTCCATACCTTCCTGGCTGTCACAGGGACCCTGCCCCAGCCCAATGACTAGGGTGGTAGCCTGAGGGCCCCTGAGGTCAGCCACAGGTGTGAATCCACGCATCCCAGTGACCAGCCAGGGAACCTCAGGGAAGTGACTGCAGCTCTCCTGATGTCTGTTTCCCATGAGGGCAGGGGAATGGAGATGAAATGACACAATGCATGTCAGTCAGCCTGGTACAGATGCTCAGAAAAGGCTGGCCACCTTCCTTCTAGCTCTTTCTGGGCCGGAACTGGCAGTGGAGGGTAGCAGCGAACAAGGGGCCCTGTACAAAGGACCCTGCCTCTCGTTCTCTAACATGTGCACACACGCAAGCTACATACATGTGCTGAGATGCTCACAATGTGTGCCCAGACGTTCAGGGACACCCTCAACATACAAAGAGAGTCAGGTGCTCCACGCACACATTTATCCACACACACCTTCCACACCCCACAGCCCTGGAGCGGCCAAAGTGGCCCTGCTGGTGGGGCTGGGGACACTTTAATCCCTCTCCAGCCTGACTTTCTTGATGCTCTCATGTGCCTCAGTTTCCCTTGCCCACTCCCTAGCTGGGCTCTGTCTTTGGGAGCCCACACCTTACTCTCTGCCTGCACCCAGGGCCCCAGATTTGTCTGTGTTTCCTGTCTTGTCCTGATGTTGCTGCCTGTCCTTTTGCCTTCAGCCCGGCCTCCTCTCTCGCCTTCTCCAGACATAGACCTACTCCTGTCTGTCTCCAGCCATACACCTGTTGTTCTGACTCACCTACCTGTCCCGCCCCCTCCCCACCCCTGGCTCCCTGCCTGTTCCCATCATTGTCTTTCTGCAGCCACATCCGTGGCTCTCTATTCTGGACACTGGTCCATTATAAGTGTTGCAGACACCCACTCTCAACTTGTGGCTTGTCTTTTTTTTCTCTCATTTTGGAAATCCTTTCTATCCTGGGGATTATATTCTCCATCATTTTCTTCGAAGAATGATATGGTTTTGCTTTCCACAGTTAGATTTCTAGTCTGCCTGGGATTCCTTTTTGGGTACGGTGTGAGGTAGGGCTCCTCTGTCACTTATTCCCTGTGGATAACCACTTGTCCCAGCATGGCATATGTCTCCCCAGTGATCTGCAACCCCTGCTTTGTCTCCTGGTCCTTGTGCTGATCCCACTGTCTCAACTTTAAGCTGTAACAGGACAAGCCCCTTCCCCAACCCTGATACTTCTTTCTCAAAAGTGCCTTGGCCATTTTTGGTCCCTTTGTTTTTATCAATTAAGTCAGCTTTTGAGTTACACACACATAAATGCTCAAGATGTAGGGAATGAATTTCTTCCATTTGAATCTCTGTCTATATGCATGACATATTTCTAAGTTTATTTAGGTCTTTAAAAAATACCACTGAATAAACTTATCTTCTCCATAAAGGCCATTTGCCCCTTTTGTCAGAGTTTCATAACTTAGAGGAAATGGATAAATTCCTAGAAAGACATCAACTACCAAGACTAACTTGAGAAATTGAAAATCTGAACAGACCTATAACAAGTAAAGAGATTGAACTAGCAATCAAAACACTACCCACAATGAAAAGCCCAGACCTAGATGGCCTCATAGGTGAATTCTACCAAGCATTTAAATAAGAATTAATTATTCACAACCTCTTCCATAAAAAAAAAGAGAGAACACTTCCAGATGAATTCTGTAAGGCCAGTATTACCCTAATTCTAAAACTAGGCAAAGATATTACACACAAAAAAACTATAGACCATATAGCCATTATGAATATAGATGCAAAAACCAACAAAATACTAGCAAACTAAATCCAGCCACTTAGAAAAAGGATTATATACCATGACCAAGTGGGACTTATCCCAGGAATGCAAGGTTGGTTCAACATCCAAAAATCAATTAATATTAATACCATATTGACAGAAGGACAACTACCACATGTTCATCCCAGTAGACACAGAGCATTTGCCAAATCAATATCCTTCATGATAAAAATACTCAAAAAACTATGAAAACTACATAGTTAACATCATACTTCATGGTAAAAGACTGAATGCTTTCCCTCTACAATCAGGAATAAGACAAAGTATCTTTCCACTCCTATTCAACATTGTACTAAAAGTTTTAGCCAGAGCAATTAGACAAAAAAAAAAAAAAAAAGCATTCATATTAGAAAGAAGTAAAACCATCTCTAGTCACAGATGACATTATCTTGTATACAGGATATCCTAAGAAATTCACTAAAAAACTATTAGAATAAAGAAGTTCAGCAAGGTTGCAGGATACAAGATCAATATACAAAAATCAACTGTTTCTATTTATTCACAATGAACAATCCAAAAATCAAGAAAATTCCAATTACAACAGCATCAAAAAGAAGACTGAGGAATAAATTTAACAAAAGAGCAAAACTCAAAATCTGTAAACTATAAAACATTGTTGAAAGAAAAATAAATGGAAAGACACCCTGTGTTCGTGGATTGGAAGACAATAATAAGATGGCAATATTCCCTAAGTTCATCTATAAATCCAATGCAAACCTCTGTCAAAACCTCAGCTGGCTTCTTTGCAGAACTTGACAAGCTGAGACTAAACTTCATGGGACTCAGAATAGCCAAAACAGTCTTGAAGGAGGAGGACAAAGTTGGAGGATTTACACTTTCTGATTTCAAAACTTAATACAAAGCTGCAGGAATCAAGACAATGTGGTATTGGCATAAAGATGGACATGCAGATCAATGGAACAGAAAATCCATAAATAAACCCTTATATTTATGGTCAATTGATTTTCACAAGGGAGCCAAAACAACTCAATAGGAGAAAGATTGGTCTCTTCAACAAATGGTGTTGGGACAACTAGGTATTGATATGCAAAAGAATGAAGTTGGATCCTTTCCTCATGATGTACACAAAACTTAAAATGAATTACAGGCTGGGTGCGGTGGCTCACACCTGTAATCCCAACACTTTGGGAGGCCGAGGCGGGCTGATCACCTGAGGTCGTGAGTTCGAGACCAGCCTGACCAACATGGAGAAACCCTGTCTGTACTAAAAATACAAAATTAGCTGGGCATGGTGGCGCATGCCTGCAATCCCAGCTACTCGAGAGGCTGAGGCAGGAGAATCGCTTGAACTTGGGAGGCAGAGGGTGCGGTGAGCCAAGATTGTGCCATTACACTCCAGCCTGGGCAACAAGAGGGAAACTCTGTCTCAAAAAAAAAAAGAAGAATTACAGACCTAAATGGAAGAGCTAAAATCAGAAAACTCTTAAAACACAGGAGTGTATATCTTCATGACCTTGGGTTATGCAAAGCCTTCTTAGACAAAAACACCAAAATACAAGTGACCAAAGACATTGTGACATCATCAAAATTCAAAACTTTTGTGCTTCAAAGGATACCACAAAGAAAGTGAAGACAACTCCAGAATGGGAGAAAATATTTGCAGATCATGCGCCTGATATGGGACTTGTATCTAGACTATATGAAGAAGTTTTACAACTTAATAAAAAGACAAATTGCTGAATTTAAAAATGGACAGGCTAGGCGCAGTGGCTCATGCCTGTAATTCTAGTGCTTTGGGAGGCTGAGGCAGGAGGACCACTTGAGGCAGGAGTTCAAGACCAGCCTGGGTAACATAGTGAGACCCCATCCCTACTAAAAATTAAAAAATTTTCCGATCATGGTGGCATGAGCTTGTAGTCCCAGCTATTCAGGAGGCTGAGGTAGGTGTATTACCGGAGCCCAGGAGGTCGAGGCTGTAGCGAGCCATGACCATGCCACTGCCCACCAGTCAGGGTAACAGAGCAAGACCCTGTTTCAAAAAAAAAAAGAGTCCCAAACTACTGCCTGTGGGCCAAATCTGGCCTGCTGCCTGCTTTTGTAAATAAAGTCTTATTGGAACACCCATTCATTTACGTATGTCTGTGGCTGTAGTCCTGCAAGAACCGGAGTGTTAATAAATTACAAAAGAAACTGTATGGCCCGCAAAGCTGAAAATATCTGCTCTTTGCAGAAAATGTTTGCCAACCTCTGCTGTCAAGGAGTACGGTTGCATTTGTATGTTGATCTTATGTTGCTAAAGTCTTATTCTCTTGGGTTTTCTTTTTTTTAGAGACAGGGTCTCAATATGTTGGCCAGGCTGATCTCTTGGACTCCTCCTGAGTAGCTGGGACTACTGCAACTGGGCTCTTGGGTTTTCCTATGCAGATAATTTTACTCCTTTCTAATCCTCATACTACCTTTTAATTTACTTGTCCTAGCTTACCTGTGCTGGCCACAGCCTCTCTGCAGTGTGTGGACAAGCAGTGATTCGGATCTTTGTCTCCCTCTGATTTTATCAAGCCTCAAGTTTGTTTGTAGTGGATCATGGTTGGACTCTGGTAAATGAAAGAGGCTGACTTCCTTCCTAGTTGGCTCAGAGCTTATTTTTAGTTGTTAAATCCTAAACAGGGATGAGATCTATCTGGCCTGCTCCTGGCCCTTCATCTCTGAGCCTCTGTCCTCTTGCAGGCTTGGTACCTGCGGCAGAGGCGGCCCCAGACCTTCCTTCCGTCCCTCAGGCTGCACTCAGCAACAGCTACGTAACTGAATCTGCTGTGCGGCCCTAGATTTATTTTTAATTTCATTGGAATTTTAAATCGCTTTGTTTCTTCCGTCTTTTATTAGCATCAGTGGAAGCAGTGGCACCTGCAGGAATGCTGGTGGGCAGCGGTTCACTTAGGCAGTAGCCCCAGCCTGTCAGTGTCCTGAGGGTCTGTAGGGCGGGGGTGGGGTGAGGGTGGGAATTGGGGAAGAGCTGCTCCCTGATCCTCTTGGACGACAAGCCCTTCAAAGCTTCTCATCTATCACGAGCAATATGGGTGGTGGAGTTTCTTGTCCCCTTGTGGGTATGGATATTGTAGGAGAGGCTCCCGCCCCTGGGATGGGGGCAGGTGAGGTATCTGGGTCAGCTGCTAAGGCCCTGCGGGGTCCTCTCCTTCCATTCCTATCTCCATGTCACAGCAGAGGAAACCAAGGCAGAGTCACTAACTTGTCCAAGACCATACATACACACCCCCATCAGGGCACAGCCTGTATTTGACCCCTAGACAGTCCCAAAGCCTGTGCCCTAGGGGTTCATGGGGATGGGGCAGTGTGGGCATGCTACCCTCAGCCACAGAAGAGCAGCCTGGGGGACAGAGAGGCCACATCACTTACCCAAAGTCCAGCTGAGGAGGGTGGGTGCTCATGTCTGCCTCCTGGGACAGCTGCCTTGGCTCCACCCTCCTTGGACCCTTGGACAGGGATGAGGCCCAGTCCCTGAGTACCCCCACCTCACCACCGGCCCCCATGGTGCCTCTCTGGGGCTTCTGCACAGCCTGTATTTTCAGCAGCGTGTGACTCAAAGTTTGCATATTAACTCCATAATGGGAAAGTCAAATATTTATTAATTAGTGGGGAAGGCCCTGAGCAGTTGAGATCCACAGGCTGCTGGCCCAGGGGTAGGCAGGTTCCTTTGTTTTTCTGCAGGTCACTTTTTCCAGTCACCTAGGATAGGCCACGACAGCCTGCCACCCCAACTCCTGGACCCACAGCTCATTGCAACCCACCTCCTCTGGCCCATCTGACCTTGGATCCCAAAGAAGTGAACTGTGGCTCTTTCTGGTTCCCTGGCCATTTCTCAGCATACAGCCAGACCTCATCACAAGCTACTCTGATCCCTGTTTTACAGGAAAAGGGAGACAGGGATCTCAGACTGGACCACCTCGTCCCCCTCAACCAAGCTTTTGATGTTATCATCACAGAGGGCCAGAGCTGGGTGGCTTCTTAGGTCCACCTCATCTGAGCCCTTGTTTTACAGAGGGAGGAGAACAGAAGCCTTGAGAGGCTGAACCACTCGTCCAAGGTCATGTTGCCCATAGCCTGGTCGAGACCTTTCTCTCTTGGCTGAAAACAGCATGGCCCCAGGTCTGGTCACAAAGCCCTTCCTGTCCTGGTTCTGCCCAGGGGCAACAGGGACAAGAGGAGAGATCTGTGCCCTATCACCCAAGAACCATGCCTAGGAGGAAAGGGCAGAAGCCTCCTTGGCTTAGCGTCCAGGCACTGATTGGCAGCAGCAGGGCACCCAATTCAATTAGCTGCTTATCTCTCTTCCTGCCTTCCTGTTTCCCGTGCTCTTCAATTACAGGCAGTCACTGTCTTTTCCAATAAGTGAAGAGATGTCAAAGGATCTGAATGGGCGGGGGAAGCAGGATGTCCTTGGTGACCATCCACACTCTCCTGTTCCGGCTTTGGAGCGGGAAGGAAGGGCCAGCCCAGGTCATCAGGCCCAGCCCCTCCTCTAGCCATCTGGTAGCAGAGGGCAGGGAGTCTTGACAGCTGGACAGTAGCAATCAAAGGTTAAAAGGCACAGACCCTTTGAGACAGTCCAGCCTGGAATTTTTTTTTGCACAGATGCACGTGTACAAAGATGTTCATTACAGGAATGTTTAGAATAGTGAGAGACTAGAAACAACCTAAATGTCCATCAGGGAAGGGCTGGTTAAATGTTACCATTTTTTTTATTCCTGCAGTGGAATACAGTGTAGCTGCTAAACCCCTAAACAAAAAAGAACAGGCTGCCAATAGTAGCAGAGATCAAGTAGGGCTAAGAAGCAGAAAAAAGGGCCACTCCTGCAGATTTCAAAGTCAGCAGCGAACACTTTCCAAAAGTGAGGGGCACGCCCTGAGTACAAAATCTAAACCCCTTATTTGAAGCAGTGAAAGTAGGGGTTTGTCAGCTGGTGACAGGCTCTTCCCTTAGACCTACTTGGTTTAGAAGAGAAAAATAGGTGGGGCTACAAACCATATTTTCAGGAACCTCGGTCTGAGGAAAAAGAGGATCAATAAGCACACATAGGAAACTCTGGGTTGTATGGAAATTTTTAGTTAGCTCAGGACATGGCCCTGGCTTTTCCCCAACCTGAACCTCCTGCAAATGGACTGGGAAAAACAGATTTCCTCCTAGTAATCTAAATTGAACCAGCATAGGACCTAATAAAAATAATCTAAATTGAACCAGCATAGGACCTAATAAAAAATATACTAAAAAATGAAAGCAAGGCAAAGCATAAGTAAATTCATGGTTGGCCAAAAACACCTCCCATCAGAAGGATATAGTCACAGAAGAGATGAAGATCATAGACAAGTATTTCATCAAGAATGAAAAAATTTAGTAAGCAGTTGTTTCTATAAAGCAAAAACACAAAGAAGATATACAAGAGCAGAAGAAAAGAAAAAAAAAGCATACTGCCCAAGTAAAGGGGGAAATAGAATGAGCACAGGAGAAAAAAAAAGAGGTGCAGAAAACATAGGGAAAAAAGTGAGCAACGTAAAACGAGTCAGAAAGGTCTAATCAGAAAAAGGTACATAGGGAAGATAGGTGAAAGATAGCCAATATGTGCTTAACTGGAGTCCCCAAGGAAGGAAACTAAAATACAAGCCTCGGATCTGCATGCTGAAAGGGCACAATACTGTGTTCCAGGGAAAATAGACTCTCTATGGTCAACTCCAAGACACATCCTTGTCAAGTAACTGGACATGAAAGATATGGAAAGATCGAAATCAAATAGATGGGGGAAAATCAGCCCTCAGCTTCTCCATGGCAACATGCAATATTAGAAGACGGTAGAACAAAACCTACAAAATCCTCAAGCAAACAAAGTGAACCAGGAACTTGGTTTTTTTTAAACCCACTCAAGTAGAAAGGCAATAGAGAGACCATTCTGAATGTGCGGAAACTCCAGGAGTATTGTTCACATGAGGCCTTCTTAAGGAATATACTAGAGGACCAACTTCAGACAATGGGTGAACCAAGGCAAAAGATTTGGTAGTGAGCACTATTCTTATTAAAGAAACAAATGTGGGGATTGTGGTGACATACCAAATGCTATATTATAAGCCCTGAGAATACAGTAATAGCATCGCTAATAACAAACGAGAAAGGAAGGAGGAAAGAAGGGGACAGGATTATAAGTAGACTGATATCCTAGTCTTTATGTCAAACTCCTGGCTTCAAGTGATCCTCCCACCTTGGCCTCCCAAAGTGCTGGGACTGCAGGCATAAGCCACTGTGCCGAGCCTGATATCCTCATCTTTAATAGCCGGAATCAAAAGATATCACTAAAATTGGTGTTAGACAATAGAGTTTTGAAAATATGAAGTGAACTCTAAGAAAATGTTGTGGAGAGAGAAAATCTACCAATTTCATCATTTTATTCCTCTTAGGGAAAATAACAGATACTATTCTAAAGAAATAGAGAATTAAGGAATAGTTATACCACTAGAACAAGGCCACCAACCTTCCTTATGATTAGTAGGTAAACAAAACAAAGCAGAGAACACAAATCACACAGTGAAAGACTTTTTAGGACAACTTAAATAAAGCACAAATGACTGAACTAAGACCAGACGTGTCATATCAATAAATGTAAATGGGCTAAACTCTATTAAAAGAAAAAAAGGGCATTCAGACTGGATCACAAAGCTTAATCCAACTCTATAGTACATGAGTCACATCCAAACAAAGTAATTCAGAAAGGTTGAAATACAAGGATTGGCAAAGGCTTTAAGAAAAATGTGAATTTAAAAGGCAGAGAGTACCATTTTAACAGATAAAACTGAATCCTGGACTTTTTGGCCTGGATTCAATTTTATCTCTTAGGATATAATTCACTATGAAGATTTAAGATTATTAATATCTATGCATTAAATAACATTGCATCGCTATCCAAAAGCCAAAGAGGTGCTACAAGAAGACATAGACAGGAACATGTTAGCAGTAGGTGTCTAGTTCCTTTCTCTATCCATGACAGGTAAGTAAGGATATAGAAAACCTAATAGCCTAATTAATGGGAGATAAAATTGGTATACACCAAACTGAATCCTGAAAACAAAGTGAACACCTTTTTAAGTCCCCATAAAAAAATACACAAAGCTCACAACAATTACCATAGGTTATATCACAAAGAAAGCTTCAAAAAACTCCTAAAAAGTAGAAATAGTAGACAAGATTCTCTGATCATAAAAAACACTACCACCACCCTAGAAGTAAAACACAAGGCTGGGCGTGGTGGCTCACGCCCATAATCCCAGTACTTTGGAAGGCTGAGGTGGGCAAATCACCTGAGGCTGGGAGTTGGAGACCAGCCTGACCTACATGGAGAAACCCCGTCTCTACTAAAAATACAAAATTAGCCAGGCGTGGTGGCGCATGCCTGTAATCCCGGCTACTCAGGAGGCTGAGGCAGAAGAATCACTTGAACCCAGGAGGTGGAGGTTATGGTAAGCCGAGATCGCACCATTGCACTCCAGCCTGGGCAACAAGAGTGAAACTCCATCCCGAAACAAACAACAAACAAACAAACACACACAAAACACCTACTACTTGTGTGGATGCATGGGATTCAAATGAGTCTTAGGTTAAAATTTAAAATATCTAGAAAATAATAATAATGAAAATACTACATATAGCTCAGAAGTGCTCAGAGACTTTGTACCCTGAATTTCTCCTTTTTTAAAAAAGATTAATGTAAAAATGTAACTCTCTAAGGGAAAAAAACTAAAAGCAGAAGGAAGGTTTTAATAAAGATAAAAGCATAAATTAATGAGTTAGAAACCAGAAAAGAATAATTACTAATAAATAAATCCTAAAGATGACTCTTTGGGGAAAGGGGATAGACAGTATCATTAGCTAACTAACCTAATGAAGAAAAACAGGAAAAAGAGCACAAAATATACAATATAAGAAATAAGGGTGAACTCACCACTTAAGAGTTGTAAAAATTATTTAGTTCAAACTAATGCAAATCAATCTGAAGACCTGGATAAAATGGATACTTTTCTAGAGAAACATAATTTACCAAAGTCATTCAAAAAGAGTAGAACAAACAATCAAACTAATTATTAGGGAAGAAATAGCATTTTCAAAGAGCTACCCACTCACCCCAAATAACTGCACTAGCCCAAACAGTTTCATGGAGGATCAACCAAACTTTTACGAACAGATAATTCCATGTCTATTTAAACTGTTCAAAGAGAAAGAAGGAAAGCCTCTATTTTCTTCATGATGTCAGTGTAACATAGCAAAACCCAACCAAAATTGTTCCCCCTAAAAAAAAAAAAGAAAGAAAACCAAAGAACAATCTCTTTGATGAGACTGAGGCAAAAATCCTAAATAACAAATTCAATCCAGCAGTATATTATAAAGAAATATTTACCATGACCAACTGGGGTTTAATCTTGAATGCAAGGATAGTTCAATATTAAGAAATCTATTATTCATATTAATTCACCGATGGGAAAAAATGTGATCATAAACACTGAAAAGTCTTTTGGCAAAGTTCAACTTCCATTCTTGATTTTTAAAATCCTCAACAAAACAGGAATAGATGGATACTTATTTAACCTGATAAACTATCTGCCCCAAAGCCAGCATTTGCTTAATGGGGAAATCTAGAAGCTACAAAGCAAGAATGTCTATTATCACCACTATTATTGTTTCATTGTTCCAGAAATAGTAGCCAACTATTAAATAAAATAAAGAAATTAAGGTATAAAATAAAATAGGGGGTAAATTTATCATTTGTAAATCATATGATAGTATAACTCGAAAACCCAAGCGCCTAAAGTGAAAAACTGTTAGGAACAATAAAATAATTCAGTAAGGTGGCAGAAGTTAACAGCCTTCATATAAGCAACCTTCCTTTGTGGAAGAAAAGACTAGCTAAAAAAGCTAAACTATCCAGAAATAAACTTAACCAAACAATGTGGAAGATTTCAACCAGGCAAATGTTAAAACATTCCTGAGAGACATGAAAGAGAACTGTATCATGTTTTGGTGGGAAAGGCAGTGTCATAAAAGTGTCATTTCTTCCTAAATTCATCTGTAAATGTAATGCAATCCCGGTAGAAGCACAAATAGGATTTTTGTTTTGACCTAGATAAATTGATTCTATAGTTCAGACAAGAAAATAATAAAAGAGCCAAGGAAATTTGGGTAGAGGAGGAGAACAAGGAGCAACAACCTCTACCAAATACTAAAATGTACTACAGGGCTGGGCACGGTGGCTCATGACTGTAATCCTACCACTTTGAGAGGCTAAGGCAGGTGAATCACCTGAGGTCAGGAGTTCAAGGCCAGCCTGGCCAACATGGTGAAAACCCATCTCCACTAAAAAATATAAAAATTAGCCAGGTGTGGTAGCGCGTGCCTATAATCCCAGCTATTCAGGAGGCTGAGGCAGGAGAATCACTTGAACCTGGGAGGCGGAGGCTGCAGTGAGCCAAGATCGTGCCATTGCACTCCAGCCTGGGAAACAGAGCGAGACTGTCTCAAAAAAATAAAAAGTATTACAGATTGAGCACCCCAAATCTAAAATCCAAAGTATTCCCAAATCTGCAACTTTTTGAGTGCTGACATGGCATTCAAAGGAAATGCTCATTGGAGCATTTCGGATTTTGTGATTTGGGATGCTCAACTGGTATAATGAGATTTTCCAAAATTCAAAACACTTTGGTCTCAAGCATTGCTGATAAGGGCTACTTGACCTGGATATACACATGCTGCAACACGGATGAACTTATGTTATTCTAAGTGAAAGACGCCAGTCACTAGTACAGAATAGGGAAATTGTAGAGAAAGGGGAGGAGGTTGGTGGGGAGAGATGAGGTGACTGCTGATGGGTGTCGGTTTTCTTCTCGAGGTGATGAAAATGTTCTAAAATTGACTGTGGTGATGGCTGCACAATTCTATGAATATACTAAAAATCATTGAATTGTACACTCCAAATTGGTGAATGGTATATGAATTATATTTCAATAAGGCTAAAATTTTTAAACAACATAATAATTAAAACAGCACTGCACTAATACTTGAATGTATTTGGATCCATACCTCACACTTCGTACCCAATAAACTGTAAGTCATATAGAGATCATACATTTTGTTTGTTTGTTTTTTTGAGACCGAGTCTCACTCTTTACCCAGGCTGGAGTGCAGTGGCGCTATCTTGGCTCACTGCAACCTCTGCCTCCTGGGTTCAAGCAATTCTCCTGCCTTAGCCTCCTGAGCAGCTGGGATTACAGACATGTGCCACCATGCCTGGCTAATTTTTGTATTTTTAGTAGAGTTGAGTTTTCACTATGTTGGCCAGGCTGGTCTCAAACTCCTGACCTCAGGTGATCCACCTGCCTTGACCTCCCAAAGTGATAGGATTACAGGCATAAGCCACTGTGCCCGGCCTCATACATTTCTTAAAAACCATCAAATATCTGTAAGAAACCTGGGGGAATTAAAAAATAATAATCTCAGCCTGAGGAAGGACTTTCCAAGTATGAAACAAAATCCAAATGCCATAAAAGGAAATACTGATAAGTCTTACTTTCCAAACAAAATTCCTCCATGGCAGAATCAAAAACAAAAACCAACTTGGGGAAAACATCTTCAATTCATAGCACAGACAGAGGTCTGATTCCATCATATACAAATAGCTCCTACAAATCAGTAAGAACAAAAACCACCACCCAACTAAAAAAAAAAAAAAAAAAAAAAGGAGCCAAGGAGATAAGTAGATTAGTCAAAGGAAAAACAAATGGCACAGACACGAAAAGACACTCAACCTCATTCATATAAAACTAGGTTAAAACTACACTGTAGCCAGGTGCAGTGGCTCACACCTGTAATCCCAGCTGATCAGGAAGCAGAGGCAGGAGGATGGCGTGAGGCCAGGAGTTTGAGAGTAGCCTGGGCAACAAGCTAGACCTTGTCTCCCTAAACAAAACAAAACAAAACCCACATTGTGATCCTATTGTCATTGCACAGGTGAGCAAAACCTAAAAGTGTGATATGATGTTGTGATGGTGAGGGGTGGGGAACAGACCCTCTCACACCACAATGTGAGGTGTCCACATATACACCATCTAAAGATGTCCATCAGACCACAGCTATCAAAATGCCAAACACACATCCGTTTGATCCGGTATTTCCATTTCCAGAAATGTACCCTGCAGTTTTATCCACATCCTCGTGACACATCCAGGGTTTACCGCTGCACTGCTTGTAACGGCAACAGGTCAGTTACAGTCTAAATAGAGGACTGGCCAAATAAATTATGGGCCACCCCTGCTAGAGAAAACTATGTGACGAAAGAATGAGGAAGCTCTTTAGAAGCTGACATATAGAATAGATTACAAAGTGAAACAGTGAGGTGCAGGATAGTGTGTAAAATATGCGTGTCCACACATATTTGCTGGGGCGCACATAAAACATCTGGAAGGACACCCAGGAAGCTGACGACATGGACTCCCTCTGCGAGGGAAGCGGGTGGCTGGCCCAGAGGGAGGCTTTTGTCTATATACCCCTTCCTTCCTCCAAGTGTTAGATAACATGAATATGTTCCCTTGTCTAAAGATAAATATTTAAAAGAAAAAAAATATTTTCACATTGTAAGCATCATGCTAAATGGCAACGGATCCTGGGCTATAGGACAGAAGCAATAGGGAGGGGTGGGGACTGCGGTGACCTGGAGATGGGCATCCCTTTAAAAGAGGAAGTCATTCAGCTCTAACTGTAGCTGCAGTACAGGCACACAGGCCTATGTTACCAGAGCCTCTGTTTTTGTTTTTTTCAAGAGATACTAGAAATCCATATTTTAATGCAAATCTCCATTTCTAAGTACTTCATTAAAAAAGAAATTATGATAGCTAAAAATAACCAAATCAGAGCATTTGGGATCTTGGTCCTAGATAGTGAGAACAGACCCCTGGTCACCAGGTCTAGCTCCCAGTGAAAAAGCAAGGCCAGAGAGGGAAGGAAACACCCAAGACCACACAGCTCATGGGCCTCAAGCGGGGCCCCCATTCTATTTTTTGCTTCCATGTCATCCTACTTTAATGGTGGTAAGGGACACAGACATGGCGAGATAATGGTGGTGAAGTTGCAGAGGTGGGGTTGGGGCATGGTGATGGTAGTGGTCAGAAGAGGCTGCTGGGAAGGAGGTCAAGCCAGAGTTGAGAGTCTTGCTCCACAGGAGCCGGCCAGACAAAGGAGTGGGTGTCATTTTGGGGAGGGAGACCATGAAGGCAGCACAGCCGGGGCCAAGGCCTGGGGGCCTAAGAGAGCATAGAGACTTTCCGACAGGGCCATGGCGGGTGGACATCCTAGGGGGTGAATGGTGTTCTCTGCCCACGACCTGCCCTGCAAAGGCTGGGGAGGCGTCCTACTCACACTTCCGCAGCTCCAGGCTCTTGCTTGGGCAGGCCAGGTGTTGGCCCGGGGGGTTCTGGGTCCTCTGCAGACAGGCCAGCATGGCTGAGCTGGGGGTCCCCAGTGGGGCGCGCTCTGCGGCAGGGTCCCTGCAGGAGGAAGATGGAGTGCTCTGTCACTTGGGGGCTGCTCCGTGTTCGCCTCCCACCATTCCCCCCTGGGAGTCTCCCTGCAACCCTGAAGAACATCAGAGACTCTCAAAGCAGACACCCATTTCCCTTATTCGACCAATGAGGGGACCAAGGCCTGAGGCATCAAGAGGCCCATCTGTGGCCTCACGGGAAGGGACAGAATCCAGGGCTCTTGAGTGGGGGCCGGACTGATGGATCAGTCATGCCCTGGCCCTGCCTGGCATCTGGATCACCTGCTCTGGGGCCTGCCCTGATGCCCCCAACTGGGTGAGATCCTCACTCCCTCCGTGCCCCGCAGCAGGCTGTCCTTCCGGCTGGTGGTGGCCCCCTGTAGCAAGTCAGCCTGAAGACCCCACCTGGTCACCTTGGGCATCTACACAGAGGGGTGCTCGGGAAATGCCAGTGGGTACATGGGTGTCCCAGGTTACTGAAGTACTGGTCTGTCTCCTGCCCAGGGTATCCTCACAGCCCCCCTGGAGGGGAGATGTCAGGATGGCGTCCCTGGGAGAACGAGGGGCTCTCGAACCTTGATCCATGCTGCACCCTGAGCCCAGCCCCAATGGGCCATCAAGGCTGCCCTGACCCGAGATCCCTGTCGCTGCCTGAGCTCCTTACCCTGAATGGGAAGGGCAGAGGCCTGTGCCCTGCAGGGCAGCAGCTCAGATGTGGCTGCACACAGGTCCGTGTGGTACCTTCCCCAACAGCCAGAGCCTGACATTCACACAGACACTTGCCTTCAGCTTCCCCAAACCCACTCTCCTGCAGAGAATGTTTCAGGAGGCCCAGGCACATTCCTGAGAGCCCAAAGCCCCTGACTGGCAGGGTCAGAGTGGGCCTGCCTGTGAGGGCCCCATGGGAGGGTGGCGGTGGGAGCTTACCTAGAGGTCCCTTCCTCCCTTCTTGCTAAGAAGAAGGCAGGTCTCAGGGTGAGCTCAACCCCGGACACCCCTGATGTCCATCTACCCGGGCACAATATCCCTACCACCTCCTGACCTCCCCCAGTCCTTAGCAGCCAAGCAGGGTCACCTCAATCTTTATGTTGGTTTTAAAAAAGAAGAAGAAAGCAGAGGGGGTGTTGAACGGGAAGAAAGGGAAGTTATTTAATACTAAACAGGTGTCTGGAGTCCTAAATTCTGCCGCTTTCTTCTAATAATGAAGTATTCATAAGGAAAAGCCTTTTTTCACTACTTTCTTAAGATACTAATTTCACAACAAGCTCCTTGTTACGGTGCAATTATTCCAATCTTGTATTTCCCGGAGACGGTTGCAGCCTCCCGTCTGTCCTGGCCTCTCGGCAAATGAAAGACAATCGCGTAACCACCTTTCATTATGCCCTATTTTACTTTCAGCAAAGGTACCCTGAAAGAAATGATTTCCTCTGAAAGGGACTTTTATTCAGTTTCAAAACCAATTTTCTCCTATTACTGTCTCAAGAAAAAAAAAAAAAAAGAGCGAGAGAGAGAGAGAGAGAGAGAAAGTGGGGGATGGAGGGGAGGGGAGGTGATTCTCACTGCCCCCTCCCCAGTCACCAGCCTTAACACAGAGACGCAATAAAAGCTGCAGTATCCACTTCCCGGCTTTGATTTCTGGTAATTTTAAAATAGGCCATTACAATCAGGCAGAAATTATACAGTTTAAGAAGGGAATGAAGTGGGGCTTATTGCAGGGATGAAAGTCCCTGACTGCAGGAAGGCAGTGCTGCTCCTCTCCTCGGGTACTTGGGACGTAAGCAGGTGGCGGGAGCAGGCCTGACTCGGGCCCGCCATCACCACAGCCTTGGACACCAGCCCTGGAGGACACGCTGTGCATGTGGACAGGGAGGGCTGGGTGTGCACACACACCCTGGTATACACTCACCTATGTACATATGTGTTTGCTGTATGACATGTTCCTCTGCACTTACAGGCACCCTCTCACGCACACTCAGGTGGTCTACGAGGACTCACAGTCGTGTGCAACCTGGAAGGTAAGAGGCCTGTGGCAACCTCCCTCAGCCTGGCCTAGCCTCTTTCTGTGGCCCCTGCTCCAGGGCAGAGTCTATCTCTCGCCACTCTGACATAGGGGTTGAGGGAAAGGAGGGAGATCCGGAGAAAGCCAGTCCAAGACTTCTCCCTCCACAAATGGGAAACCCAAGCCACAGCGGGCAGTGGCCTACCAGGCAGGGAGTGGCTGGGTGCACTTACCCCCTCACCACTGAGCTTGGCTGCACCCAGGCCAGTAAGGAGGGAGGTCAGAGGCTGGTGCCCTGTGGAAACCTGGGCTGGAAGCCTGGAACCTCCTTACCTCCCAGCACACGCTGTGTTACCCCGGCTGGGCTAATGACCCTCTCTGGCCTGTAACAGTGGCTCCATGATCCCTATGGGTACTCCCAGGTCACTTTCTTCCAGAGTCCTGGCCATGCCCAGCCCTATCTCCAGCCTTTTACTGGGTGCCAGGGGTCCAGAAGTCCAGCCCTTCTCTAGGTGCCCTAATGCCCCTTGGGCCATACATCCCACATGCTTTGCAGTTGAAAAAGGGTGGGTTGGGGGCTGCAATTGTTGGGGAAGGGGCAGGTCGCCTATTCTGGAGCCTCCTGGGACCCCATCAGCTCCCTTCCCAGCGGGGCTCTGGTTGTCAGCGTGCTCTTATGGTGGATGCCAGGCAGTTCTGGGAGCTGGGAGGGGTCACCCGACTGAGCTCAGGGCGCGGGGGTTTTCAGGGTGTGATGGTGTCCAAGTGTAGGCCTCAGCTTTGGCTCAGCTTTGCCAGGGCAGCTGCCTGCATCCTCCCATTCCTTGCTTCTGGAGGGCTACAGGCAGCTTGAGAGATGCTCTTCACTTAAAGAAGAGGGACTTTTTTCTCTCTGCACCCCCAGTTCCCCCAACTCACTGCCCATTCTCCCAGGAACCCTGTGTCCTGCCACTGGGGGCATGTGGTGGGGTGGTGGGGTGTCCTAGGAGGGAAGTGGGGAGGAGACCACCACCTCCAACTCCTGCATCATCCCCATCATCTGTAACCAAGACGGTCAAATCCCCCTCCTTGCCCTTAAAACCTCTCTGGCCCCGGCGTGGAGCCCAGCCCTCTTTGCCCACCACACCTCATCTCTCTCACGGCTCCCCCTGGCCCTCCTTCCAGCCAGGCTGCCTCACACCTCCAGACCTCTGTCCCTGCTGGTTCTCCTGCCTATGGCACCATGACCCTGATCCGTTCAAACTCAGATCTATCTTCAGACCCTGGCTCACCCGTCCCTTCCTCTAGATATCCACCATCTCTGCTCTAATCACACCGAGGTGTAACTGCCAATTTTCACATCTCTCTCCCTCCGCTGGACTGTGTTTCTTAGGGGTAGGGACCGTGTCTTATTTATCTGTCTCTCCCCAGTGCCTGGCAAGAGTAATCGTTTACTAAATAGGTGTTGAATGAATGGCCGAATCAATGAATTGGTTATTGTCAGATAAAGTGATCTAGGCCCAGAGAAGCCAAGCGTCCCAAACAAGGTCACACAGCAAGGCAGGGACAGGACTGGGGCATGCGCCTAAAACACTCATGTTCTGTGACCCCATCTTGCCCCCTCCCTGCCTGGCATCATCCCATCTGCAGGAGGCCAGCCTCTCAGAGCCCCCGCCTGGACTCATTACCCTGCTGGCCAAGCACCATCCAGGGAGCACTGTTCATTTTGAAACCGTATCTGCAAATCAGACTGTTTATAAGCTCAAGGTCTTTTGTGACTTTAATAAAAAAGGAGGGGGGGGGGCAGGGAGGGGAAAAATGTCGCATGCCTCAATGATTAGAATGCTTGGCACCTTCCCTGACATGGGGGCTGATAAGACGCCTTATCTCGGAGACACCCGAGGAAAAGGTCCCCTCCACCAGATAACGCCCCCAGCTGTCGATGTGTCCTTTCATAGCTGAGGATTTAGATAAAGGAAATGTGACAGGGGAGGGGAAAGGAAGGAAGGAACTTTCCAGGTCCGAGGAGGAATTGAGTCTGTGATGCTCGCCTTAGCAGAACAATGAATGGGAGGAGGCTGTCTCTGTTTTTATGAAAAGAACAGGGATTTGGGGCCTTGGGCCCTGCCTGCCTTTTGTCATCTCGCCCTTGCCTGTCTGGCTGCAGGGGGCATCAGGGAGCCCACGGGCCAGTGGGAGGGGAAGCTCTGAAAGAGCAACACGCAATTTGGGCTCTTAACAGTGGTGAGCATGTATTGACTGCCCTGTGTACCAAGCCCATGCGCCTCCTCCTCGTGGCCTCTGTGGCTCCATTTCACAGCTTAGGAAATGGCCACAGAGAGGGGAGGCAATCTGTGCAAGGTCACACAGCTTTTAGATAGGAGAGCCCAAGGATCCAATGCCAGTCGGACCCTCAGCCCCACACTGTACAGCAGCTCCATCGTAGTTGGGGGCCCGTCAGCCCTCAGCTCCCAGTCAACTGGGCAGGGAGGGATGGAAGCAAGGGTCTACTTCTCCCCAGGGCCCAAATCCATTTTGATTCTACTGTGGGAGGGGCTGGGATCACAGAAGGAAGGGGTGAGAGGAGGGGAAGGGCTCCCAGAGGCCACTTATTCATCCCAACATTCAAGGAGTGCAACTCATGAGGCCAGCATTGGGCAGAACAACACTGAAATGAGTAAAGCCCAGGCCTTGCTTCTTACCCGCCCATTCATTCATTTAGGCAGCAAACACTTCCCAAGCATCTTTTGAGGGCCAGCCCTGTGCCATGTACTGGGAGGATGGAAATGACTCAAAGTGTCCTGCCAGAAAGGAACATCTAGCTAGAACTGACCTCCCACTAAAAATGAATGTTCCTGACCTCTCTCTGCCTCCAGCATTTTCCTAATGTGGCAGGCATCTGGAACTTTCCCTCATGTGTCCGCAGGTCAGCAGTCTGCCCCTTGCCAGGCTAGGCTGACCCCAAGGCAGAATAGGAGGACACACCTGGCTTCACGGCAGGGCCCTGAGGTTGTCACCCCGGGAAAGCCATGGGCTGCACCCCTCTGAGCCCCCATCTCCTCCTCTACCTCCAATCCCTAGAGCCACCTACCTGGCTTCTATGGCTCCATTCAAGGCCAAAGCCTAGCTGTGATCTGGAGGGGAAGGTCATGCCAGGCCCTTCTTGGTGTCCAACAGGACTAGTTCAGAGAAGAGAGTTGGCCCCAGAGGCCTCTGGGTTGTACCTGCCAGGCAGGGGCCAGGCACTGGGGTTCTCACTGGCTGGGTGACCTGGAGGAAGTCACAGCACCTCTCTGAGTCTGTTTCCCAAATGAACCTTTATGGGGAGTGGACCAGCTGATAGTATGAGGGCCATCTAGCTTGGACATAAGAGGATGTGACCATTTGGTTTTCAAACTTAATCCAGCTGTGTGCAAGGTGTGGGGCAGTCCCTGACCTGTGGGCATACAAAGGGGCTCTAGATTATAGCCCTTGTCTTTGAGGGACTTAGAATCTCGAGCAGGGACAAGATAGGAAGCTGGCAAAACCCAGCAGTTCATCATGCAAGGAGTAGAGTAGATGGTTCAGACTCTGAATTCCCTTTCAGGAAGTGAATGAGATGCCGGCCACTCCTCAGGGCCTCGCAGCCTTCCTGGGGGTGGTGGCAGGATAGGTGGGTGGTGAGGGAGCCCTCCCACAGTTCTCACCTCCATCCCTCTGGCTGTAATTCAAGTCTCTTCACGCTGCCTGGCCACATAGCCTGCTCCAAAGGCAGATAGGAGCCTGAAGTGGTGGTGGGAGGCTCAGGCCCCGGGAAGAGAATGAATGCTGGATTGGGAATACTAGGGTCAGACCCTGGTGGTGTGGCCCTAAACGGGTCACTTCTCTGTGTTGGTTCCCAGCACCACAAGCTGAGCAAGTAGAAAGCCTCAGAAAGTCCAGACCTCTCTCAATAGCGACGGGCAGCAAACCTGCTTCTGGCCAGGAAGAGTGGAGGGACCCTTGCCCAGCCCAGGAATGTCCTCAGGAATCTAGGTGCAAGCTTCCCCCAACCCCCTTTGGGGCTCCCACGACAGGAAGATCCACTATCTGTCTCTTTCCTCTCCTCTGTCTACATCCCTGTCCCTAGCTCCACCTGCTTCCTGTCCTGATGTCTCCCTTCTCCTTCCTGCTGTCTCTCTCTCTCCTCTCCCTTCCCGACCTCTCTCCCTTGCTCCTTCCTCTCTCTCCCACCCCACTTGTCTCAGCAAGGCAGCCAGAGTGGAAGCCCATCCCCACCTCCCTCCTGCTGCTCCCTCCCCCATCTCTGTTCTGAGCCGGAGGCCTTCCAAGGGACCCTGTTAATAATTAAATGTTAATCTAAAAAGCAATTTGAGCTGCGGCTAGGCAGATCTGGTTAGAGATTACATTAGCATGGAGGAGGCGAGGGTAATTTTCTTTAACCCCTCTCCTGATCTCTCAAGCCGGGGATTCTTCAAGTCACACCAGCACTGCTGATTAAACTGGCACAGGGCTTGGCTGTGGATAAGGGGCCTGTGAAAAGTGATTATTTCCCACTGCCATTTGGGCCTCAGCACCAGAAGGGGATTTTTACTTTTTCTTTTTTTTTTTTTTTTTAAGGTTGGGGGTTGGGGAGGTACTGTCCCCTTGAATAGGAGGCCTCATCTTCTGCCAGGATTACCACTGTATCTGCCCCCACCCCAGCAGGCCAGGGGCTCTCTAAAATGCTGCAAATCTGGTCACAGAGCATACCTGGCTCTTTGGTTTCCAGGACAAAGATGCCACTCCCCTGCCTGGCTCCAACACCCCTCCATTGTGCCTGGTTCTGGGCTGGGCACTGGAGCCAGAGATGCTGGCAGTTCTGAGCCAAAGGGGAGATCAAAAAGTAAAGTGACAATCACCAATTCTGGCTAGCAGCCAGAGTCCTGAGGTGGGCTTCCCTCTGCACAAGCCTCTCACCTGCACACTTGCAGGCTTTGGCCCACGCAATCCCAAGAGCCAGGAAGGACTTTTGAGCAGAAGGACTGCTCAAAAGCCCTTTCTGGCTCTCTACCCCTTAAAACTCAACTCGACCTTCAATTGGAGTCCGGGTTCCTGAGGGCTTCTCCAAGACATACAAGGTGCATAATAAATGTTTGATGAATCGTCAAATGACTAGAGTCCCATGTGGCTCTCCTTGATCCTTCCTCTATGGGTTCACGGTGCTACAGCAGTGCCTGAGCACAGGAGCCCTCAGGAAAACGTCTCCTGAGCAAAGGATGGGCAAGAGGCTGTCCTGGGGAGTCGGGGCAGGACGGGCCTCAGGAAGTGTCCTACTGGGACACAGGGCTGGGGTCTGGGGGTTAGGCGGCCATGCCTGGGCCTGTCAGCACCATGGCCAGCTCCCGGCGCAAGAGCCCTGGAGAAAGGGGCGGGGTACAGCCTGAGAGCGTAGTGATGTCAGTCGCCATGGGAACTGACAACTGCGATGTGCCTCCGTCAGCACTCCAACCACTGGGGACGACATGACAGATTAAACACCAACTATGTGCCAGGCCAGGCCCTGTGCTAGATGCTGGGGCAGTGACAGACCCTGAGTGGATGGGAGGCATCAGAGGGGTAAATTACAAGGCAGGGAGACAAGCGGTGGCCATGATGGGGTCACCCTACCTGGCCTGGGGGGGTCATGATGGAAGGACACACCAGCTGCCTCATAAGCAGAGTGACAGTGTCTGTCCCCGACTTCACATCCGGATGTCTGAGCTTTACACTTAACTCTGTGAGCTTAGGCAAATCCCTCCCTCCTCTCTGAGCCTTAGTTTCCATGTCTGCAAAAGGGGTTAATTCCTTACAACAAAGTGCCAGGGTCCTTGTGGTAGCTGCCTAAGTGGTACCCGTTGTTAGCATTGTTTATGGTCGCTATCAACAGGTAAGTAGGAAAAAGCTAGGGGAAGGGAAGGATCCCACAGAAGGGACTGCACAGGCCACCACATGGAGACTTGAGAGAGAGGAGCAAACAGAGAACATGAAGGAGCTCCAGGCTGCTGGAGAGCAAACGCTTCTGGTGAGTCACTGAGAGCACCTCACCTGTGCAGGGCCAGGCAGGGACCCCCCAACCTCAGGGCGGGGAGATCTGTTTCCTCTGCACTAGTGCTAGTTCAGGACAGGGACTCAGAGAAGGTGCCGGAAGGAGAGGCAGTCATTGCCACTGGCAACAGGCCTGGCTGGCCCTCTCCCAGAGCCATGGACCTCTGAGGGGCAGTTTCACTCTTCCCAGAGAGCCAGGGATCCCAAGGTGCAAAGTTTGGAGCCAGGGGCAGGCTGAGCCTCTGTTCTCCTAGTTCCAGCCTTGGCTCTTTAATGAAAATTGTCAGTCAAGTAATACTCCATCATCACCTTCCAGCAAAGAGTGAGTGGGGAGATCTGAGAATCGATACTGAACAGCTTCAGTACTACGATGCCATAATGGGGCTGTGAGCTCAGCCGAAAGCCCCCCGCCCAGTTTTTTTTGGAAGTGGTCATAGAATCTCTCTGGAGAAACAACATGGAAATGGAGACCAAAAGAGGGAAGGAGGGATGCCACCAGATGACACTGGGATCCCGGAAGACGGAACACTGTGTGCAACGGGCAAAGGTAAGACCCACAGTGGAGATGGGAGGGGCCCGGTATCTCCAGCCTTCCTCCCACCTATTCCCCCAGTCCCTGCACCCACAGTTCAGGGTTAAAGCAGGCAACGGGGAAGGAGAAAAATCTAATAGTAAGAGCAATAATAAGAGCTAGCTTTTATTTTTAGTGTTCTCCACGGGCTCAGTACTTTACAGACGTCACCTCACGTAACCCATGCCACAACCGGGAGAAAGACATGATTGGCGTTGTACCCACAAGGAAACAGAGAGGGAAAGGAGCTGTCCAGGGCCATGGGGTTGGTTGGTGGAGCAGGCAGGAAAGCCCCACGGAAGAGGCTGGCCTGGGCCAGACAGGGTTTGAGGATTCAGGCCCCAAGGGACGGGGAGGAAGAAGACTGGGTCCTTGTGCAAGAATGGCCCAAGAGTGTTTAAAAGACGGAGTGGCCCAGGTCGGGGGAGGAGAGTGGACAAAAGTGGCTGGCAAGGGCTGGCCTTAGCTTTTAGCCCAATGGTAAGATCAATAGATGCTTCTGGGGATCAGGCTGGGGCAGAAATGAATGGAGCCTTTGAGGCAGGGGTTAGGAAACAGGACAGGACACTCGGCCCAAATGACAGTGCCACCACTCCACATCCCAGAGTTCATGAGCTCTCTCAATGTTTGTTTTATTTAAATCTCCAAGAGTCAAACGCCACTCACCACCCATGTGTGGGTCAGTCTCCAGCTTTCCACCTCTGCTGTGAGTGAGGGTAGAGGGGCGTCGTGCCTCTAACCCCTCCTATGGTCAGGGAGCTTCCTCCATGTCATCTGGCCACAGGCACTGTGATTTAGAAAGTGCTGGAGCCAGACTGCCAGGGTTCAACCCCCTACCCCGTCATAGCCTAGCAGCTGATGGTTAACTCTGGGGAATTTTCTTTTTCTTCTTTGTGCTTCTCTGTATTTCTAATTTTTCCACAATGAACATGCATGACTTCTGGTTTTTCTTTTTCTTTCTTTTTTTTTTTTTAAATAACTTTTCAAAAGGGATTTCAACCTCTGACCACCTGGAGACAGGCGACTGGTGCTCATTGTAAATGCACTGACATGACAGGGAACAGCTGCTGGGGAGGTGGAGATGGTGCGGGGAGAGACAGGAAGCCCCAGAGGCTTGGAAATCCAGGAGCCACAGGAAGCAGTGAGCTTTCTGCGGAGCCAGATCCGGTGAAGCTAATTCACCAGCAGGTCCGGCAGTGACTCTTCTACAACAGATTCCTGCCCGTCCCTGTGCCCCATCGCCCCCCTGCTACCAATCTCCACCTCCAGGGAGCCAGACCAAGCCTTTCTGTGTGTAGCACCCATCTCTCCTGCTTAGAGCTCACCTAGTGGCTTCCATGGCTTTTTTTTTTTTTTTTTTTTGAGACAGGGTCTTGCCCTGTCACCCAGGCTGGGGTACGGTGGCATGATCATGGCTCACTGCAGCTCACTCCTGGGCTCAAGTGATCCTCCTGCCTCAACCTCTCAAGTACCTGGGACTACAGTCGTGCACCACCCCACCCAGCTAATTATTATTTTTTGTAGATGTGGGATCTTGCTATGTTCCCCAGGCTGGTCTCGAACTCCTGGCCTCAAGCAACCTTCTCACCTCAGCCTCCCTAAGTGCTGGAATTATAGGTATGAGCCATCCCTCCCGTGGCATTTCTAACAATATCCTTGAAGGACCTCTGTGAATCCCTTTCCCAATGTCTATCTGCACTGTCCCTGTCCCGGGCTGATCCTGCTCAGACACACTGGCTTGCTTTCTGGTCCTCTCACAAGCCAACCCCGTCCCCACCCCAGAGCTTTTGCACTTATGGTTTTGCCTCTACCTAAATACCCTACACCAGTGCTGTCTGATAGAGATATGTAATAATGGGGGCCAGGCGTGGTGGCTCACGCCTGTAATCCCAGCACTTTGGGAGGCCGAGATGGGCGGATCACGAGGTTAGGAGATCGAGACCATCCTGGCTAACACGGTGAAACCCCCTCTCTACTAAAAATACAAAAAATTAGCTGGGTGCGGTGGCGTGCGCCTGTAGTCCCAGCTACTCGGGAGGCTGAGGCAGGAGAATGGCGTGAACCCAGGAGGCGGAGCTTGCAGTGAGTGGAGATCACGCCACTGTACTCCAGCCTGGGCGACAGAGCCAGACTCCGTCTCAAAAAAAAAAAAAAAAATATGTAATAATGGGAGCCTCATATGTAATTGTAAATTTTCTAGCAGCAAGAGGAAATTAAATTTAGTAATATATTTTATTTCACCCAATAGATCCAAAATAGTATCACTTCAATGTGTAATCAATATTTAAAAATTCCTGAGATATTTTATGTTCTTGTTTTTATCCTAAGTCTTTGAAACCTGGGATGGATTTTACATCTCAGTTCAGTTCAGACTTGCCTCACTGCAAATGTTCAATGCCACCTGTGGACAGCGCAACACCACACTGTCCCCAGTACACACCACTCCCCCACTCTCCATGCCAGCTCCATTTCCTCATTCACACCTCAGCTCAAACATCACCTCCTCCGAGAGACCCTCCTTGACCACCTGGTCAAGCTGGCAACCTTCTGCCCCGGCCATTGTCCCATCACCACAGCAGTTCTTTCACTGTCATTACTGCTCTGAAATTATCTTGATGAATGGTTTAGTGTCTGTCTCTTCCACTGGAGTGCCGGTTCTACTGTGTCTGCACAATGGGGCACACAGTAGGCACTCAGGGTGGCAGATGGTCAGGAATGGAGGTAGGGATGATGGGCCTGGCCTGAGGCCCTTGTCCATCTACCTCATCCCAAATTCTACTCTAGGTGATGAGATGCAGCAGTGGAATGTGTGTGTGTGTGTGTGTGTGTATACACGTGTGTGGGGAACATGTCCTGCGTACACACACACACACACCTCCCCCCACCCACCTCCCCTCCTTCTGAAAAGTGGGCCCAGAGGATGGGCGTCCTTTCAAAATCAGCCCGGCGCAGAAAAACGGCTGTGACAGCACAAAGCCGAGATTGAATCAGCGACGGGCCCGATTGCCTGGTGATGGTTACAAATGATCTGATGTGGAAAAGACGGGATCAGATGTGCGCAGAACAACGGCTGCTCCGCGCCCCCACATGCCAGACAATGGGCTGCTGGGCAGGCAGGTGGCGTCTAGGAGCCCAGGACAGGCTTAGCACAGAGTGGCCCTTCCTGGGGCCAGACACTCCCCAAATGTGCAGCACCTGGGCACAATGTTCCCACATGACACCAAGTGTTAGTTCTGGGCAGTTAGATGTCGGCTGAATTTTATTTTCTTTGTCAGACTTATTTCCAAATACTAAAAGATGAACATGACTTTTGTAATGAGGGGGAAAGAACCTCCTCCCACTCGGCACTCAGTCTCTGCACTCAGAGCCTCAGAAGCGTGGGTGTGAGGGGGTCATACACAGCTTCACGATGACCACTGGAAGCAGCCCTTGCCCTACCCCTAGGGGTTGGTTGGGGGGCTCTAGACCTGCACTCTCAACCACCGAGTAACAAACGTCCTCTTACTGTGATGTGACCACAGCCCTGCGTGAGAAGGCTGTGTCCACAGACTGTGTGGCTTGCCCAGGGTGCACAGCAGTGAGAAGGCTGGGCCTCAAGCCTCACAAACCCTTCGCTGGTCTTTCTACTCCAAGGCCAGACATACAGTAGATGCTCAATAAATCCCACCTGAACAGAGAGCTGGGCTGGGACCTTTATTTCCCACACTCCCTGCATGGTCCAGTGTTCACAGTTCAGGGTCTCTCCCCCCTCTTTTCACTGTAGTTTGCCACCTCAACCCAACAAACCCCTCCACACACCCAGAACACCCGGGCCCCAGAGACCCTCAACACGGGTGGGCAGAGGGGCAGGGCTAGAGCCTCCTCCGGGCCCAGCTTACCCACTAGGCAACACAAGCCCCACCCCCAGCCTGTGTCATGGAGGCTCCAGGGCTGGGAAGCTTCTGGATAAGGGAGAGGGCCTCTCCTGCAGGAGGTCTGGGCAGGGGGTAGCTTCATCGAGCAGCAACTGTGTGCTGGGTGCCATGCCTCAGCTCACATGGAGCTGGAAGTCCTTCTCTTGAGTGTGAATACATCCACGCCTCCCATTCTCCAGCAGGGGCAGAGGCTCCGAGAGGAAGAGGATTTGCACCTGGTGGGGTCTGGATGTGAACTAGGTCTGCTGGACTCTAAAGCCCATGGCATGGCTGTGCTGTGGGAGGGCCGGATTCTGAGTGGGCACCCAATGTCCCACAGGACCAGCCGCTCCCGGGGTAGGCGCTGGGTCACCTCCCCAGCATGCCAAAGGGGTGATCCTGCAGCCAGTTGAGTTACCCCTCCCACCACCACCATAGCATCCTAGTAGCCCTCATTCTCCAGACCCACAAGGCACTACCCCTCTGGCTCCCGACAGACAGTGTCTAGGGAAGGGCGAAACAGCACCTCAGCTAAGGCAAAAACCCAGAACTCAGTTTGAACCCTGGCTCTGCTATTTACTAGCAGGGCTGTCTTGAGTAAGCCATCGAGTCCCTTGGGGACTCAGTTTCTCCATATGAAACATGGAAGTAGAAACCACACCTTCCTCACCAGCTGGTTGTGAGGATGAAGCCGGTGATGAACACATGCAGTGTAGCACTCGTGAACTGCCTGCCCAGCTCTCACCCCAGGAAATGACAGTGATGGGCTCAGAGGGGTGAAGCAATTTGCCTGCCGTCACACAGCAGCAGGGGAGGAGGGCAGGGATCCTTGAACCCCAGGACCTAAACCCCAATTCCTTCCAGCAGTTTATCCTTTAATGCCAGGGACAAGGCCCCAAGTGTGCCTTGAGAGTGAGAGGGGATGCTCCAATGAGTGCAGTCACCAAACCCTACCTGAGCACCTGTGGTGTGCCAGGCTGCAGGAACCCAGAGAAAAACCAAACATGGCAAAGATGACCAGACACACACTCACGCAACCCCAATCCCAGGTCAGACAGAGCTTCAGGGGGCCCAGAGAAGAGGGGTCCTTCCGAGGACAGGCTGCTTCCCAGAAAAAGGAGTATCTGAGCTTCTTGTCTGAGTGCCCCAAGGGCAAGGGCAGCGCCTGGCACGGAGCCCAAAGGCACCAACAGGGGCTCAGTGAGTCTGATGAGGTGGGCCTTGTGGCACTAAATGAATGGTGTGGGCTGGAGGAACCCCACTGTCCCCAGGCACGTGCCAGAGGTAGTACCTTGTAGGCAGCCACTCGCCTGGAGAATCTTCCTCACCTCCTTGGTTATTCCATTTTAGTAGGGGGGGAAACTGAGGCACAGAGAAGCAAAGCCACATGCCCAAAGCCATCTGGTAAGAAACTGGTGGAGCAGGGATTTGAACCCACATTCACCTGGCTCCGTAATAATCATCATCACACCAACAGCCCCTCGGCCTGAGGAGAGCCAGCCTGTAGGGTAAGGGTGGGCTGTTTGGGTGGCGTGGGCAAGGGAAGAGTGGACGCAGGCCACAGGGGTTAGGAGGGGCCTCGAAGGCAGACTGGGGCCTTGGCACACCACCCACAGGCAAGAAGTAGCTACAGAGAAGGTGCGGTGGTCATGGCAGGGACTTTGGAAGTGGCCTGTCTGGGTTCAAGCCCCAGCTGGCTCCCCTATGTGCTAGCTGTGCAGCCTCAGGCAGGTCAGCTAACTTCTCTGTGCTTCAGCTGCCCCATCTGTAGAAAGGGGCTCATAATATATCTGCCTCACAGATTGGTGCAGTGGAATTTTGGCACACAATGAATTGTGTTTATTAAATCGAAAAGAAGAAAAACTGAAAGCTGGTGGAGGGAGTCAGTGCCCAGTCAGGTTTGGGGACAAGCTGGCTGCTGGGCCTGCTCCCGCATTCTGGTCCAGGTGGGTGCCAGGCTCAGGGAGCGGGGGTGGCGGCGCCGTCTCCCAGCCTTGCTGGGGCATGCGCCAGCATGTGCATGCGTGCACGCGTCTGTGTGTGTTGCTGCAGCGGCTTCTATGCAAACATGTTAATTTGTTTTCATTTTGTGTTTTTTTTTCCCCTCACAGGATAATTGGGTGAGTTTGAAGTCTTGGCGAGGCTGCTGATTATAGCTATTTGGGTGGTGCCCTCGTGGGGCTCGGGCCCTGCCTCCTGCCTCTGGCGGTGAAGGCGGTGGCTGGGGGTGTCTTGAGGGGCTCAGGGAGATGCCACTAGGTTCCAGGAGCTCTTGCTGGCCGGGGATGGGGAAGGCAAGCTGTCTTGAGACCCCCCAGCATGCCGCTCACCCAGACAATACAGGGTCATTAAAGGGCGCAAATCTGCCCACATCCTTTTTTCTTTGCCCTGTTCGCTGCATTTAAAAACTTATGATGTGTTTGCCAATGTCCAAAAGAAAAATAAAAACTAGAATTCTACCTAAAATTCTTATTGTCTGCTTTCTCTTGGGGGAAAAACCCAAACCTGGCAGTGCTGGAACCCCTGGGCTGATGTGTCCTGAGGGTGGCTGCGATGGCTTTGCTCCTCATGTTACCTGCATGGTCCCCAGGTACCTGAGTTTTCCACCCTGGAGAAGGAGTGGGACTTTGGAGTTGGAATGGCCAAGGCGTCCTGGGCAGCCATGTGACCTGTCAGTACCTGGCTGTCTGAGCCTCCTTTTTTTTTTTTACCTGTAACCCCACTGCCTTGCCCTGGGAGGACTGAAAGGAGATGGCAGAGTTTTCAGGAGCATAGTAGGGGTTCGGTTAGTCTTAGAGATGGAACGGGAGCTCCCTGCTCTGTGGGCATCCCGCACTTGATTCCATCCTTGGACGTATAGCCCTGTCACTGACCTGTTTGTGTCTGTCTCTCCTGCTAGGTGGGAACCAGGTCTCTGAGGGCTGGACTGGATCCTTGGTTCCAACTTCACTGAATGCCTACCATGTGCCACACTGTGCATGAAGAGATGGGAGATTGGTGAAAAGGGCTTGGGTGGGGCTCTGGAGGTGAGCAGATACCGGACCCTTAGCCCTGCAGAGAAGGCACACGTGTGTGTGCTGGGGCAAGGGATGGTGAGGGTACACCTGGCAGATGCCCCAGTCTGAGCAAAGGCACAGAGGAAGGTATGGCCTGGCAGGTGCAAGCTCATCCCAGGTGGCTGGAATATGCTGCAGGAGGCCAAGTGGCCTTTGAGGGCATCCTGCATGGCTCTGCTCTCCCACGGGGCTGGGTTCATATAAAAGGGACTCCGTGTCTACAGTGGACTGCTACCGACTAGGCAAAGTGGGGATTAGGAAGAGACTAAGGGCTGGGCCTCAGCAGAAGCCCCAATCCCCGTGTTGTCTCTTTGGGACCCTGGGACCCCTGACAAGTCACCTTAGCTCTCTGATCCTCCCATTGCTTACATGTAAAGTGGGCTGTGGCAGGGACCCAGTGGGACAGTCCCTGGTGCATGATTATGCTCCTGGGAGAGACTTCAACTCCCACCACCCACCTACTGCTGTAGCTCATATTCTTCCCCTCCCAGGAGGCAGCAGGAATGCTGGGAAACCCCAGCCTACGTTTGTGTAGCCCGAGTGTGCTTAGGTACCAAGCTCAGCGCTTTACCCAGGTCCTGGCACTACATTTTCCCCCAGTGCCCCTGGGGCGGGTTCTCTTTCATTTCCATTGGGAGATCGAGGCTCAGAGAGGGTTGAACAGGTATGGTAGCCCTCAACAGGGCCCTGGGCTTGTTTATGAATGCCCTGCAGCCACTAGCCCACAGTCCCGCCACGATTGAGGGATGGAATGTCCCTCAGGGAACAGAGACACCTGAAGACTTCCTGCTGGTTTCTACCCAGGACTTTGGTGGTGGGGTACACCTGGAGGCCCAGTCCCCAGCACCTATCTCTGCTCTTCCCCTAGTCCACCCTGGGGAATGAGCACCTTAAGCTGCAAACCTGGACCCCAGGGCATGACACAAAGGGCAACTCCACAGACAGAGAAAGCTTTGGAGTCGGCCACATCCCTACCCCATGACCACGTGCCAGCGTGGCAAGTTGCCTGTCCTCCGTGAACCTCAGTGTCTTCATCTGAAACATGAGACTACCGCCCCTTGCCTGAAGGGTGGGTGGAGTGTTGGGTTCAGGGCTGGCACACAGCAGGCCCACAGCAAACCAGGTTAATGGCTGCCTGTGGCTCCTCTAGCAGCCAAGGACCCCCAGGAAAGAAGAGGAAGACACAAAATAGAGGAGGAGGCAGAGCTGATGATGACAGGCTCCCTGGCTGGTCCCCTGGAGGTGTCGGCCAAACCTCTGTGGAGGGCTCAGGCCTCCACAGTCACACGGGATGGCAGCTGGCAGCACCCCTTCCCCCTCCGAGAGGCACACAAAAGGGCCTCTATTCCCGCTCTGAGCATTTGTCCCTGGCCGGCCAGGCTGCACCGCCCTCTCCCCACTCTGCTGGCCGCCCGGCCCGGCTCAAGCTCACACAAAGGCCAGTGTGTCCCAGCCTGGCCTCAGAAGACCCCGACCACAGAGAGCTGGAGAGCTCAAAAGGGCCCTGGGGAGGGCGTGTAAGGTGTGGCAGGGCTGTGTCCAGTCTCTACAGGGAGGGGGCTAGGAAGGCACAAAAGACTTGGGAACGAGGAACCTGGGCAGGAGCCTGTTCCAGCATCCCCACCTCCCAGCCCGGCCACCTTGGGTCAGCTTGGACCTCTGCTTCCTCATCTGTACAATGGGGACCATGACAATAGCACACCCAACTTTTTGGACTATCAGAGGTCTCGTGAGACAACATGGGGCCTAGTGTGCAACCACACCCAGCACCTCAGAGCCAGATGCCAGGCAAGGGCGGATGGGGGGTTGGCGGGAGTCCCCTGGGGCCTGGCCAGGCGTGTTCTCAGCATCTCCCTCCTAAGTCCTGCCCTGGAAGCCAGGCGGACCCAGGCACCGAGGGAAGGGGGAACGGCACCTGCTTCTAGATCACTCCATTCTCACCCTCTACCCGGCAAGGTCCACATGCTGTTGGTGCTGACCATCAGGCCAGGCCTGAGCCCCTCTGCTGCTCCTGACCATCTCCAGGCAGCGGGCAGACAGCAGCCACTGTTTACCAAACACCTACTGCGTGCTGGGACCTGTAGACATCACATCTTCTTTCAGACCCGTGGCTGCCCGGGGTGGGTGTGGGAGGATGGTACAATGGTTACAGGCTCTGCAGCCAGTGATCCGGGGCCAAATCCTGGCTCCACCACTTCCTGCTGTGGGACTCTGGCCCTCACGCTCTGCTAAGAGAAGCAGCTCACCCTCACAGGGTCTGTGCAGCAACCAAATGGGAAAACAAAACCAAACCATGATGTCCCCAGGCCCCAGCAGGCTTGAAATCCTGACCGCTGGGCTGTTACCCTCAACTCACAGATGAGGAAAACTGAGGCCCCACGCTTGGCAAGCAGGAGGTGGACCATAAACCTGATGAGTCATTCAAAGAGAGGGAATAGGGATTTGAAACCAAGTCTGGTAGACTCTGAACACCCTTTTCTACTTGAAGGTCTTGCCAACTTTTTTTTTTAGCAATTTTTTCTTGTTTCCCAGCTTAGCTTGTGGGTCATGCAGCCTACAGAGAACGGGGCAGGAGGCCCAGGCCAGCAGCCTGACCCATCTCCTTGGCTGACCCCCAAGAACCCTCACCCTACCACACAAAGTCCCCCTTTCTCCCTCCCACCAGCTCAGGGCGGCCAAATGAACAGCAGAATACCAAGTAATTAAGCCGGCGCGCACCATCCGGGCGCCCGGGAACACTGTGGAGTTTCCCTTTTATGTTTATAGCAATTGTATGAAAATGTGCAACATGGAGCAGCACCAGCTGACAAATGAGACGAAACAGACAGGATTCCAGGCCGGCTTTTTTCCGGGCCTGATTGGCATTAATTGTGAGCGTTTACAAAGCACAACTCGGCGCCTGACATTTGCTTCAAGCGAACGTTTCCTTCTAATAGTTTTAATGATTACAATGGGAGCTGGTGATCACTACAGGCGGGGAATGGGCTGCCTGGTGCCTGGCCTGATCTCACCTGGGTCCCAGGAAATGGGGATGTTTCCTGGGTCCCACTTTCCCCTGCTACCTGCTGCAAGAGGGCTGTGCAAGGTGCCCAGCCCTGGACACTGGAACCCCTGCTCAGGGCCCGGCTGCTAGCACACACAGTTGGTAAGGCGCATGGGGAACCCACAGGGTGCAGACCCAGGGGAGGGAAGGGGAGGGAGGGGGAGAAGAGGGAAGAGCAAGCAGGACTTGGCTGGCCTGGCTCTGAGGCTGGAGTACCTCGGTGACCTCGGGTGAGTACCTTTGCCTCTCTGAGCCTCAGTTTACTCATCTGTGAGAAGGACCATAGCACTCACTGCGCAGGGTCTGGTAAGGATTCAGGGAAGGCCTAGCACAGCACACAGTATATCTGTAAAATGGGGGTAGGAAGTGCCCCACAAATGTTGGCTGCTATTTTCTTGCTGTGTAACCTTGGCCAAGCTCCTTCACAGCTCTGGGCTGAACTCTCCTCACCTGAGGGGCAGGGACTTGGCCAGCTGGAGTTGCTCAGCCCAGGGTTCCAGTCCCAGCTCTGGCCTCTTTTCAGCTGCATGGCTTTGGGAGAGTCCCTCAATCTCTCCGAGCCTCAGTTTCCCCCACCTGTAGAATGGAGTTCATCATTCCCATAGATCGCAGGGTGGTTTCTGGATGCCAACAAGAAAGGGAGTAAAAATCCTGAATTCCTGGTAAGCCAAGTGCCTGTGTCCCACTTCCTCTCCGGAAAGCCCTCCTAATACCTCCCTCATGCATTCCTTCACTCACTTGTTCATTCATTCATTCAACATTGGGTGTCCCGATTAGAAACTTGGGAAGACATTAGTGTGCAAAGCAAAGGACCCTCACCCCCACTTCATAAGGGAAGATAGATGACAAGGAGAGAAGCACTGTAAAGTGCTTCCAGCACTCCCATTTTACAGAGGAAGAAACTGAAGCACAGAGAGGGAGGACCGACAGTCTGAAGTGACCCAGCTGGGATGGGGTGGCATGAGAATCGAACCTTGGCAGGTTGCTTCAGGTGAGTCCTCTCAGAAGCTCACACGGGCCCCGGGGGAAGCCTCATCTGAGGGCCCAAGGAGGGTGGGCTGCTGGCGCCCAATGTCCTTTACATCTTGGGTGGCATTCATCTGCAGAGCCAGGCTGGGCACCAGGACAAGAGGGACCACTGGGAAGAAGGGAGTCTGTGAGGCCTGGTCAGCCCCAGCCTCCTGGAGTTGCATTTCTTGGGTAGAAAGGGGACAGGAGGCGCCTCGTCCTTGGGGCCCCGTGACACGGCTCTTTCACATGTTTCCATGAACACTGTGCAGTGCCCACTCCACACCAAGCCCTGTCTCACAGGCCATGCATAGTGTCAGCCAGGTAGCTGGAAAAGGCCAGGACCTGGTACTTGAACCATGGCACGGCACGTGCCAAGGCCCAGAGCTGCGAGAGATCTCAGTGGGTTCAGGAGCTGCCAGCAGTTTGCTGAGGCTGTCACAGCCTCTCTGCAGTCAGATCTCAACTTCTGGGTGGGTCCCCTGGGATTCGCTCATCTCTGCCCTATCTGGCCTTGCCAAGACCACCCTGCAGGAAGCCCCCGGGGATGGGTCCCAGCTCTGTGCTTGGTTCCAGCCAGAAAAACCTTGGCAATTGTTTCTTTTGTAGTTTGTGGGTTGGGGAAAAAAAAAAGGGGATTTTTTTTTTCTCTTTTGCATATGGTGGCACAGATGGGCCCATGATCCGTAAAAACTGTTTGCAATTAAACTCCCACTTTGCATGGCTGGATTTGTCAGTTGTCTGAACCAGGAGTGGGGAGCTCCGCACTGACAGGAAGATAGGATGCGGGACAGGGCGGGGCAAGATTCAGGAGGAGGGGCGGAGGCCCAGGAACCTGCTCTGGGCTTGGGGCCCAGGCCGATGTGGTGTCACAGCAGCCCTGCCAGCTCCCTCTCCGGGCATCCCCCAGCCTTCGCCAGGAGTGGGAGCACAGCCAGGCAGCTGGGGTGGGGCTTGGCAGGGCTTCCCTGCCCAGTAGGGACTTGGCCAGTGCTGGGTGCCCTGACTGCGGGGCTAATGATGGTGGAGAGAAAGGAGCTAATCACCAGTCTGCCCCTGCCAGGGACTGAGCCCAGGGCCCAGGACAGGAGAAGGGTGGCTGGGTGGGGCGAGCCATAATGGGGGTTTGGTGGGCAAAGTGCAATGGCAGGTTCAAGACTGAGGTGCCAGAACCTCTGGCGTAGTTGGCAGAAAGAATCTACAGTGGTGCCAAGAAGGGCTGCCAAGGGCCAAAACTGGCTCCTTCCTCATCCCCAGGGAAACTGGCCTGGCCTCCTTATGTCCCTTTGAACGCAGGTAGGGAAATCAAGGCAAATACTAAGAATATCTCAAGGGCCTGCGCTTCTGCTGCCCAACCAATGGGCTGTCTGCATTTGGGAACCTTTTCAGAGGGCTTCCAGAATAGAGGCTAGGGGCCTGCACCCCTCCCACCCACCCCGGGCTCAAAATGCCAGCTTGCCACCCCTGCTGCTACCCTGGGATGCTTGCATGTTTGGGTTAACAAATGCATCATTTGGCTTTGGGAAATCCTGAGATCGCTAATAATTGTTCCCTGATGAAAAGAAATAAGGCCCTGATACCCCCTTTCCCCCGCTCCCTCCAAGCTGGGAAAGAAAAGTCATAAAAATAGCTTGTTATCTCACCTATTGAGGCTCCGACTGGATGTTACTGCTAATTGGGTATAACATCCTTGTCTTGTTCTCTCAGAAGCTAAATCAAGAAAGCGCCACTGCTGTGAACTAATTATATCTCCGGCCTGCAGCCTGCAGCTTGTCTCTCCCTTTATTGAGTTAAAAAATGGTCATGAACCTTCATCTTTCATCCCCTCAAGCGCTGGGCCCACACTGCCCGCCAGGCGTGGCTCGAAAGGTGCAGACAGCCCAGCAGGAAGGTCTAGGAGGGGTCCTGGAGACAGGCAGCAGGGTAGGGGAGTGGTGACAGGGAAGCCCTGTCCCAGGTACCTGCCTGGCCCCCTCTCCTGCCCGTCACTGGCAGGCCTGGTGTTCAACTCTGCCTGGAGAGGGGGACTCTGGTCTCTCCCCTCCTTGCAGCTGGGCCCCTGGGGAGGTCAGGAGCATTTCAGTCCGGGGAGTCTTCATTCATTATTCATTCAATCAATACTTCTTGGATGTCTACCTACTGTGCACTAGGCACTGTTCTAGGCCAAAGCTTCTAGTAGACTGAAGGTAGCCCCCCAAGCAACCTCACCCGGGGTTCACAGAGCTGTTGAATAAGTACTCTTAGACGGGACCTCACTGTTACTCTGCTGAAAGAGCTGCCAGAGCTCCCTACTATGGGAAGGCAAAGTCCAAACATCAAGGCCAGCCCTGGCTCCTTCCACAGTCCTCTCTCCCCATTCTAGCCTCTGGCTACACACTGGCTCCCTTAGTAAACACTCTCACCTGTCTGCCTCTGAGCTGCCTCTCATGCTGTTCCCTCCACCTGGAAGTTCACCCTTCCTGGCTCTGCCCGTCAGAAGCCCACCAGCCTTTAAAGCCTCCAAAAAAATGACATCTTTTCTGGGAGGGCTCCCCTGTCTGCCTGCCACCCACAGCCCTGTTGCAGGCTGTGAACTTTGAGACCTGGGTCTGAATGCCAGCTGGACCACCCAACAAGTGCATGCCCCTACTCTGCTTAGCTGAGCCAAGCCTCAGTTCCCTCATCTCTAAAATGGGTTAAGAATTCTCCCTAGGGATGCAGGGAGGCTTGCTGCAGGTGTTCTGCAGAATGATGAATGAGAGAGTGCCCAGGAAGGACCTAGCTCTCAGGAAGAACTCAATACGTGCTGTTATCATCATCCAGACTATCAGTGCTCGGAATCTGCACGGATGAACACAAGTGGGAGTTAGAAGAGGGTAACACCCTCCCACCTAAAAGGTTTTTGTGGCTTAAGAACAACCTGAATACACAGAGATTCCCTAGAATCCCTCGCTGTCCCCCCGGTCCTCTGAGCCACATGGAGATGGGCCAGAGGCACCCTGAGCTCATTGAGGCCAGGCAGGCAACTGGTTTCAGCTCACAGGCCCTGCTGATTGATTGGCGCTGCCTGCCCAGAGCCCTGGAAGGAACCCAAGGTCAGGGGAAGAACTCAGCAGGGGAAGAGGGCAGCAATTGATTGGCAATGTCTGCCAAGGGCACAGCGGTGTAAGGCAAACCAGGCCTGCCGCAGATTTGCCATCCTTGACATTTATGAAGGACGCGGCTGAGTCTGGGTTGGGAGGGGTGGGGGAAGGTGACCTGCTGAAGGTCGTGAAGCTCATAAAGGAGACAGCTGGCCCAGAACAAGGTCCCCTCGGCCCCTGCCCGAGGATTCTACCATGCCCAGTACCCTTACAGGCAGTGAAGAGGCAAAAGCTTGTGTGGATAATGAAGGGGGTTCTGTGGGCCTGCCATGTGGCCCAGGGCTGCTGCTTTACATCATCAAGGCTAAGTTTCTTCATTCACATGACAGGGATAAAAACACCCTTCAGAGAGGGATATGAGGATTAAATGAGAGAACAAAATGCCAAAGTAGGAAGCTCAGTCTGGCACACAGCAGATACCAGTGTCCTGTGATTCTCATAATAGGCGAAAGTATTCAATTACAAGTGCCACCTCCTCCAGGGAGCCCTCCCTGGCTACTCCAGCCAGAATTAATTGTTTCCACCTCTGATTTCCTTTGAGAGACCGGTGGTGGCCCAGGGCAGGGCCCACGTCTGGCTTGTTCACTGCTGTGCCCCCCTGCCCCTGGCACAGTGCCCACATACTGTGAATTCCTCCATTGTGGCTATTAACCCACATGCACTTGTTGGGTGGCTGAGGGGGTGCGCTCAAGGCCTCTCCCTCGGTACACACCACCTTTCGAGGCAACTGGGGCTTGTTCATCTTCATGTCCCCAGCACCTGGCAGGGAGCCTGGCCTAGAGTAGTGAAGCTCTCTGAATGAACGGATGGATAAAGAGCAAAAATAGCAGTTCCTGTTTACTGCCCGTTGGCTATTGGTTACTGCCAAACCTCACAGCTGCCCTCTAAGGTGGTCCTTTGGCCCATCACAGATGAAGAGATGGAGATCTGCAGATGCCGAGGGGCAGGGCCAAGCCCGACATTCAGGCCTGGGGACTTCATGCCGGGAGGCCCTGCCACTTCTGCCTCCCCCAGTGCCAAGCTCAGGCCTGGACTCTGTGAGGCAGCCGCCCGTGCCCTGGCAGCGAATCCTGGAGCAGACAGCTGGTGGCTGGACCTCCCTCCTCCTCCAAGGGAGGCCCCCCTCCCCATAGACTCTGGGTCATTAAGTTCTGCATCATTAAGTCCCCATCCCCGGGAGCCTGTTCAAAGCCAGTCTTGGCCTCACCCCCTGACCTCCCAGGCCTTTGTCCCCTGTGCCCTCCGCACAATAGCAGGGGCTCCCAGGACCCCAAACAGCTGCTGCGGCTGGGACGCTGGCTTGCTGTGGGGCCAGGACTGGCCCAGGCCTGTACTCAAGCCCAGCCCACCCAGCTCTGAGGGACTCAGCTAAGCCCCCCGCAAGCACTCTGCACATGCAAGCTCACCCCACCCACAAGCCCATGAGAAAGCTGTTGAGACTCTCCTGAACAAGAGGAAACTGAGGCACAGAGGGGTAAAATGATTTCTCTGAGGACACAGCCAGTGAGAGTGCAGGTGCTCTCTCTCAACGGGTTTCAGCCCAGGTCTGTGACTCCCAAGCTCTCTGTTGGCCTCTAAGGCACCGGGATCTTAGCTGGCCCCTGCCTCTCAGATGCTTTCACTGGCTTCCCTCTTCCTCAGGGCCTCACAGCACCCTTAGCTCAGCACCCAATGCACCCAATGCCCCCTGCACACCCTCTTAATTTACCTCCCTTTCACCTCCACCATCTTATAAGCTCCCCCCTGCCCTTCCTGGTCATGCTCCTGGGTCTCCAAACTCCCTCTGCCAGAGACACCCCCATTTACTCCATGCTGGGCAGAGCCACTCAGTCCTCAGGGCACAGAGCACAGCCCCCTTTGTCAGGAAGCCCTCCAGGACCAGCTGCAGGTTTTCCCTCCTCCAGCCCTGCTCTGGCCCTGTCTAGAATTCAAGTTAACTGCAGACTCATCTTACTCCCTCTAGAGGCTGTGGGCCGTCTGATTCCTTATCACTTGACCACTGGGACAGGGGCGACACGGTGTCCTCGCTCAGTCTTTACCTAATGCCTGGCTTTACCGAATGGAACCACGAATGGGTGGGAAGAGAAGTGGGAAGCTGGAACCCCATCTCTGCCTTCCCATCTCTGGCTGCCAATGAACCTCATACTTCTGCCACTCCCTGGCTGTGTGACCTCGGGCAGCAAAGTATAATACCTTCTCTGGGCCCCTGCTTCTCAGCAAAATGGGGGTGGTACCAGCACGTGCATTTCTTAGGGTTATGATGTAAACTCTGGAAGGTACCAGTCTGGTGACCTGTATCCAGGCATGATTACATGATTCCTGGCTGTGGCCACTGGAGTGGCCAGGGCATGAGTTTGGGGTCAGAGAGACCCAGATGGTGGCTGCACATTGGCTGTGAGGTCTGGGCAGGTCTCCCCTTCCCCAGGGTCTCCGTTTCCCCATCTCTGAAGTGGCACTAACTCTGCCCACAGGAATGCAAGCCCCCCATCACAGAGACCCCATCTTTTGTTTGATGCATGCAGTAGGTACTCAGATATTTCTCAACTAAGCAATCAGGGGTCCAGGTGGAAGGAATCCATCCCTCTTCCCAGCCTCCACCCTTTCCAGAATCTCCCGCCCTACACCCAGCCCGTACAGACTAAAATAGTCATTAGGCAGATTTCAAAAGATGTCAGTAGCTTATAATTATAGTCGACATCCTTCTGAGATAAAAGTGATTACCTTGGATGCAAATCACTTAGCAACCAATCAGGGCGGCGGGCGGCGCCCGCGGAGGTGACCGGCCGGCACCGCAGCCCTCCTCCCGCGGCCCGCACCGTACAGGCAGAGAAAGCGCACAATAGCTCTTGACACGCAAATGGGTTAACACAATAAAGGCGGCTCCGGCCGCTGCTGGGGGAGAGCAGCAATTCCCGGCCCGCGGGAGGTAATAAAGCGGCCCTTTTGTGCGCGCCTCCTCGTTCTCACCCCCGCCCCGAGCCCAGAGGAATCGCCGCCTGATTGAATTACGGTTCATGAATATGAGCTGCTTCGCTGCCTTCCTCCGGTTTGTGAGGGATGGGAAGGCAGAGGGGGCTGGAGGGAGGTTGGGGAGGGACCTCCGGCCAAGTCCCAGCCCCCGCAGAAGCTCAGAAAAGAGCCACGAGTGCTCACCATGTGGGTGGGTGGGGGCCTCAGTGGACAGAGAAGCCCCTGGCAGAGATAGCTGGTAGAGTTCGGGCCTCTCACTGCAAATGGGGTCTTCAACCTTTGGCTCCAAGGGACTGAGTCATTCAAGGCTCCGAGTCATTCAAGGCTCCGTTCTGAGGAGGAGGTAACAGTAGCCATGACAACATGCGTTTGAGTGCTTACTGTATACTGTGTGCTGTGCTAGGCCCTCCCTGAATCCTCACCAGACCCTGCGCAGTGAGTGCTATGGTCCTTCTCACAGATGAGTAAACTGAGGCTCAGAGAGGCAAAGGTACTCACCCGAGGTCACACAGCCTGCAAGCGGCAGGCTAAGAGTACGATCCAGGCCCAACCCACGCCAGAGCCTGGCACCTAATCAGGAGCCACTTCCCATCACCAGGGCGCCTCAAGTTTCTTATCAAGGGGGTTCAGCAGCCCAGCCCAGTCCCAGTTTACTCCAGAGCAGCCCTAAGGCTCAGAAGGGACAGGGGATGGACAAGCTTACAGGAATTAGATAAGTGAGAAGGATTAGTAGGGGTGGGGGTGGGGCCAACCTTGAGAGAGGAGACTGCCCCCAGAACCGAGGTGGCCTCTTCCACGCTTACGGGAAGGGATGTCCGGGGTTACTGTCCTTGTCAAGGGAGATCACTGGATCCTCTGCCCTGCTTAAACCTTCCCCATCCACCTAAGGCTCCAGGACACAGCCACCCACGGCTGCCCCTTTCCCCATCAGGCACGAGGGCCATCATACACATCACTGGCTGCTCCAGGGCCACTCCGGCCACCCAGAACAGTCTTCTCACTCCTGTCTGGCACATTCCTATTTGTCCTCTTTGTGACTCACATGGCACCTCTCCTCTAGGGCTTTTTGACCCTCAGGCTGGGTCAGGAACCTCATCTACTAGTTTGCCCTTGCTCCGTCTACATCCCAAGAAGGTCGCTGGGGCGGCCAGGGGCAGCCTCACCACCTCCCTCCAAGCAAGCCCAGAAGGGCAGGTGACAAGGAGCGAGTTTCAAGCTACACCTTCTTTCCCCTAGTGCTGGAGAAAGGAGTCCTGCGGGTGAGGGGACCAGACAGACCACAAGGCCGGGCAGAAGTTGTTACTCTACTCAACGCTGACCTGTAGGTCATAGGAAGAGAGGATTCAAACCTGCCTTTTGGTGTGGACAAAGCATCTTGGTGGGGCCAGACTCCCCCTCCATGGCTGATAGCCTCTGATGCCTGCAGGGGCCCCTGTCCAATAAGTAGGAGTGTCCCCCCAACTCCATGGGAGGAGGTGGTAAGACACAAGGACTCTGGAGCCAGGAAGGCAATTCAGGGCCGAACCTCTGCAGCTGCCTGGCTGATCACCTGTAGCCCATCACTTCCTCTGTTTAAGCCTCAGTTTCTTTATCTATAAAATGGGCCACAGCGTATGAGCCACTCCAAGGAGTAACTGAGATCATGTAAAACGCCTGGCATATAGGGAGATGCTGAGAAAGCTGGCACTCCCTCCTGCTCATCGTCTGGCACGCTGATTGCCAAGCCCAGGGAGATGAGGGAAGGGAACAGAAGGAATTGCCCAATTCTGACAGCCTTTCCCTCTGCCTTGGCTGTGGAAGTGTAAATACTCGGCGGAGGGCCTCCAACTGCCTGTGTTTGTGAATCTCTGGCGCGCACTCCGAGTTTGTTTCTAAACTGGGAAGCTTCGAGAGGCAGCGCAAACAGCCCTTCTGCCCACCTCTCCCGGCTCTCCCCCAATCTGCTGTTGCTCCTCTGTCCTTGGAAGCTTGTGTGTTTAACGACACCATTTCAGCTGGAAATACCATCTCCCTGCCAAGCCCCCAAAAGCAGCTCCACCGATATTTATTGACCTGTTCATCCAGCTAGAGAGCTTGGTAGAAGAGCAGGGAAAATGCTCGCTGCAGAGACTGGGGCCTGGCTTCTCCTAATGACCCGAACACACACTTTCTCTGCTCTTACCCCGCCCCACGCTGCTGAAGCAATGACACAGTTTTCGAACCTTTTCCTAGAAATGTGATCACAGCAGTTTCACCAGCACCCGACACTGGCAATAATTGCTGGAAGGGACCTAGACGAATCCCAGAGCCAGAAGCAGGATGCTGGCTGGGGGTTCTCTGGGCCTTTGCAGGGAAGAGGGCCAGTACTGGGGTGTGTGTCGGTTGGGGGGTGCCCTGACAGAGACACAGTTTATTCAGACCTTGGCACTGATGGGCCTCACTTGCCCACCATTTACTTAAGCAGCCTCACAATATGCTCATTGAAATCCTCTTAAACACCAGAAGGAGCAGGGGGCAATCAGGAGTTCCAGGTTGGCCAAGGCCCCTCACCTTCCGGTAGAACAGCACGGGGAGCCCCTGGACTAGGGGGTGCAGCAGGCAGCAGCTCCTCTGCACCTTCCTTGGCTGGGGGAGGGGCACCTACATTTTCCCCAGCAGAAGTAGCCTGTTGGAGGGCGGGAGGTCCACATCTCTCTGGGGACCCTGGGAACTTCAGCCTGCCGGCTGGGTACATGGTGGGGTTCAGGAATGTCTCTTATATAGCATCTCTTTTCAAAACAGAAAGTTGCTCTGTCTGGGAGGCCTGAGCCCCCAGGCACAGGCCAGGCTACATGGGCAAAGCTCTGAACACCTGTCCTTGGGGGGAGGAGCATCAACAGGGACAGCTGGCACTGCCTCCCTCCCCCACCTTATGGGGCGCTAAGGATTTAGGTCAGAGGACTGCAATGGTAGGGGTGGGGGGAGTCTGCCTTCACCCCTCCACTACCCAAAGGCATCCAGCCCCTCCCCTTGTTACCACGACCCCGCCCCCTCCGGCTTTGGGTCAAGGCAAGTGGCGTTGCCACGGCAACCCCGGTGACATCAGAGGCTAAGCCTTGACATCATGTCGTGCCCCCACTGGGGAACCTACCGTCCCTGCGAGTTATTTGTGGGAACGTGGTTTGAACGAGGACTCTAAGGTCTAGCCCCATGGGGCACAATCCTCAAACGTGGCCACCTGCGTTTCTGGAACCCCAAACCCCCCTCTGAGGTGATTTCCCTTGACGATCTCAGAGGCTGCTCGGGAGACCCTCAGCGTTTTCCCATCCTGGGTGCCCCCCATCCCGCAGCCCTTCCAAGACACTGGAGTTCCCGGGAAATTTTCGGATGACAGAGCCGCTACCTTTGTTAGCTTTACGGGTGGGGTGACCTTTCCTCTCTGGCAACCAACCCGCCCAGGGCCCCGCGGAATCCGAATGGGCCTCCCAACCCCCACTCCCATCGGCTGGCCCGTCTGAACAAGTTGTGTTTGGAGGGAGGAAAGGGGCGGACAAGGGTTATCGCTGCTTCAGGACCCCCAACAGCCTAGGACCCCTTCTGTCCAATCCTGGTTGCCCGGACGCCAGGGGGTGCCCCCAGCTCCAGCGCAGAACCCCGCCCCGCACAACTCACCGGATCAGCCAGGCCGTCGAAGGGCACCAGGTCTCAGCTATCACGACGCTCCGCTCGGCGGGTCGCAGCCATGCAGGAGTGGCAGAGGCTGCCTGAGGAAGCCCCCCTTGGGGGCCGATGCCTCTCTCCGGGTGGGAAGGGGTGCTGTCGGTGAGGGCTATCCTGGCGCCGGCCTGCGCCGTCCGAAGTCGGGGGGGAGGGGAGGTCTCCGCTCAGCGGGGGTCACGCCCGCCCCGGACAGGGGCCGCGCGGGCGCTCAGGCGACGCATCTTCGCCGGGGCCCGTGATCGCCACGTCCGGCGGGCGGCGCTGCGCCTCCCCTCGGGGCCCCGCTCAAGGCTGCAGCTCGGCCCGCGCCGCTCCCAGGGCGCCTTCTCCGCCCGCGCTGGGAGCCCGGCGGCCGCGGCCCCTTTCGCCAGCCCCAGCTGCAGCCTGTCTTTGTTGCTTCCTCTCGCTCGCCCGCCCGCCCGCGGCTTGCAGTCCCCGGGTTCGCCCCGAGGTGGGGGGATTGTCTCCTCCGGGGGTTGCACGCACCCGCACCGGCCCCGGCTCCTCGCCGGACATACACCGGCCCCTGCAGGTTGCAAAGAACAGCGGCGAGAATGCACCGGCCCCTCCTCCTCCTCCTGCTCTGAGCCCCGGGTGTGGGGGGAGGGGAAGCCGGCGAGCAGCGGCGGCGGCGGCGGCAGCGGGCGACGCAAGCTCGGATGCAGCCTCGGGGGCCTCGGCGCTGAGAAACAGCCGATCCCAGTGGCGCAGGGCGGACACGGGGACGGCCCGGGGGACTGTGCACCGGGTGTGCGAGCTCGCAAGCCGCAGCAGGGTCCGCGCGCGCTGGGCTCTCACGCGCCCATGGCCCCGGGCGGCGCGCGGGGGCTCCCGGGGCCGCAGCCTCGCGCCGTCTGGCGCGCGCCGGCGCCTCGCCTGGTCTCAGGCCCGGGTGCCGCGCGCCGCGCCCCACAGGCGGCGGGCCCGGCTGTCGCTTCCCCCGGCCGGCACGCGCAGCCTCTCCGCGGAGCAGCCGGCCAGGCAGTCCTGCCCGCTGCTCCGCTCCGGCCCGACTGACAGGCGCGAGCGCCGGCAGCAGCCCCCGCGTCTCGTCCCCCGCCCGCCCCCCGCGGCCCAGCCCAATCAGCGGCAGCTGAGAGGCGGTTACCAGGGTGACGCGGCGCCGCGTCCTGCGAGGGGCGGAGCCGGGGGCCGCCACGCGCGCTTTTCGCGGCAAAATTCAAAGGCCGGCAGGGCGGCTCTCCAACCTCCTCCCCCAAGCAGGGACGAGGCGGAACCTGCCTCGCGAGGACTGCAACTCCCGGCATGCTGCGTGCCGGCGCCGGGTGGAGGGGCCCCGACTGGGGGCGCAGGGCATGCTGGTTTTTGTAGTCCCTTTGTCGAGGAACTAGGGGTGGCAAAACCGGTGTCATTTATTGATCACATATTTGGGACAAGGCACTGTATAAGTGCATTATCGGCATTATTTAATTTAATCTTGCCAAAAACCAACCTTAGGAGGAATTTGTTAAAAATAACAACTGTAGCTAATACTTATGTAGCAAAGTACTTTAATCCTCACAACACCGTGTGAGTGGGTATTATTATCACCCCCATTTTACAGATGGGAAAACTGATACAGTAGGTACTATTATTATACTTCCAACTTACAGAAGAAACTGAGGTAAGGAGGTGTGAAGTGACACGGTCCTGGATGTTTTTGTCCTAAGGCTTATTTTTGGCAGCGATGTGTTTTTGGCATCACAGTTGTGATCTGTGGAGCGCTAACTGTATTACCCAGCACAGCGCTGAGCAATTTGCAAGCTACACCTTCTAGACGTACCCCACGCCCACAGGAGACAGGCACTAGCCTACTCCCCCACTTAATAGATAGGGAAACTGAGGCATAGTTTCACATCAACCTGGGGTTCAAATATGAATCTATCAAACTATACTGTGCTTTGCCTTTTACTTTTAAAGAAGCTTCCTGGGTTCTCACAGCCCATGGGCGGCCCGTCTAGCAGTCTCATTTACAGATGGGGAAATTGAATCCTGGGTGGGGCAGTTCCCTCAGTTGCCATGTGTCCATCACACAGCAATGTAGGAAGCCAGCTTTCCGGGATAATAACAAAGATCCCCAAAGAAATGCAGAGCAGCAGCCAGAACCCCCACCCCTTAGGCTATGCCCGTGTGATACCTGGAGTCCCACCGAAACTGGGAGGGATTGCCCTTGCTGGTTGTTGGTCTTGGCCATTTACCTTCACGGGTCTGCGCCTCAGTTTCTTGTCTGTGAAATGGGGGGCATCATAATTCCTACCTTACAGGGTAGATTTGAGGGCAAAATGAATTCTTGCATGTAAAGGACTCAAAACACATATTAAGTGCTCAATAACTGCCCGCTGTACTCACCCAGGCTGGAGGGCTTTGGAGACCCTGGGGAGCGTATCCAGCGGACGGGCTGATTATAGACGGGCCCTAGCCTACTTCCAGGAGCCAACCCACCCCGCCGGGAGAGGCGCCCGCGGCGGACCTCCAGGGCCGGCCCAAGTAGGCCACCCGCCGCCTTATCTAGGGCAGGAGCTGGCCCTGTTTCAGGCCTCTAAGCGGCTGCTCCGCGCGCTGTTGCCAGCAGCTCCGCTCTATTTCTCCGCGGCCGCCCCCATCTCCTCCCCTTCCCTCCTCAGGTTGAAGGTGGGGGTGGGGATTTACCTGGAAATGTGATACGCCTCCAGCTGCTTCCCGCTCGGGCCGGAAGCCAGGGCTGCGGGGACGTCAGGGAGGGCGGCCGGGGCGACTGGATGGGTGGACCCAGCGTGTGGACAGGTGGGGAGATCAGACTTCAGCTGAGGACAGGGCGAGGGACAGTAACAACCAAACCCTGGGAAGTGAGAGAGATCGCGAAGAGGAGAAGAAGGCAGCAGGTCGCACCACAGCCTGTCCAAAGTTTGGGATTTTTTTCATTGTAGGTCACCATGACTTCACACCTACTGTATGTCAGGCATGTGCTCACTGCTATTTATGTCACATAACTCCTTTTACCCTCGCAGAAACCCTGTAAGGTATATACGATCACTATGTACATCCTACAGTAGAGGAAGGCGACGTGACTTACCCAAGGTCAGACAAATGACAGAACCAAAGTCCAGAGCCCTGACCTTGATTTATTGCACCTTGTGGCAGCCACTGTTTGACCGTGTGCAACCTTGAGGGGAGTTTCTTCTCTTCTCTGGACCTCAGTTTCCCCTGCCATGAAATGGAGGGTAGGACCCAAACCCCAGCCCTACCAATCAGACTCTCCTTGGTGGGACAGCAGTTCCCAAAGCTCCTATGTGGTTCCTGATACAGCTAGGGCTGACAACCCCAGGTCGAGAAGATCTCAAAAGACCCCTCCATCTCTGAAGCTCTATGAGTCCGTGATGTGCTTGCTCATGGTGGAATTTCCGACAGCAGCAGTCTCCAAGGCAGCTGTCCAGCTGGAGAGGTCAGAGCCTTCCAGGTGCCTGTCACTCCCCTCCAGGCAGGTGAATGCCCTGTAAGATGCTCTGCCCCACTCCCCACACTCCCAGTGCCCCCCTCCCCCATATGCCCATCTCCCTGAGATCAGACCCTCGTGCCTTTGCTCTTGGTCGACTCCAATAACTGCATTATGTGATTGGAGACAGTGTCAAGATGGATTTGCCACGGTCCATAAAACCACCAGGCAGGCCAGCCCCGGAACACTGGCTCTGGCCAGGGGTCCAAGAGGCCCTGAGGGGGCAGGGGGCAGAGGGCATCTCATCTCTCATTGTTCTTGTTTGCCTCCCACACACCAAACTTGCTGAAATATCTACATATCATTGCACGTGCCTCTCTCACATCCAGGCCATTGCTTATGCTGTCCCTTCTACCTAGAATGCCCTCCCTCCAGGTAAATAACTCTTGCTCCTCCTTCAGAGTTCAGCCAAAGTGCTGCCTCCTCCAGGAAGGCTTCCCTGACTACCCTGCTCCAGGCTGGAGCACTTCCCCCTTCACAGATGTGTCCACTGTGTGTTATAATGGCCCACTTCTTTGTCAGGCTTCCCACTGGCCTGAGGGCTTTTCCAGGGCAAAGGCTGCATTCAGTTCATTTTATTCCTAGCACAGGCCTGACATAGAGTCAGCATTCAATGAAAGTCTGTTGACTTAATCTCTGAATCACTGAATGAATGTGGCCCAAGTTTTTGTTTTGTTTTGTTTTCATGTAGAGGGGGAGAATGAAGAGGAGAAAGGAGTGGAGTCAGGCTGACTGGGCTACTAGCCATATGACTCAGCCCCTCTGTGCCTCAGTTTCCCCCATCTTTGAAATGGTATTAATTGTCATTTCAATTAATCAAGGCATCACTCAAGGGGCCTGGAGCCTGGAACTTTTGTTCCCACCTTCCCACATATGTAAGGTTAGTCTTGCTCCTCTTCTCTGTTTTTTTTTTTTAGAGACAAAGTCTCACTCTGTCACCAGGCTGGAGTGCAGTGGCACCATCATAGTTCACTGCAACCTTGAACTCCTGGGGTCAAGTGATCCTCCCACTTTAGCTTCCTGAGTAGCTAGGACTACAAGGTGCACGCCCCCATGCCCAATTAATTTTTAAATTTGTTGAAGAGATGAGCTCTCACTATTTTGCCCAGGATGGTCTCAAACTCCTGGGCTCAAGTGATCCTCCCACCTCGGCCTCCAAAAGTGCTAGGATTACAGACGTGAGCCACCTGGCCCATCCTTGCCTTGCCCTTCTCTGGTCTCACGCACTGAAGCCTGAGCATTCCCCCTTTAAGTCTGCTAATTCCCTCATTCATTCAACATTTTCTAAGTACCTGCCCTGTGCTTGACACTGGGAATTCAGCAGTGACTCAGACCAAGACATAGGCCTCTTGGAACTCAGGTTTCATAGGGCACAGAGAAGGCAACTAACAGGTGTCATCCAGGGTACCAGTAGAGGGGACAACCCGGAGCAGGCACCTGACTCAGCGGAGGGCCAGTGATGGTAAAAAGGCAAGTCAGCTACCCTGGGAAAAATAGGTAGGAGGTAGCCAAGGGCAGAGGTGAGGGAAGAATGCCCCCAGAAGAGGGAACAACCAATGCAAAGGCCTAGTGTTCCAAGTGAGGGAGATGTGAACGCCCCAAAAGCAGAGGTGGGTGAGAGGCTGAGCTGGGGCTGGGGAGAGGCGAGCAGGCAGACAGGGCATTTATCCAGGCAGAGGGGGCAGGCCTGCTCCAGCCTCCCACCCCACCCCCAGTTGCCTCACCTGCCCTCATTGCTGTGATCTAGGCCAGAGCCCGGAGGGAGCCGAGCCCCCATTGGTGCACGCCACGTAGGTTTTTCAGAGATAATTTAATCAGAGCTATTAATAAGCAGAAAAGAAAGAGCTCTTTATGCTCCTCCTGGAGAAACGGGGAAAGAAGAAACACGTGTAACCTTGTTATTCATCCAGCCCCGCCCCCCAGTACCTGAGTCTCTCTCTGGGGCAGGCCTAGTGGGGCAAGGAGGAGGGGGTGAGCCATGTGTAGGCCTGAGGAGGTCCAAGTGGCCTCAGAAACCTAACCCTGCCCAGCTCCCTGACTATACCCCACCCTCACTCCCTTCTGGCCACTTTAGTCTCCTCTTGGTTACTTGAAGGTGCCAAACTATTTCCCACTTCAAGGCCTTGACCCAAGCCGTTCCTTCTGCCCGGAACATTCTTCCTTTTGCTCTCTGGTTTGTTCTCATACTTCCAGTCTCAGCTTAAATGTCACCTCCTCGGGGAAGCCCTTCCTGACTACCCGATCTGAAGTTATTTTCCCCAGAACACCTCCCTTTTGTTTTGCTTTCCCTCTCCTCAGTGCTTACTGCTGTTGGCAGCTTTCTGAGCACTTGCAGGATGACGTTTATTTTCTTATTTTTAATTTTTTTTTTGAGACAGACTCGTTGCACAGGCTGGAGTGCAGTGGTGTGATCTCGGCTCACTGCAACCTCCGCCTCTCAGGTTCAAGCAATTCTCCTGCCTCAGCCTCCCGAGTAGCTGGAATTACAGGCACGTGCCACCACGCCTGGCTAAGTTTTGTATTTTCTTGTTTTTCCAGTAGAGATGGGGTTTCACTATGTTGGCCAGGCTGGTCTTGAACTCCTGACCTCAAGTGATCCACCCGCCTTGGCCTCCCAAAGTGCTGGGATTACAGGCATGAGCCACCGTGCCCGGCCTGGATGATGTTTATTTTCTGTTTCCCTCTCTAGACTCAGCTCTGGGAGGGGAGAGACTGTCATTTCTTCACCGCTGTGTCCCCAGCACCTTGCATAGTCACTGGCACATAATAGGATCTAGGTCATTATTTGTGGATGGAGTTGAAGAAGGTTCAGAGGTATTGGTTGCAGGGGAGTTGGGATAGGAACCAGGAGGTGGTAGAGGGTCTCTTCCACCTGGGAGACCCCCTCAGAATCAAGAACCATTAAACATCCCCCTTGTTTCACCACTGGGGACCAGGAGGCCCAGAGAGGGGAGGGCGCTTGCCCAAAGTCATGCAAGTTTGGGCCAGGGGTGGAACTTGAACCCAGAGCCCTTTCAGGGCATCTGGTTCCACATGAGTCTCATCTCAAACACCCGCTCTGTGTTGAGGAGGATTCTGAGGCCTCGCCCAGGCTCAGAAAGGAAAGATTGCGGTGCTGCCGTGGATTAATGATGTCTGCCATGAGTCTGGGGCTGGATGTTGGGCTATTCCTGATACATGGGGGCTATTTCTGTGTTTGTGGTTTTGAGTTTGAAAGAGCACTAAGCTGGGAGTCAAGAGACTTGGTTTCTTCAGTTGGCACCACCATCTCATCATGTGACCCCTCAGATAAGAGAGCCAACTTCCCTGGGCCTCAGTGTCCTTATCTAAAAAGTGGGGCTATCTACCCCAGCCCTGCCTAAATCAAGGAGTGTAATGATGGATGGGCGCAGTGGCTCATGCCTGTAATCCCAGCACTTTGGGAGGCCGAGGCAGGCAGATCACTTGAGGCCAGGAGTTCTAGACCAGCCTGGCCAACATGGCAAAACCCTGTCTCTACTAAAACTACAAAAAGTAGGCGTGTAATGAGAAAATGGATATAACATTTCCTGGAGCCTAATGTGTTCTACAAATATAATCAATGATTATTATTGTAAAATATATCGACGACAATAATCTATGAAGACCCCATTGTTGATCAGGAGTTACCCCAGGTGCTTTGCATACATGATCTGTTAACTTTGCAACACATCCATGAAGAGGAACCGATGGCTTGTGTTATAGATGCTGATTCTGAGGCTGGGGTCACTGGCCTTGCTGAAGGTCACACAGAGCTCCTGAGTGGGTGGAGCCAATATTTGAACCCTGGTCGGTTTGTTTGCCATAGAGGGTTTCTGACTTAGCTGCAGTCCTTACCAGACAGGAAATAGTGATTGGAGGCATGGGTGGTCCCCACCATCCCCCTCCAAGGTTCTCTCTGTCCTCTGGCCAGCTGGGCATGGTTCTCCCAGGCTCTGAGTGGCAGGGATATTTCCAGGGGATTAAACCCAGCCAGCCCCGCCTCCTCTCCAACCTGGAAAGGCCAGCAGGCTCTCCCAGGTCCTCCTAAGCCCTCCTGGCAGATTTCCTTTTGTACAAAAAGTTATTGACTTATCAAGGTTAAAATACATTCAGCGCAGGCCAATGAAACAGGGATACCGCCGCATCCCAGCTGCCATGTGCAGCCTGGTTTTCATGGCAACAGGCCCTCTTCTGCACATTAAACGGTTCAGTTGTGCAAAGTTCAGGCGTTACATAAACAGGGAGTTAACAACAGCAGTGGAAATCAATGTCTGGCCAGGCATGGCCCGGGGAGATAGCATTGATTGGGCCCTTCGTCATCGATAGGCTGGGTCCCAACTTCTTGCCCAGCTGCACTGGGCTCCCTCCCGCAGCCCCAGACCTGGGCTCAGACCCAGGGAGCTCCAGGAAGGTACTCCTGCCCTTGCTACAGAGCCCCTTTCTGGCTGGGATCCAGGAGTTAGGGGATCTACTAAATTGCCTGGAGTTGTTCTGTAAACGATTATTGCTCGGAGATGCCACTCCATGGCCTTAAAATACATTCTTGCCATTGTTAGCGGAGCCAGTGTCTCATTGCCTTTTAAACCATCTTTGTGACAAGGAACAATCCTGCTGCCTTTATGTTCAGCATAAAAACCAGTGATACATCAAGACGTACTCCAAGTCAAATAGGCTGAAATATGAAACCAAACTGGCTGTGTGACCTCGGGTAAGTTGCTTCACCTCTCTGATCCTCAGCTTCCTATTTTCTGAAAAGTCAAGAATGACGGCACCAACCTCATGGAGTGTAAGGGAGGAGAAGATGAAGAGATGCATATGGAGACCCTAGCTTGGGCCTGAGGAATGGCTTTTGTCAGGAAACCTACCCTCTGTATGTCTTCACCATGATTCCAGCAGACACACTGATGATGCAGAAAAAAGCAAGGAACTAGGAAGTGATATTTGGGTTCAATTCCAGCTCCATCACTAGCTGTGTGACCTTAGGCAAGTTACTTCACCACTCTGAGCCTTGGCATCCATTCCCTGATATAGATATAGATATAGATATAGATATAGATATAGATATAGATATAGATATAGATATGGTTGCTTATTTTTTTAATCTCAACATTCTGTCATACAAAATGGGGAAAATGTTCTTGCAAGAGTGAAGGAAAAAATTCAATGAGTTCAACCACATGAATATGCTGGGCACGTGGAAAGTGCCCAGTAAAGATTTATTGAATCAAAACCTTCCTCCAGTGTTCCAATGTCAGATCCACCCAACCTTGCAAAATGGAAAATCTCATGGGTTTTCTCTCAGGAAAGGGACAGCTAAGAGGAAATAAGCGTCTGTTTCACTTATTGGAAGGCTCTAAAGTCAGGGACCTGGTCTTTTTCATCTCTGTATTAATGAACTATGTATCTACGTATGATACATACATACATACTATCATCTGTGTATGAACTGTGAGCAAGTGTGATATAAGAATTGGTTGTGAGGCCGGGCGCGGTGGCTCACACCTGTTATCCTAGCAGTTTGGGAGGCTGAGGCAGGAGGATCGCTTGAGCCCAGGAGTTCGAGACAAGCCTGGGCAACATGATGAAACCCTGTGTCTATAAAAAAATACAAAAATTAGTCAGGCATGGTGGTGCACACCTGAAGTCCCAGCTACTCTGGAGGCTGAGGCAGGAGAATTGCTTGAGCCCAGGAAGTGGAGGCTGCAGTGAGCCAAGATTGTGCCACTGCACTCCAGGCTACTCAACAGAGCAAGACCCAGTGTCCAAAAAAAAAAAAAAAGTGATTGTGCCCCTTTTCCACCAACTTTCTCTTGTGCCCCGAGGCAGAAGATCGACTCTTCCTAGGCAGGGCAGGGCTAAAAGATGGATGAAGCCTGGATCCCTGAATCACTTGTGGATGAAAGTTGCCTACCTGTTGATCAATGACATAAGCTTTGAAACTGCTGCATGACATATACTGCTTAAATGCCTGTGTCTGTTGCAGCCGCTGGTGTTGCCATCACAGATTCATAGGGTTTCCCAAAAAGAACTCAAACTCCTCACTATAGCCCTCTCTGAGTCATGAAATCTTGCAGGGCTGGGAGGGTGCCCTTATTTGATAAAGCAACTACAGTAAAATATTAATGGTAGACACCAGGTGGGGATATTAAAGTGTTCATTGTAAATGTCTTTCAACTTTGCTCTATGTTTGAATTTTTTCATAATAAAATGCTTGAAAAAAGTCTAATCTGGTACTTTCAAAACATTTCTAGGAGCCTTAGGGTTTTAGGAAGATGCCTCAGGGACCTCTAGTTGGTGAAAGGGGTGGGCGGAGGTAGTGGAAAAGATAAAGCTCTGGAATCTGCACTCCAACCCCTACACTGCCAACTTCAACTACAGCATGTTCAATTTCAATCTAAAGTCAAGGACCTGGTCTTTTTCATCTTTGTATGGTCAAGGCTTGGCACAGAACCCAGGTATACAACAAGAGCTCAATATGTGCTTGTTGAACAAAGTTGAACTCTTCTGGAGAGATGGCTAGGCCCCCTCTGACCTGGCATGGGGTGGCATGAAGACAGGGGGATAAATCCCTTTTCAAATTGGGGTCTGAACCCCTTTTCAAATTGGGGTTCAGCGTTTTTACAGTTTCAACAATAAAGGTTTGAAAACTTCTGGTTCAATCCTCTCATGTCATCACTGCGGAAACTGAGGCTCAGAGAGGAGAAGAGATTTGCCACAGTGAGCCAGTGGCTGCTCATCAAACTCAAACTCAGCCTTCCTGGTCCCTGGGACAGTTTCTTTCCGGAAGTTTCCAGGGAGACTCCACCCTGGGGGCTAATGAGAGCGAAGGAGTGAGGGTTGGGCACAAGTTTGAACTCCCCTAACCCGCACCTACCAGCCAGAGCCCTCTGCTTTTGGCTGTCTTATTCGTTGAGTATCATGGTATTTGACCAAAGGGACCTGTGATTGGGGAGTGGCTTATTTATTTATTTATTTATTTATTTATTTATTTTTTCAGAGAGAATCTCACTTTGTTGCCCAGGCTGGAGTGCAATGGCATGATCTTGGCTCACTGTAACCTTCACCTCCCAGGTTCAAGTAACTCTCCTGCCTCAGCCTCCCGAGTAGCTGAAATTACAGGCTCCTGCCACCATGCCCAGTTAATTTTTGTATTTTTAGTACAGACAGGGTTTCACTTGTTTATCCAGGCTGGTCTTGAACTCCTGACCTCAGGTGATCTGCCCGCCTTAGCCTCCCAAAGTACTGGGATTACAGGCATGAGCCGCTGTGCCTGGCCCTGGGGAGTGGCTATTTGAGAGGTGATGGGAGGACACTGGGGAGGACTCAGTGAGCCAACAGTATCCTGGGGTGGGACCCTTCCCCTCCCCCTCCATCCCAGCACCGTCCCCTTCTCTGAAACTGCAGTGGGAAGATGGATGGGAGGAGGCAGGGCTGGGACAGACCATGCAGGAATGATGGATTTGGACCCCAACCAGAAGCCCCCGGGTTATCTGGGACCATGAACAGAGGTGAGAGGTCACACATGCAGGGCAGGTGAGTCAGCAAAGGACAGGGACGAGGAGTCAGCTCAGGGGTCTGAGAGCTGGTGATGGTCTTAGAGTTGGCATGTACCCTAAGCCTGGCACTCCTCTCATACTAGCTGCATCCTTCATTCATTCGGCAACTCCAGTGTGCCAGGTGCTAGGCCGGAGATTCCAGGATAAACCGGCACTGCTCCTGCCCTCAGGGGCTCACAGTGCAGGCGGGGAGAGGGCAGATGGGAAAAGAAGAGCAGCACTGCCCCCCACCCCTTGAAAACAACTAGCCACGTGACCTTGGGCAGGTCCCATCACCCCTCTGAGCCTCAGTTTCCCCATCTGGAAGATGAGGATAATTACATTTCCAAACTGATCATGTGTGTGACGAATTTGGCACAGAGCTTAGCATGGAGAAAGGATGGCTCTCTTCCCCTGACTTCCAATTACAAGAGAAGGGAAGGGTCTCTTTACCCCATCTGGACTGTTTCAGTTGAGGCAGAGGCATGGATTTTTTTTTTCTTTCCTTAAGACAGGGTCTGGCTCTGTCACCCAGGCTGCAGTGCAGTGGTGTGATCTCAGCTCACTGTGACCTCCGCCTCCCAGGCTCAATAGATCCTCCCGCTTTAGCCTCCTGAGTAGCTGGGATTATAGGTGTGCACCACCACATCCAGCTAATTTTTGTATTTTTAGTAGAGATGGGGTTTCACCATGTTGGCCAGGCTGGTCTCCAACTCCCCAACTCAAGTGATCTGCCCACCTTGGCCTTCCAAAGTGCTAGGATTACAGGCGTGAGCCACCACACCTGGCCTCAGAGGCATGGATTTGAATCCTTGCCACACTTATTAGCTGTGTGACCTTGGGCCAATCACTTCCCCTCTCTAGGCCTTGGATCTGTAAAATAATAATAATAATAATAAGAAGAAGAACTGCCTTGTCCAATGGTTATGATGCTGTAGTAAGTTAAAATGTGAAAGTGCTTAGAATAGTGCCTGGCCCACAGCTAACACTCAGTGAACTTTAACGTTTGTTGTTAGTGCTATGATGGACACAGTCCGCAACAGCAATAATAACACCTACAATAGCAATAATACTAACACCAATATTGGCCTAGTGCTAGATGAGGACTTGGAGACCATCTAAACTGGTCTGGTGCCTGGGTGCCCACTCTGACCCATCAGGAGGGAATGCCTGGAGCATTGGCTTGGGTTGTTTTGCTGTTTCATCTGGGCTCAGTGAGAATGGTGCTACAACCGATTAGCAATGCCTGCAGTGGGCAAGGAAGGGGAGAGTTAGGGAAGCCATGCTATTGATTAGCCATTCCTGATGCTGGTCCAAGCCCTCTCTTTGTACAGATGAGGAAACTCAGAGAAGGAAGAGGGCAGCTCAGAGGAAGCTCAGAGAAGGACTAAGACTTGCTCAAGGCCACACAGGCAGTCAGAGACAAGACTCCTGAGCCTGCCTCTGCAATTCCTTGCTGGGCCCTGGTCTATGTCATTTAATCCTGCGGAGAAGAGTCATTATTTCTCCATTACATTTCCCAGTCTGTTTTCTGGAAGGAAGTTAATTGATTTAAACTTTTCCAGGATGATTCTCCCTCCTCCTACCCTCCCCTGGGCCCCCGATTCTATTATCGCTCTGCCTCACGGAAATAAGGAGGTGGCATCTGGGAGAGCAAGCACGGTCTCCAGGCAGGGCGTCCACGTGGGCACGGAGTGGAGAATGTGGGCCTTGCCTGAGGCTGGGTCTTCTGGGCACCTCCATGCGTAATGACAATAACTACCAGGACTCAAGTGTATGGAGTTGGGTTACCATCAAGAGTAGCTACCACAGCCCAGAGGGTTCACTGGCTCTTCACATCCCACCAATTTGCAGAAGGGGAAACTGAAGCACAGAAAGAATTCCACAGCTGGCATTCAAACTCAAGACTGGTGGGCTCCAACTTTCTCATGCTTTTATTTATTTTTAAATTTTATTTTACAGAGACAGGGTCTTGCTATGTTGCCCAGGCTGATCGGAAACTCTTGGGTTCAAGCTATTCTCCCACCTTGGCTTCCCAAAGTGCTGGGATTACAGGTGTGAGCCACTGCGCCCAGCCCAAATTCCAAATTATTTACCATTCATAACCACTGCCTCCTTGGCTCTGTCCAAATCTGATCGCCCCAAATGCTCTGTTCATATTCTCACCCCAGAACTGCAAAGTTGGCTGAATGGTGATCTTTGGCACTGTTTGACAAAGAAGAAACTGAGATCCAGAGTAGGGGAGTGACAGATCTTGAGCCACAGTGCAAGTGGAGCCAAGGCCCTGTCCTTTGGCACCATGAGGAAGAAGAAGGGCAAGAGGGGCTCGGAGCAGGGCTGGCCACAGCAGCTCTTGCAGCCTATTCATCTTCTGAGCTGAAATATTTATTTACGCACCCCATTTAATCAGGATATGCCATAATTAGCAGCAGATTTGTGCCTCCTGCCCATGGTGTTATTTATTTCAGGTTCCAGGCAGCCACTTTCCTGGCTGAATGTGTGCTGGGCCTGGATTTCAATCAGATGGGGCCACAGCAGAGCCGTCCCTGGGGACCTCATGGCAGCAATGCCCCGCTGTGAATGATAAATGAGCCCACAGACAGCAGAAATGCTGCCCAGCTGCTCTGGGGGGCTGGCGCGCATGGGGTGTGGAAGGAGGTGTACTCACCAATCCCAGGACCTTGTCACAGAGAAACTCCCCTTCCCCCAGTGCCAGACAATAGCCTGACATTTCCCAGCCCCAGGGAGAAACATGCAAGAGAGATGGCACCACGCAGACCACACTGCAGTCCTGCTTTTAGAATCTAAGAGTGGAAGGGACTTAGGAAGGACCCCTGTTCCGATTTCTGTCCCAGGATTGGTTTATATCTCAGCATCTCTCACTGGGGGGCATGTTCTTCTGTTCACGGTCCCCATGGGGCTGGAAGTTCCTTTTGTGTCTAACTTTAGTTAAGGTAAAAGCTTTGCAACTCTGGTCCCCAGGTGATCCCATGAATGAAACCCTCTGTCGCTATCCAGAGAAGGCAGAGGAAACTGGAAGGGTATGGATGGTGGGAAAGGGCTTCGCTTGATATTGGAGGGAATGAAGGAGAAATAAGCGTTAACCTTTATGGAGGCCTATTCTGTGCTAAGCTCTTTATATGTGTTTGGGGGAGCTTCTTCTCAGCCTCTTGGTGCCTCTGTTTGCTCAGGTGTAACAGGAGGATAATAGCAAACCCTATCTCCTAAGACTGCTGTGAGAACTAAAAGAGTTAACGCACGCAGAACCCCTGAAAAGCAGCTGGCACGTAGTAAGTGCTCAACAATTGTGCACTATTGGCTTGGCCTGGTGGCTGATGCCTGTAATCCCAGAACTTTGGGAGGCTGAGACAGGTGGATCACCTGAGGTCAGGAGTTCGAGACCAGCCTGGCCAACACCGCGAAACCCCATCTCTACTAAAAATACAAAAATAAGCCGGGCATGGTGACACGTGCCTGTAATCCCAGCTACTCAGGAGGCTGAGGCAGGAGAATTGCTTGAACCTGGGAGGCGGAGGCTGCAGTGAGCTGAGATTGCTCCACTGCACTCCAGTCTGGGCAACAGAGCAAGACTCCATCTCAATAATAATAATAATAATTGTGTGCTATTATTATTTAGTGGTGAATTCTTACACTAACCTGGCAAGTCAGATTCACACCATTTTACAGATGAGGCAACTGAGGCTCAGGAAGGGCTAGTATTGCCCATGAGGCAGGCCTCATCATTCTTATCTCCCAGAAGGAGGAACTGAGGCAGTCCTCCCCCTCTGGGATGTCTTCTCTGGAAAGGGGGCACATAGGTACTGACCTCAAAAGGTACCTTGGGAATCGGGAGAGAGCAGCTATGAGCGGCACCCAGTGTGGATCGGCAGGTAGAAGTGCCCAGTCTGGTGTTAGAAGCCCATCCTTTGGCCACAAAGGAGCTAGGTCCCAGGGCTGGCTCAGAGGAGCTCCCAGTGTGCTTCCTGAGTCATGAAATGATCCTAAGGAAGTAGCATGAAGCAGCCACAGCTCCCTGGGCTTTGCTGGCAATTAGGCCAGAAGCCGTCGGGGAGATTCCATTGTCCCTGCCCTAGTTGGGACAGGGTTTGTGGCTGTGCCTCCCCCAGGGACCACTGCTACTAGGCCACCTGCCCTAATGAGGTCAGTGGGAGAAGTGGCTATAACAGGTGTGGGGTGGGGGCTGTCCAGGGGAGTCAGCCACTTGGGTCTCATTTTGTGGATGAGAAAACTAAGGCTTAATGAGGAGCGATGACTTGCCCAGGTGCAGACTGTAAGCCCCGGAGGCTCTGAGAGAGCCCCAGATAAACAGCTCCTGGGCCAGGTGCAGTGGCTCACACCTGTAATCCCAGAACTTTGGGAAATCAAGGCAGGAAGATTGTTTGAGCCCAGGAGCTCGAGACCAGCATGGACAATCTGGCAAAACCCCGTCTCTACAAACATTTTAAAAAAAAATTTAGCTGGGGGCTGGGCACGGTGGCTCACACCTGTAATCCCAGCACTTTCGGAGGCCAAGGTTGGCGGATCACCTGAAGTCAGGAGTTTGAGGCCAGCCTGGCCAACATGGTGAAACCCCATCTCTGCTAAAAATATAAAAACTAGCTGGGCGTGGTGGCGGGCACCTGTAGTCCCAGCTACTCGGGAGGCTGAGACAGGAAAATCACTTGAACCTGGGAGGCGGAGATTGCAGAGAGCCAAGATTACGCCACTGCACTCCAGTCTGGGTGACAGAGTAGGACTCCATCACAAAACAAAACAAAACAAAACAGCTCCTGACAGCTGCATCTATCAGGCTGATCTGGATCCTATGTGGCCTTGAGCGAATTATCAACCTCTCTGAGACTCCCTTGACTCAGGTGCCATAAAGGGAATAATAATATCTACCTGGGCATGGGGGTGGACGACAAGGTGGATATGAGGATCACAGAACACCAGACACACCAGTCACTCAGAGTTGGATTTTTAAAAAATTTTTATTTTCTTACAGAGTCTCCTCTGTCGCCCATGCTGGAGTGCAACAGTGTGATCCCAGCTTACTGCAGCCTTGACCTGCTGAGCTCAGATGATTCTCCAGCCTCAGCCTCCCAGGTAGCTGGGACTACAGGCACCTACCACCACACCCAGCTAATTTTTGTATTTTTTGTAGAGATGGGGTTTCGCCATGTTACCCAGGCTGGTCTCAAACTCCTGGGCTCAAGCCATCTTCCTGCCTCGGCCTCCCAAAGCACTGGGATAACCAGCATGAGCCACCGCACCTGGCCAGAGGATGCTTGAAACAGGACAAAGGCGTGTTTGGGGGAAGGGGCTCTTCTATGTCTATACTGTGTGCCTTTCCACCTTGGCCCAGGCTGTTCCCTTGGCCCGAATGCCTTTCCTGGTCTCCTTTCCCAGGTTACCTTCTACTGAGTTTGGTCCCAGCTCAATTGTCACCTCCACTGGGAAGTTCTCACTGATGCTCCTCCATGAGGGGCCAAGCAACATCTCTACACGCCCCACTCTCAACTTCATCACAATGCCCCGTCATCTACTCACATGCTGTGAGCTCCGGGGTAGGGGGAGGTTAGATAAGGCACCACACTTAATCTGGTTTGCACTGTAGCCCTGGCGTCCTGTATGGGCCTGGCACGTGGAAGGCGCTAATAAGCATTTGTTCAGTGACTGACCGCGCACTGAATGAGTGAGTAGCTAAATCAATGAATGGCACTCGCTGGCACGCCTGCCTGGCTTCCTGGCCCTCGACCTTCTTTGCAGAGAACCAGGATGCTGGCAGCTGGGGTGGATGCAGCTAAATTTGAATCCCCTGTAACAGGAGATGCCTGGATGTGAGGCCAGCCCTGGACACTAATTTGCCTTCTCTGGAATAACCTGGTCAGCTAGATGCTGCCTAGGAGAAGCCAGGGAGAAGCTGGCTCTGGGCTGCCCACATTTAGCGCCTGTACAGGAGCTGCAGAAAAGGCTAATCTGGAATCAGCTGGGCCTGGGTTTGAATTCCAGTCTAGATGCCTTCACCACCTTGGACTATAGTTTTTCTCATCTATGAAATGAACTTACTGATATCCTGAAGCTACTCTCTGCAATTAGAAAAGGCTCTTTTGGTCGGGCACAGTGGCTCATGCCTGTAATCCCAGCACTTTCTGAGGGCAAGGCAGGTGCATCACTTGAGGTCGGGAGTTCGACACCAGCCTGGCCAACATAACAAAACCCCGTCTCTACTAAAAAAAAATACAAAAATTAGCCAGGTGTGGTGGTGTGTGCTTGTAGTCCCAGCTACTCTGGAGGTTGAGGCAGGAGAATTGCTTCAACCTGGGAGGTGGAGATTGCAGTGAGCCGAGATCATGCCACTGCACTCTAACCTGGGCGACAGAGTGAGACTCCATCTCATGAAAGAAAAAAAAAAAAAGGAAAAGTAAAAAAAGAAAATGTCCTTTGATGAGTTGAGGGCAACACACTGGTACAGTCTGTCTTACTTCCTGGCCTCCTCATCCAAGGGAGGTCCCAGGCCGCAGCTTCCAACATGCTGAGCTTCAGGGACCCCATCATCTTCTAACCCCCTCCACACTGATGCTGACCTCTCTCTTGGAAATTCCCACTGGGAGAAGGGCTAAAAAAGCATCCACAGCCACTTACTGAGCACCTACTATGCTCCAGGCACTGGATATTCCTACCCTCGCTGGATCCTCCCCACTGCCCTCATTTTACAGATGAGAAAATTGAGGCTTAGAGAGGGAGGACAGGGGCCCCCAGGGGCACACAGCTGGAAAGTGCTGGGCATGGGACTAGAATCTATGACCCCCTGGCTCTGAAACAACCTCTTCTTGGGTGATGACTCATGGCCTCTGTGACTCACAGAAAACACAAACCAAAACCCACCTGCCAGTTAGGCCCTGCAGAAGGGGAAGTTATTTAGGGGAGTCTGAGAGCCAGGCAAAACAACAACAGCAACAACCCTGTAGAGACCACCTTTGATGACTATTATTGCTGTCTGATTAATGGTAATAATAACCCACGTTTTGAGTGTTTCCCACCTGCCATGCCCACTGAAGTTCCTCAATAACTCTCTTAGGACAGGTTCAAAACGTATCCCCATTTTAAAGGTGAGGAAACAGGCTCAGAGATATTAAGTAATTTGCTGGAGGTCACCCAGTTGGGAGACGCAGTGCTATGATTTGAACCCCAGTGACCCCAAAGTGCATGTTCCTTGGCCAGAGGTCTTTTACACGGATGGGATCAGGAAATGTTTTTTGATTGACTGATTGACTGAAAGAATGAATGAGCGAAAGAATGATTTAATGAATGAATGGCCAGATCTAGGATGTCTATCAGGGGTGGCAGAGGAGCCTCCAAGTACAACCCAGGCCACCCCCAGACCTTCCTCCTGACCTCCCACAGGGCCTTCTATCTCTCGGCTCATCTGGAAGTGCTGGTGAGTGGCCATCTGGTGGGGCAGAGCGAGGGTAGGGGCTGGACTTCCCCAGCCTCTCTCCTACTCCGAAAGGCTCACACTCTTTGTGACTTATTGTTTGACTTTACAAGCTCCTTGGCTTTTATGAGGGTTATTTATAAAGCTCTGGGCTTTGATCCTCAGCATGAAAAAAGCCAACTCCTGTGTCTGAAAATGTCACAGGGATTAGGGGAGCCTTTGAAGTCCCCTCCTGGCAGTCGGTGCCTGCCCAGCTTCCCCTCCAAAGGGCCTCCAAGCCTGGAAGCCCTGGCCAGGGCCTAGGGGCCTTCCTCTGGGGTGGAAGCGTCCTCAGTCCAGGTGAGTGACAGATGGGGGCCTCCTACCCTTGGAACACTCCTCCCAGATGGGCACACTTCCCAGATCCAGGCACAAACAGGGCCTCCCTTGTCTCCAGATGTTGACAACATCTGTCTCTCGTGTTTATGGACAGCCAGAGGCTGCTATCTCGTGTCCCTGAGCCCAGCAGTAGGGACTTTGGGCGTGCTAAAAATGGATTATTATTACCATTTTATTGGTATGGAAAGCTACAAGAAATATAAATAGGAAGGTAGGAGGAACAGCTCTTAGCGAGGCAGGCAGCTGGGTCTCCTGAGGCTGTCTACTTCCTTCTGTCTTCCCAACCTTGGGGTCCAACGTTCCACCCTGCAGGTAGGGAGGGACTCCTTCATTCCTCCTCCTGTAGTCAGACAGGTCACAGCTGGAGGGGTTTGGGCTAGCTCACGGCGGTGGGGTGGGGGCAGCGGAGAGATAGACCCAAGTAGTCCAGAGAAGCAGCGGTGTTTTCTGCTCCCTGCAATGCCCCAGTGGTGCGAGACCAGAGGGGGCGAAAGGGTGACCTTATCCATCTCCTCCTCCTTTTTTTTTTTTTCTTTCTGAGACAGTCTCACTCTGTTGCCCAGGCTGGAGTGCAGTGGCGCGATCTCGGCTCACTGCACCTCCACCTCCCGGGTTCAAGTGATCCTCCTGCCTCAGCCTCCCAAGTAGCTGGCATTACAAGAGTGAGCCACCATGCCTGGCTAATTTTTGTATTTATTTTATTTTATTTTATTTATTTTTTGAGACAGAGTCTTGCTCTGTCACCCAGGCTGGAGTGCAGTGGCATAATCTTGGCTCACTGCAAGCTCCACCTCCTGGGTTCATGCCATTCTCCTGCCTCAGCCTCCCAAGTAGCTGGGACTACAGGTACCCGTCACCACACTCGGCTAATTTTTTTGTATTTTTAGTGGAGACGGGGTTTCACTGTGTTAGCCAGGTTGGTCTCGACCTCCTGACCTCGTGATCCGCCCACCTCAGCCTCCCAAAGTGCTGGGATTATAGACGTGAGCCACCGCGCCTGGCTAATTTTTGTATTTTTAGTAGAGACAGGGTTTCACAATGTTGGCCAGGCTGGTCTCAAACTCATGACCTCAAGTGATCCGCCCACCTTGGCCTCCTAAAATGCTGGGATTACAGGTGTGAACCATCACGCCTGGCCCCCTTTTTTTTGAGACAGGGTCTTGCTCTGTTGTCCAGGCTGGAGTGCAGTGGCACAATCACTGCTCACTGCAGCCTTGACCTCCTGGGTTCAAATGATCCTCCCACCTCAGCCTCCTGAGTAGCTGGGACCACAGGCACATACCACTATGCCCAGCGAATTAAGAAAATATTTTTTTGTAGAGACGGAGGGGTTCTCACTATGTTGCCCAAGCTGGTCTTGAACATCTGGCCTCAAGGGATCCTCCTGCCTTGGCCTCCCAAAGTGCTGGGATTATAAGTGTGAGCCAGCATGCCCGGCCTCCATCTCCATTCTTACATTCACAGTGGTCCAAGTGCTTCTAGGATGTTTTTTCCTTCACTCCTTGATCTTGAAGGGCTTCCAAGCATCTCAGTAGGCTAATACAGGGGAGGAGGTGAATCCTCAGTTCATCACACTCTGAGCTGTCCTTCCCCTCTAAAACAGGGAGCCTCATACCATGCCAGGCTGTGTGGGGATTAAACGAGGTAATTCCCTCAGAGGAGCTCGGGGTCCCTCCTGCCTCCTCTCTGGGCTCAACTGCCTTTCTCAGGACCAAGGCAAGAAAGGAGGCAAAGCTGGGGCCCCAGCAGGGAGGAAAGTTTGGGGAAATGTTCTACATAGTGATTGTGTTGTTGTTTACATGACTGTATGCATTTGTGAAAACTCATCAAACTATATACTTAAAATCAGTGAATTTTGTTGTATGTAAATTATACTTCAAAAGCTAAAATTATAAAAGAAAATATGCGAATAGAAAACAATTAGTCACAGGAAAGCCTAGAAGATAAAAAAGTAAAACTCTCTCCGACCTTCATTTCTACTCCCCAGAAGCAACAAGGCATTCATTCATTCATTCATTCGTCAGTTGGTCACTCAACTATTTATTGACTGTTTACTATGTGTCATACACCACGGTAGCTGCTTTTAACAATTGCGTGTATGTGTGTTAACTCTGTCAATGTTTTCTGGATACACTCTGTTTCTCAGAGGATGTGAGCATACAACAATCTAATTTGCGTGTTTTTTTTCTGCACCTGACAGCTCAGCCTAGAGGGAGTTCTGTGTGAGCACGTCCACATCTCCCTCATGGTTTTTAAAGGTGATAGAGGATCTGATGAATGAATAGCCAAATGTATTAAACCTGTCCTCTCTTGGCAGACATTCAGGTTGCTTCTCTGTTTCCTTTTCTATCACACACACCACCGCAGTGAACATGCTTTTTCATGCAGTCACCTTGTTCATTGGGTGGGCTGATTTACATGGTTAATTCCTGTGACTTGAAGACCTTTTATATTTTACAATTCGGTAAATTTCAAAATTTAAATCTCTTGCCATGCTAGGTGTGTTTCCAGTCCTGTAAGAACATGGACCCCAATCCCCACTCAGGCTGACAAGCCGCACAGTCTTATTTCTGTCAATTCCTCCGGCTTCATCTCACTCTGCATTCCAGGCCACACCCACCTCTCTCTCTCCTACCACAGGGCCTTTGCACCTGCTAGGCCACCTGCCTGCAAAGCCTCTCAGCTCCTTAACCTGGCTAAACTCCCCCTCATCCTTCAGAGTTCATCCTGTAAGAAGCACCCCTTCCTCAAGGGAGCCTTCCTTAGTTGCTCTGACTGGGCAGGTCTGAGCTACAGCTTTCAGAGACCCTGTTCTTGCTCCTTCAGAGCACTGATATTCATTTGTAAAGAAATGTGGGGTGTTTTTTTTTTTCTTGGCTGGGGGCTTCCCACTGGACTGTGAGCTCCACAGAACAGAGATGGTTTGAACCCTGAGACAAGAATTGGTGTGCAAATGATGGTTTAAGCCAGTGATCCCAAGGGAGATGAGGAAGGGTGTGGGGAAAATAGGACAGGGAAGGGAAGGAAGCCAGGCAGAGTACAACCTCAGGACAAGACTCATGGTCCCACACAGGAGCTCTAGAGTGTGAGTTACATGGCAGGGTTATCTTGGTCTGAGGCAAGAAAGCTGGGCTTTCATGCTCACTGTCAGTCATTGACTAAGAACTGCCCTAGCAGAGAGGTGAAGGGAGAGACCCCTGGGGTCTCTGCACATGGCAGAAGAGTGGCTCCAGAAGCCCAGAGATAGTCCTTTGAGGAAGAGTCTCAAGTGCAGGCAGATGAAGGACAGCACATGGAAGCTGGCAGAGCGGTGCAGAGCAATAGACAAAATGATCCCATGGGACCTGAGTGGGGTGTTGATAGCACCCACTGCAGATGACATCTATCTTCTTCACTTTCCCAAGCTCCTAGCATAGTGCTGATGCAGAGCATGCACTCAAGAAAGATTTTGAATAACTCAGTCAATAAAGAATGAAGCTGAGTGTAAAGAGGACATTCCAGGAGGAGGAATGGCATAGGCGAAGGCTCATAGGTAATACAAGGTAGTGGTGCTTGTGCCACCTCAGTGAAACCCAACCGCTACAATTTCAGGAATTTTATGAGCCAGTTGTTAAACACAGTATCTGATACCTGCTGGTGTACTGCAATTCAATCCAATTTAGATGCTGATCACCCAGAGTTACCATCTGAGTCCTAACAATACAGCCCTCCTTTCAGATGTCAGCTGCAAGATCAGGGATCCCCAAGCCACCTGCACATATGACCAACCGGCCACAAATTCAGGCATTTCCATGACCCCCCTCATATTTGGTAACTTGCTAGAGTGGCTCACAGAACTCAGAAAAGCACTATATTTACAATTACAGTTTTATTATAAAGGATAAAATTGGGACTGGCCAAATAAAGAGACATATAGGGTGAGGTCTGAGAGGGTCCTGACCTCAGAGCTTCTCTCCCCGTGGGATCATGGCATATCACCCTCCCAGCACATCAGTGTGCTCACCAGCCAGGAAGCTCTACTGAGCGTCAGTGTCAAGAGTTTGTATTGTGGGTGTATTATGTAGGTGTGATTGAATAATGGCCATATGACTGAAGTCAATCTGCAGACATCTCCCCCGCCTGGAGGTTAGGAGCCTCAAAGACCTTCTAATCACATGGTTCATTTTTCTGGTGACCAACCCCATCCTGAGTCATTTCATCTCTTGGTATAAACTCGGGTGTGATCCAAAGGACTTATAGGACGGGCGCAGTGGCTCATGCCTATAATCCCAGTACTTTGGGAAGCCAAGGTGAGAGGATTGCTTGAGCCCATGAGTTTGAGACCAGCCTAGGCAAAATAGTGAGACCCTGTCTCAATAGATAATAAAAAAATCACTTGGGTGTGGTGGTGTGTGTCTGTAGTCCTAGCTACTCGGGAGGCTGAGGCAGGAGGATCACTTGAGTCTGGGACATTGAGGCTGTAGCAAGTCGTGATCATGTCACTGCACTCCAGCCTGGGTGACAGAGCAAGATCCCATCTTGAAACAAATAGGCCAGGCATGGTGGCTCACATCTGTAATCCCAGCACTTTGGGAGGCTGAGGGGGGGGTGGATCACTTGAGGTCAGGAGTTCGAGACCAGGCTGGCCAACATGGTGAAACCCTGTCTCTATTAAAAACACAAAAATTGGCCAGGCGCAGTGGCTCACGCCTGTAATCCCAGCACTTTGGGAGGCCGAGGCAGGTGGATCACGAGGTCAGGAGATCTAGACCATCCTGGCTAACACGGTGAAACCCCGTCTCTACTAAAAAAATCCAAAAAATTAGCCAGGCGTGGCAGCGGGTGCCTTGTAGTCCCAGCTACTTGGGAGGCTGAGACAGGAGAATGGCGTGAACCCGGGAGGCGGAGCTTGCAGTGAGCCGAGATTGCACCACTGCACTCCAGCCTGGGCGATAGAGCGAGACTCTGTCTCAAAAAAAAAAAAAAAAAAAAAAAATACAAAAATTATCTGGGCATGGTGGTGGGCACCTGTAATCCCAGCTACTTGGGAGGCTGAGGCAGGAGAATCACTTGAACCTGGGAGGCGGAACTTGCAGTGAGCCAAGATCGTACCACTGCACTCTAGCCTGGGCAACAGAGCAAAACTCCATCTCAAACAAACAAGCCAAAGGGCTCATAAATAACGAAGTCACTCCTATTACTCTGAGAAATTCCAAGGGTTTAGAGTCTCCCTCCCAGGAATAAGAGACAAAAGCCAGTCAAATTCTTCCTTATACAACATTTGGTGATTATTAAAATTTAAATTATATAAACATATAGCTAAATACATTCATATTAAAACAGTAATAAATACTCAAAACTCATCAATCCTTAGTGCTTTACTACATCTTGCTATTATCTGTATAATATATATTCAATAGATGCAAATAATTTCTTGAGGTTATTTGCATCTATTGAATCTACACAGTGGAAATAACCATATAATGGTATCTACCCATCTCTCCCCCTCTCTGCATTTAGTAACATCATGTTGGTGGTTTGAAATTAGAGTATTTACACCACAGAAATTGTCAAGTGATACAAATGAAGGCTTGGTTTATTGTTTTGTTGATACTCCAAACTTAGAAAATAATGCAGAAAATGACCAGGCACAGTGGCTTACGCCAGCACTTTGGGAGGCCAAGGTGGGCAGATTGCTTGAGGTCAGGAGTTCGAGACCAGCCTGGCTAATCTGGTGAAACCCTGTCTCTAGTAAAAATATGAAAATTAGCTGGGCATGGTGGCGCATGCCTGTAGTCCCAGCTACTTGGGAGGCTGAGGCAGGAGAATTGCTTTAACTTGGGAGACAGAGACAGAGATTGCTGTGAACTGAGATCGCACCGCTGCACTCCAGCTTGGGCAACAAAGCGAGACTCTGTCTCAAACGAAAACAAAAAGGCTGGGCGTGGTGGCTCATGCCTGAAATCCCAGCACTTTGGGAGGCCGAGGCAGGGGGATCACGAGGTCAGGAGATTGAGACCATCCTGGCTAACACAGTGAAACCCCGTATCTACTAAAAATACAAAAAATTAGCTGGGCGTGGTGGCACGCACCTGCAGTCCCAGCTACTCGGTAGGCTGAGGCAGAAGAATTGCTTGAACCCGGGAGGTGGAGGTTGCAGTGAGCTGAGACTGTGCCACTGCACTCCAGCCTAGGCAACAAAGCGAGACTCTGCTTCAAAAAAAAAAAAAAAAAAAAAGAAAGAATATGTTAATAACAGATTACATTTATATGTGCTTGTAGACTTTGTTTGTTTGTTTGCTTTAGAGATAGGATCTTAATCTGCCTCCCAGATTGGAGTGCAGTGACGTGATCATAGTTCACTGCAGCCTCCAACTCCTGGGCTCAAACGATCCTCCCTCCTCAGTCTTCCAAGTAGCTAGGACTTACAGGCATGTACCTCCATGCCTGGTTAATTTTTAAAATATATTTTTGTAGAGATGGGGTCTTGCTACGTTGTCCAGGCTGGTTTCAAACTCCTGGCCTCAAGTGATCCCTGCCTCCCAAAGTGCTGGTATTACAGGTGTGAGCCACTGCACCTGACCTGTATGTTGTGTTTATAGCCATTGCAAGTGAATAGCATAAAAAATTGAGAAAATATTCTTCCTGTACTCAAAAATTATTATGCAATTCAACAAAGAAGTTGTTCACATCACTACTGAACGAGTGAAGTTCTGAAATGCAATTTCATTATTTCACTTTCAGCTTACCCTTTAACACGTAAATGAAAATACCAACCAATATTCATGCCTGAACTACATTTGCTCATCAATTTTAACCATAGATTGGCTAATAATACCAGAATTTGGCAAAAATCCATGAAAGCATTTTGTGAGAATCAATCGACTCTAGGAATCTACAATAAAAGACTATCGTGTATTTTACTATTGTTTTAAAATTGTGTGCTACAGGACAGGCATGGTGGCTCACGTCTATAATCTCAGCACTTTGGGAGGCTGACGCAGGAGGATCACGTGAGGCCAAGAGTTTGAGACCAGCCTGGGCAACATAGTGAGACCCTGTCTCTACAAAAAAATAAAAATAAAAAATTGGCCAGGTGTGGTGGCACATGCCCGTGGTCCCAGCTGCTCAGGAGGCTGAAGTGGGAGGATCGCTTGAGCCCAGGAGGTCGAGGCTGCAGTGAGCCATGATCACGCCACTGCACTCTAGCCTAGGCAACAGAGGGAGACCCTGTCTCAAAAAAAAAAAAAAAATTGCGTGCTACACATCTGTTATACCGATAAAGTTTATAATAAACTTATGCACACATGCACGCATATAATGCACACACCTTTTTCCCCCAGAGTGCTGAGACTAGACCATGGTCATTGGGCGGTTTGGATGGAGCAGAAGAAGCAGGGTACCTAAGGAGCTAAAACTGGAGATGAAGCTCAGAGTCCGAATGCCAGGCTCAGAGACGGAGATAATTTGCTCTAAGACACACAGCCAGGAAGTGGCAGACCTGAGTTAATCAGGGGGTTGCTAAAGGCCCTCCCTCTGTCCTGGGTCCTCTGTTCCCCCTCTCTGCTAGGGCTCCAGCCCACTTGTCTTAGGGGCAAACTGGGGGTTGCTTGGGTATGGAAAGTTAGCCCAGCCCAGCACTGGAATCCCACAGCAGAGCCATTTGTCAGGTCTCTGAGTGCCAATTAGTAGGGCATGAGCCTGATTAGTCGTTGTGGCATGGCAGATTTCAGGGGGTTAATCAGGCCCAAAGTGGTAGCAGGGAGGGGGAGGATGAGAAGAGGAGGAGAGAGGACAGAATGGGTGCTGAGTGGTGGTGGACCTGGGCAATCAGTCCTTATAGGTGACCATAGGGCTGGCCTGGGGAGGATGCTTCTGGGAGATGCCAGTCACGGGAGGGATTTTCTAGGGACCCGGAGGGCCTGCCCACCCTTTCCTGAAAAGATACCACTGGTTTGTAGATTACTACAGTGGCTAGAAAAATGACCATAGGCCTGAGGTCTCTATGGTTCTCTACTAGGGGGCTCTGCCTCCCATGCCTGAGGGTCACATGTTAGCGGGGGGTTGGGAGATGGGGACCGGATGGGGTGGGAGGGGGCACTCTAGGAACAGCTGAGCAGAGTAAATGATGTCCCAATCCCTGCACCTCCTCCTTGGCCCTGGCTTACCTTGGAGAGTGTCAGGAACTGTCTTCTGCCTGCTGAGGCTGGGCTGGCTCCTCTGGGCAGGTAGGTCCCAGGGGACCCCATCTTGAAAGTGTCATTGTAGAAGCTAGGCAGAGAGTCTCAGCTCATGACAATGTGCTCACCTTTTAAAAATGTGTTTCATGGCCGGGTGTGGTGGTTCATGTCTGTAATCCCAGCACTTTGGTAATCGCAGCACTTTGGGAAGGCTAAAGCAGGAGGATCATTTGAGCTCAGTAGTTCGAGACCAGCTTGAGCAACATAGTGAGGCCTCCATCTCTACAAAAAATTTTAAAAATTAGCTGGGTGTGGTGGTGCATGCCTATAGTCCCATTTACTTAGAAGGATGAAGTGGGAGGATTGCTTGAGCCTGGGAGGTCAAAGCTGCAGTGAGCTATGATCACACCACAGCACTCCAGCCTGGGCAACAGAGCGAGACCCTGTCTCAAAACAAACAAACCAACCAACCCAAAAAATGTGTTTCCACCAGAATTGCAGGGAGCCTTTCTGGGGGCTTTATGGAAATGATAAAAATGGTACTCACTCTGGGCTGACCCATTAGGAAAAAGCCCCATTCTGGGGACAATAATTTGTCCCCAGAAAAGAAAGGCAACTCTTTCTCTAGGCTGTTGAAGGCCCTTAGGACAAGCCTAGGCTAGTGGGCCTCGAGCCAAATTTCAGACGCATTTCACTCCCAACGCCACTCCCTCAACCAGATGTCCCTGGGCAGGGTACAACCTGAACAGTGGTACCTTGCAGGCCTGTTCCCATCTTCAGACCCCCACGGATTTCCTGGGCCCTCTGTGACACTATGGAAAGAGCACGGGCTCTGGAATCAACCAGCACTGGGCCCAAATCCCAGCACTGCCTCTAGCTCTGAGTGAGCCCTCCCCCTCCCCTCTCTGGGCCTCAGTTTCCTCACCTTTAGAATGGGGATAATCATCCCAGGACTCAGGGCCAATTAAAGAAGATCACATGTGCAGGTACTAGTAGCTCATCATAAGTTCTCAATACACTATTTGGAGTTTGTTTTGAGACAGGGCCTCACTCTCGCCCAGGCGGCAGTGCCATGGTGCGGTCATAGCTCACTGCAGCCTCAAACTCCTGGGCTCAAGCAATCCTCCTGCCTCAGCCTCCTGAGAAGCTGGGACTACAGGCTCACACCACTGTGTCCAGCTAATTTTTTAATTTTGTGTAGAGACGAGGGCTTGCTTTGTTGTCCAGACTGGTCTTGAACTCTTGGCCCTAAGTGATCCTCCCACCTCAGCCTCCCAAAGCAGTGGGATTACGGGCGTGAGCCACTGCACCCGACCTCAATACACTTTTGGAGCTTTATTTCCTGGTACCAGCCCAGATTAAGGCTGCACCCTTCTAAGAACCAGGTCTGCCCATCTCCCTCACTGTGGCAAAGGAGGAACCCAGCCAGGTTGGGGCCCCATGACGCTTGAGGCTGGCAGATGACCTGAGGACTGGGCCCGGAGTCTGGGGTTAGGGCGGCAAAGGACAGGAGGGTCAGAGCCACCCCTCAGGGCAGTGACAGCTGGCTTCTTGGGGTCCTGGGTCCCTTTGGGCACTTGATAGAAGCTATGGACTTTCTACCTAGAAAAATGCATCTGTACACTTAATGTTGCCTATTGTTTCAGGGGTTCATGAGCACAGTAAAACCTAGCCATGGACCCCCAAGAAGGCCACTCTAGAAGCACCAGGCTCTGCTCTCCCACATGGAGGCCATTAGCACACTGGATTGTTCCAAGACAAGGAGAGAAAACGAAGGCAGAAAGGAGACAGGCAACTATAATACTAACCTGACTTTATATGCGTTACCTCATCTAAGGCTCTCAGCAACCTCATGGAGCAGTGACTATTTCCGCATTCCAGATGAGGACATGGAGAACCAGAGAGGCTTGGAGACTTGTTCAAGGTCACACAGCTAACCAGTGACAGAGCCAGGACTTGAGTCTTGATGATCTGATCCAGGACTTGAGTCTTGATGATCTGATTTCAAAGCTCATTCTACTAGGTTTGGCTGAGGGCTTTTCCTGGTGGGCAGATGCCCTGGTTAGGCCTTTCCAGGGAGGAAGAAAGGAGTGAAAGACTTGGTTTCTCTGGTCCAATCCTGGATACTAGGAATGTTAACTGCCCTGTGTCTGTTGCCTTCCACGCCCTCCTCTTGCTCCCAGGGCTGCTGGAGTCTTATTTGCCCTGGCTGCTGCCACCCAAAGACACCCATCCTCCACTGTCCACATAATCCAAGCTTGGTCCCTGGATCAAGTCAGATCAAATTATTCCTTCCCCAGGAGAACTGCCCACCCAGTGCCACAAACTGATGGAGCCCTTGGTGGTTGCTGAGGATTGACATAGGAAAGAACCACATGTAGAATGCAAAACAGCGATAAAGAAACTGAACCATGATGTTGTTCAGGGTCATTCTATGTCACATGGAGGCTCCAATGGCCCAGGGGACATATCCCTCTCAGGATTCAGCATGGAGAAAAGTCTCTCTCTCTGGAAAACCTAGACTTTATTATACTTTCCTTAAACATTGCTTTTGGAAGACCATGAGAACTAAGAAAACAAAGTCATTTGCCTTTTTGCCATGGCTGCTAGGAAGCTCAGGACCAGGTTTAGACTTCCATTGCCATTATTGCCTTAACCTAGATTTTCTGATGTAATTTGTCTCTTTCTATACTGATAGGAAAAAAAATTCTTTTTTTTAATGTGGCTTTTCAACAATTTTAAGGGAATATGCGAGACCTTGCAAGACTATGAAAAGCAGAGACAGGGCGGTCAGAGAATAGAGTCTTTTTTGTGCATATATAGGCCTTTTCCCTACCTCACTCCCTCTGATGTGAGAGCCTGGATACCTCTCTGCTCCCAACTCTCTTTATACTTAACTCTCTTGTATTTTATTTCTAATTTTAATGGCATAACTAGGCAGGGATTTTTAAAATGTCAACTACTTCAAATCATATTTTTGGAAGCAACACAGGTAGCTATATAAAACACTATAAACTCGGTGCGGTGGCTCATGCCTGTAATCCCAGAACTTTGGGAAGCCGAGGTGGGCAGATCACTTGAGGTCAAGAGTTTGAGACCAGCCTGGCCAACATGTTGAAACTAAATATACAAAATTACTCTACTAAAAATACAAAATTAGCCGGGCCTGGTAGTGCATGCCTGTAAATCCCAGCTACTCAGGAGGCTGAGGCAAGAGAATTGCTTGAGCCTGGGTGGTGGAGGTTGCAGTGAGCCGAGATCACGCAACTACACCCCAACCTGGGCAACAGAGTAAGACTCCATCTCAAAAAAAAAAAAAGAAAGAAAGAAAGAAAAAAAACACTATAGATCTTTAAATGTATACACACATACACACACACATCTGGTCTGAAGACCCCTTGGCGCTTTGTTTCCAGGGACTCTGTTCTATCTCAGCTGGGAGCATTCTGCAGCCTGGTGCTGGATGAAAAGATATAGCAAGTCCTGTAATGTTGCCTCTCTCTTCCCCAGGTCACTGAAGATCTTTGTCATCTTCCCACTGACCTGGTGGGGCCCAGCAAAGGGAATGAGAAGTGATGAGAAGCCTACAGACCTAGGGCCATTGTGGGGAATCCACGGAGTAAAGAGACTTAGATCTCAGCTCCAATTCCAGCTCCATCACTTTTTCCTGCTGGGGGACTTTGTCCAAGTTTCTTGACTTCTCTGGTCTTCAGTTTCTTCCTTTGAATAATGGGGAGAAATAATAATACCTACCAGATAGACTGTTGTGAGGATGAAAGAGCATGCAAAGTGCCTGGCATGAGTTAGGGTATAATAAATGGTCACCATTTTCACTGCCTTTGTCAGCAGTGACCAATTATCTCGAGCCCTAACTTTGGAAGCTTGTGGGTAATAGAAGTGGGGGATATTCTTAGTACTAAAAAAGAAAACTATCAAAACCAGAAGTCAGAGGCCAGCCACAGTGGCTCACGCCTGTAACCCCAGCACTTTGGGAGGCCAAGGTGGGCAGATCACCTGAGGTCAGGAGTTCGAGACCAGCCTGGCCAACATGGCAAAACCCCGTCTCTACTAAAAATATAAAAATGAGCCAGACCTGTAGTCTGGCTACACCTGTAGCCAGATGTACACCTGTAGTCCCAGATACTCAGGAGGCTGAGGTAGGAGACTTGCTTGAACCTGGAAGATGGAGGTTGCAGTAAGCTGAGATCACACAACTACATTCCATTCTGGGTGACAGAGCAAGACTCCATCTCAAAACAACAACAACAACAACAACAACAAAAACCTGGAAGTCAACATCTACCAACCCATTCACCTTCCAATCTACCAATTCATCCATCCATTCTTCGTCTGTCCATCTATCCATCCATTTATCTACCTGCCAACCCATCTATGTATCCACCCATCCACCTATCAACTCATTTATCCATCCATTCATTCACCTACCAACCCAACTATTTATCCATTCATCCACCTACCAACTCACCCATTCATCCACCCACCTACCAACCACAAATCCTTCTGTCTGTTCATCTTTCCATGTTTCTATCTATCCATTTACATAACCATCCATTTACCCATCCATCCATTCATGCATCCATCCATCCATCCATCCATCCATCCATCCATCCATCCATCTATCCATCCATCCATCCATCTATCCATCCATCCATTCACCCTTTCACTCACCCATCCATCCATCTATCTATCCTTCCACCTATCTAACTACTTTTCCTTGGCACCTTCTCTGTACTAATTTCTGGAGAGGAAGAGGAGGATAAAACATAATCTTTGCTTTTAAGAGCTCCTGGTTTGATGATTTTCTCATATGTGTCCTTTATCTGTCCCTCCTCCCCTGCCCCCAGAACAGGGTTCCAGGAAAAAAAAATGAGGGAAATGTTGCCTATTAGACCTTCCTCTAAGTGATTCACTACTCACATTATTAGCCCATTAAAAGATTTGGGCCAGGCATGGTGGCTCACACCTATAATTTCAGCTCTTTGGGAGGCCAAGAATGGACGATCAATTGGGTCCAGGAGTTCAAGACCAACAAGACCACCCCCTCATCTCTGGAAAGACAAACAAACAAACAAACAAACAAAAAACTAGCTGGGCACGGTGGTGCATGCCTGTAGTCTTAGCTACTTGAGAGCTGAGGCAGGAGGATTCCTTGAGCCTGGGAGGTCAATGCTGCAGTGAGCTCTGATTGCACAACAGCACTCCAGCCTGGGCAACAGAGCAAGATTCTAGCTTCCAAAAAAAAAAAAAAAAAATCTGACCAGTCAATGCAGTCAAGATCTCTTTCCAATCCTTTTCCACCATTACCCAAATGACTTGCCTCCAAAATCTATTTTGAGGGGATTGCCTATTAAAATGCCATGGAATAGGATTGCCTTAGAACGGAGTTTTGGCAATTACTGGTGAACCAAGAAAGAAAGAGCCAAGTGTCATTTAAAAAGCACACAGTGGTACTAGATCATGACTCAAAGTATAAAACAAATATCCATGAGTCCACACTAATAAAAATAAATGATTGAATAAACAAACAAAGAAGAGAACATACAAATCTCCTTTGCAGAATAATTCTGAATAATTTATGTAAATACTCTGCCCTCAAGGAGGTGCAGCGTAACTTCCCACTCCTTAAGTTTGGGATGCATTTAGTGACTTCCTTCTAAAGAGTGCAATATGGAAAGGAGGAAACACAAAAGTAACATTACAAGCTTATACCTGTAATCTCAGCACTTTGCGAGGCTGAGGTGGGGGGATTGCTTTAGCCCGGGAGGTTGAGGCTGCCGTGAGTTGTGATCATGCCACTGCTCTCCAGAGTAATATGACAGTGGAGAAGACTGACAAACACTAGCTCAGCCTCATGATAAAGGTTAAGATCAAAAGTGACAGGTCATGTTTGGTTTTTTTTTTTTTTTTGATCTTGGAAGGCTGCTGGGAATGGGGTTATTGGCACCAAACTCTGAAGAACTGGTAGAATTTGGATGGGGTTGGGAGCAGGGGATCACTCTTATCACCCAGGCTAGAGTGCAGTGGTGTGGTCTTGGCTCACTGTAACCTCTGCCTCCCGCGTCCCAAGCAATTCTCGTGCCTCAGCTTCCTGAGTAGCTGGGATTACAGGTGTGTGCCACCACGTCCGGCTAATTTTTGTATTTTTAGTAGAGATGGGGTTTCCCTATGTTGGCCAGGCTGGTCTTGAACTCCTGATCCACCCACCTTGGCCTCCCAAAGTGCTGGGATTATAGGCGTGAGCCACCGCGCCTGGCCAGGTCATGTTGATAATACGTACTTTGATGTGATGAGAATGGCAACTTACCTCTGCAGTCTTCCTCCTAAAACAGATAACCATGGCCTAATTCGAGAAAAACATCAGACAAATTCCAATTGAGGTACATTGTACAAATTATGTGACTAGTACTCTGTAGAATCCTAAAGGTCATCAAAACAAAGAAAGTTTAAGAAACAGACCCACATAACAGGAGCCGAAGAAAAAGTGACTATTAAATGTACTGTGGTATCCTGCATAGGATCGTGGTACAGGAAAAGGATATTAGGTTAAAACTAAGGAAATCTAAATAAAGTTTGGACTTGGTTAATAATATTGTATCAATATCAGTTCATTAACTGTGACAAATGTACAATCTTCACATGAGATGTTAATAATAGGAGAAACGGTGTGGAGTACATGGGAACTCTGTGCTATCTCTGAACCATCTGTAATTTTTCTGTAAATCCAAAATATAGTGTTTCTAAAATAAAGAAAAACTTTTCTGTGGATCTGAAATTTAAAAATTATTTTAAAAATAAGTAAATAGGCCCCATGTGGTAGCTCACGATTATAAATCCCAGCACTCTGAGAAGCTGAGACAGGATGATTGTTTGAGACCAGCCTGGGCAACATAGTGAAACCTCTAGCTCTACAAAAAAATATAAAAATAAAAATTAGGCAGGTGTGGTGCCCCTGTAGTTCCAGCTACTTGAGAAGCTGAGGTGGGAGGATCACTTGAGCCCAGGAGGTTGAGGGTGCAGTGAACTATGATTGCACCACTGCACTCCAGCCTGGGTGACAGAATAAGACCCTGTCTCAAAAATAAATAAATAAATGAGCAAGTAAATAAAGCATTGAAAAAGAAAAGTCTGGGGTTCAGGGAACAGGCTGGGTGGGGCAGTACGACCTGCTTAGGATGGAGATCTGAAATCAGAGAAGCCTAGGCCCTGCCCTTTACTCATTGTGTGACCTTGGACAAGTTGCTTAATCTGAGCTTCAATTTCCTCATATGTAAAATAGGAATTTAAAAATGCCTCCTATTTGTTGGTTTGGATTAAACGAGGCAATGTTTATAAAGTACTAGGCACCAATAAACAATCTGGGACTGTTCAATTTACTATAGTATTATTTTTGGTAAGGTAAGCAGAAGACTTGGAAGGCTGCTGAGAATGGGGTTATTGGCACCAAACTCTGAAGAACTGGTAGAATGTGGATGGGGTTGGGAGCAGGGGATCAGCTTCTTCCAAAGCAGGTAGGTTTCTCCTTCTATCCTTTTTTTATTTCTTTTTTTTTTTTTTTTCAGACAGAGTCTTGCTCTGTCTCCCAAGCTGGAGTACAGTGGTATAGTCTTAGCTCACGGCAATCTCCACCTCCTGGGTTTGAGCCATCCTGGTGCCTCAGCCTCCCGAGTAGCTGGGACCACAGGTGTGTGCCACCATACCCAGCTGATTTTTGTATTTTTAGTAGAGATGGGGTTTGCCATGTTGGCCAGGCTGATCTCAAACTCCTGGGGTCAAGGGATCCTCCCACCTTGGTCTCCCAAAGTGCTAAGATTACAGGTGTGTGAGCAACTGCACCTGGCCCCTCCTTCTATCCTTGACTCCTACCTATCCTTTGGTTCCAGATCAGGCTAAGGGTCTGGGAGGAGACAGAGACCTCACAGACAGGTTTCTGGTTTCCCACCCCAGCTATGGCCCAGGCTTGCTCTCTATCTGCCGGGGTCTCTGGGCTAAGTAATCGTTAATTCCTTCCTGATGAAGCACCTGTATCTGTAAGCAAATGAGCTGGCAGGTGGTGGCCCGGATAAAATATGACCTGCTCAGCGGGGGATTTGCTTACCAGTCGGGAAGCAGCCCATCCTGCTGCCTGCAGCCTGGAGGCCTCCCAGATAAAGCATAAATCACTGGTGCCCACTGGCCAGGTGGGAGGGCAGGAAGCACCCAGAAGAATGAATGCTGTCCTGCTCAGTCTCCAGACGCAGCCCTATAAACACCTTTCTCAGTGGCTTGTGGTAAAACAACAGGACTGAGAATTAGGACACAAGGGGAATTCATCCTGGCTCCACCACAGACTTACTGTGGAGCTTTGAGGAAATTCCCTTCCCCCTCTGGACCTTAGTATTCAACTCTCTCAAATAGGACTATTTGTTCCTTTTTCTTCATACGTTTGTTACAAAGAATCATAGGACAAACTGTATGGAGACATTTAACAATTGTTATTATCTCAATTATTACCATATTGTTACTATGTTGCTCCCATGGAAGCCCCATTAAGTAGAGCCCAGGGGCTGGTAACTTTCCCGCGTGCTGGCAGCTTTAGAGAATTACCTTCAAGGCTATAGATTCTGTTGTCAGAAAACGGATCAAAGGATTTTCCAAAGAAGCAACATGATATATGGAAAAGCCCGGGTTCTGAAGGCATCAGACCTTGGTTTGAATCCTACACCTGCCACTTATTAGCTGAAGGGACTTGGACAAGCGACCTTTCCCCTCTGAGCCTCAGTAAAGCAAGGTGAATGTAATTGTTTAGCTGTTGTTATGAGGTTTAAATAAGATTACATTCTAGAGCACCTGGCACGTAAGTAGCTGCCTGATAAAGGTTAGTTTGTCCCCCACAGAAAGTTTGCTGCTGAACTAGGTTTACCAATCAGATTTCCTAACTTTTTACTCAGCTCTTTGCTGAGACCTCAGAAAGCCTTGGAGAATCGCCAGGTCTCTGTGAGTTGAATCATTGCCCCCACCCCTAGTCCCCCACCAGGAGGCTTATGCAACCTGGACCTGGAAGAAGACCCCTTGGGAAGTGCTCTATCCCGGGGGCTGCGGGGACTGCCTGATGAAGACAGAGCCATTTGCTAATACCATGTGGCTGCTGTGACAGTCTGTTAATGCCATTTACAACGTGCTGTAATTATGTCTCACACATGCTGGCGGTCCAGCCAGCAGGAACGTTCCCTGGGAGGGGCCTAGGAAAGATTCCTTTAGCAGGACTGGGGGCTGGGCTTCCTTAGGAGTCTGAGGACCGGGGGGCTGGAAGCCACTGTGAAGGAGAAAAAATTCTTCCCCTTGATCTAGCAGAACCCAGAGAGGAGGGTGTCATGCACATCACTGCCTCCATGAAGGCCCCTGGGGTTGTGCACTGCACAGCCTGCCCAGCCCTACTTGGCTGCTCTAGGCATCTAAGAAAGAGTTCATCCCTGCTTGGACCTGGGGTGTCCACCCTGAATTGCTATGGAACTTTGGACAAGCCATGGCCCCTACCTGGGCCTCAATATTCCCTTCTATAAAATAGGGATATGGAGAAAGATGAGAGAAATGTACTAGAGCAGCTCTTAGCATTTTCTGTAGCATCTTCCTAGAAAAATGCACATACATCCAATCAAAATGTAGCCTGATTTTCAGGGAGCTCGTGGGCCACCAAAGTCCCTCATGAAGCTCCAAGGACCCCAGGTCAAGAATCTTAGTCTAGATAATTTTATGGCATTATTACCAATATGTTTCAGCCTATTTCTTCATCTGGATTCTGAGGTTGCTGTCTGCCAGATGTTGCTGCCATGTTGTTTGGGACACAGGTATTCACGACAGTTATCTGCTCATCCTGGATTGGGCTCCTTATCATAAAGTGTCCAGGTTTGTCTCTTAATGCTTTTTGCCCTGGATTTTATGGGCCAGCTAATTTCTGGCCCATTAAACTGGGCTGTCCAAACTCTGGCATTCCAGGATCCTTGATAATTGGTGATAGTCAAGATTCTTGAGGTCTGGTCAAAACAGCCCAGCTTGGGAATCAGAGAGGTCTAAGGAAGACTCTCTCTATACTTGCTTGTTGACAAGCTATGCAGCTTCCCTGAGCCCAATTTTCCCTTCTAGGAAATGTGTTGCCATTAGGGTTAAATGCATGGATGTCCCTCAGGTGCCTAGCACAGAGTAAGCACTCAATACGTGCTAATTTTTCTGCCACCCTCACCACCTCCTTTCACCCCCCTTCACACTGAGCTCACATTTTTCTTTCCCTTTCCTGGAGGGAGCTGAAAAGGAGTCTTGGGGAAAAGCTCTCAGGAATGGGGAAGCCTATTTCCAAGTCATTAGTCCCCCAGTGTCGGGCTGCAGGATGGATTTTGATCAAGAGCAGGGTGACATTTGGCAAAAGTTGCTGATGAGGGATTGAATGATTAATCGTCATGACAACCGGGCTGGAGTAATGACAGGGATGCAATGGCGCCCGAGTTAAATACAAAGCGGCCCTGCGAGCCGGGGCGGTAAATTACTAGGCATGTCACTGCTGTGCTTTTGGAGAAAGCGGCCGTGCGTTCCTAATGAGAGGTTAACTGTGTCCCCAAAGTAATTACAGCCGATTGAAGAGGTGGCTGGTAATTAGAGGATTAGCGGTGATGAGGCTCACCTGCATGGTTGCCATAGTGATGGAGAGTGGGTGGGGTGGGGAGGCAAGGAGGGTCCAGACCCTTCCCCAAGGCAGGTGGCAGAGGCCTCTCCGATTGCATCAGTCTTGGTATCCGCCACTGATGGGACAGGCCCTGAAGAACTAGTGGGCAAGCTCTAAGGCTCTGCCTCTATGGCTGGGCCTCAGGCTCCCAATCTGTAAAAAAGGGCTTGAACCCATTCAAGAACATTAAATATCAAAGCTGGAAATCTGGAATGTGCTGGCAGAATCCAAATAGTCTTTGTTTGCTATCCTCCCCCAAGCCTGACATTGCTGGGACCCAGGAAATCACATACAAATTCCACATCTTGGCTAAGTGACTCAGATCAAGGATCTGGGTGTGAGTTCAGTTTCTTCACCTCTAAAATGGGGATGATAATGGTTCCTACTTCAAAGTGTCGTTTGCAGAATAAAATGAAATCACAAGTGCAGAGCACCTAGGATAGCGCTTGCCCCACTGCAAGAGTTCTGGAAATATTAGTGGCTACAATCACCTGTACGATGACCTCCCTCTCTTCTCCACTGAACTGCGGTAGCTGGGAGCAGGGAGGGAACTGGAACTCCGTCTTTTCTTGGGGAATGAGCTGAGCCCTCTACCATGCATGATAGATGACAGGGAACTCCAGGGGAAGGAAGTAGGCACCACTTTTTGCTCACTTGCTGTGTTTCCTCAGTTGAGTCTCATTGCCTCTCTGAACCTTCTAGTCCTGCCTGAGAACTCTGCTGGGAGAAAGAAATGACATGCTGGATTTGTAGAGCACTTACAAGATGTCTGATCCTCACTAGGCACTTCATAGCTATGATTTAACTCGATCCTCCACATAACTCATAAAACACTAAACACTATTTTGCCTTTTTTTTTTTTTTTTTCAGAGACAGGGTCTCACTCTGTCTGCCAGGCTGGAGTGCAGTGGTGCAATCATAGCTCACTGTAACCTGGAACTCCTGGGCTCAAGCAATCCTCCTGCCTCAGCCTCCAGAGTAGCTGGGACTATAGGTGTGCACCACCATACCGGCTACTTTTTAAATGTTTTTGTAGAGATGAAGTCTCACTGTGTTGTCCAGTCTGGAGTCAAACGCTTGGCCCAGAGCAATCCTACCTCCTCCCCAAATACAATGATTACATGCAATAGCCACTGTGCCTGGTCTATTTTGCCCATTTTTGAGAGGTGGCTCAGAGAGGTGAAGTGACTGGCCCAGAGGCACACAGCTGGAGCATGAGAGAGCCAAGACTTGAACCCAGGTCGGTCTAAATGCTTCACACTTTCTACCATACCAGGGGCCTCTTTTTGTTCCAGGAAGCCAGGTCCACCACTTCTATCTAAGGAGGTGGGCAACCCCTCCATAGGCAGAGTTTGAGAGAGGGGTCTCCCTGGGATTGGTCAGGGTTTTTATGACCTCATGAAGCCCGGGAGGTCTGTACTGACTGAGTAGGTGGCTGTCCTGGCCGCTGGTGGAGTCTCCTCAGTGTCTGGTGTGAGATGCTGGGGTTTCGGGGGATGACAGTGAAATCCCCTAAGTGGTCCCTGACTTGGTTGCTGGCGACGCCTGGAGTCTAGGCACAGCCCTTGGCGAAGCCGCCAAAAGCAGTGGCTTAATTATTCCATCCATAAATGATAAGCCCTGTTCATTTCCAGTCTTCATGAGAAATTTATGGCCTTATTTAATGTGCTCACTGCCCGACCTTCCCTGGCACCACAAGAAAACGGGGGCCCCTTTCTGGAGGGTGCAGTGGGCGGTTCTTGCTACTGCAGCCTCTAGGCCAGGCACCTCTTCCTACTCCCCCACCCCTCAAACCCAGGAGCAATCAAGGCCTCTGATCCCAGGTTGGCCCTGCCTGTTGCAGTTTTCAAACCCATTTTCTCTGCTTGACTTCAATGGGGAGACATTGGAGCATCAAAGTTAAAGGCAGAGACTCTGGAGTCAAGAGGACCCAGGTTCAAGTTCCAACTCTGTTATTTCTGACCTGTGTGTCCTTGAACGCGTTCTTTGCCTCAGCTTCCTACACATGAGGATGAGATGAAACAGGTGGGAAGTGCTTCTATGTAGTCAGTACTCAATACAGAGTAGTGCCTATTCCTGTTATGGGGTCTTCACATACAATGTATTTGATTTGTGTCTGTGTGTGTGGTGGGGAGCACTGCTTAGGGCTTGGTGACCCTGAGATGTGTCACATCTTGAAGTAGGACACTCAGACTGAGCCAACATGCCCAGCTTCTGCTCTGTGCAGAGAAGGCTGCAAAAATGCTGGCTGCAGGCCAGGTGCGGTGGCTCACGCCTGTAATCCCAGCACTTTGGGAGGCCGAGGCATGTGGATCACCTGACGTCAGGAGATTAAGACCATCTTGGCCAACATGGTGAAACCCCATCTCTACTAAAAATACAAAAAAAAAAAAAAAAAAAAAAAAAAAAAAAGCTGGGCGTGGTGGCATGCACCTGTAGTTCCAGCTACTCCGTAGGCTGAGGCAAGAGAATCGCTTGAACCCAGGAGGCAGAGGTTGCAGTGAGCCGAGATCGTGCCACTGCACTCCAGCGTGGGTGACAGAGTGAAACTGTCTCAAAAAAAAAAAAAAAATGCTGGCTGCAGAAGCCTAGCCCGGGGTACCCAGGAGTCTAGGTTCCAATGTCTGTCCCACCTCCAGCTCTGGGCTGGCCTTGGTGACTTTTGCCTCACCCAGGGCCTCAGTTTCTTCATCTGTCACTGGGCCCACCAGCATAACTCTTAGAGTTGCCACAGGCCAGAGATTCCAGCATAGGCAAAGAATGGCAGAATCAACTTTTGGGAGCCAGTTTCTGGAAACTACACAAGGGCCCTCCAGTCTAGATGGCTGACAAACTCTAAGGGATTGGGGGACGAAAACCACAGACTCACAGGACCTTGGAGTTGGCGGGGGTCTCAGAGAGCACTCCTTCCAGCCTGAGACTTTGCAAATGAAGAAGCTCATCATAGCTGCCATGTATTAAGTGCTTACTGTATACTAAGCACCACGATCAGAATTACCAATCATTGTCTATTCAGTCCTCAACACAATTAAACATGGGCCAGGTGTAGCTCATCGTATTTAACAAACAAAGAAAATGGAGGCTCAGAGAGGTATGGAGACTCAGGCAAGGTCACATAGCACCATCTCCTCCAAGTCCTGGCACTTCCCATGTGGCTGCATCACGTGTGTTTGCATATTCATGCATGCATTCCCTTGTAGGCACATGTTTGTGTGAAGGTGCCCCTATAAGGATGTGGGTGCCCATGCACATGGGAGCATGTAATTTGCATACTCATTTGCATGACAGTGCAGTCACTCCCCTCCACAAACAGCCCCCAGCAGGGCCCAGCCTGGCCAGGGAATATACATGCTCATCCCTACACTGCCTATCCCTCCACCGGTAGTCATTCATTGGTGGTTCAGTTTCTTAAGGTAATTTCTATCATTACCCCATGGCCTAGATCATGAAACTGAGTCTTAGAATTTCGGGGCCAGGGTCATGCTGCTGGCAAGTGGCAGAGCCATGGTCTGATTCTTAGTCTGGGGACTCTAACTCCAGTGCTCTTTCTATAGTTCCATCTGGTCTGAAGCCTTGAGGTAGACACAGAGGGGTGAACAGACAGGAGGGGCTTCAGGAGAAGAGGCTGTGGAGCTTGACCTCAGGAGGGGTTGAAGAAATGAAGAAGCAGAAATGCTGGGGGAGGGACAGTGGGACTCTTTACCTGAACTTGGAAGGGTGTATTTAACCATCCCTTCAACAAAATGACTCAGAGTCTACTATGTTTCAGGAACATAAGCAATAACATTAATAATGACATTGCAAATACATATCCAGTGCTTACCACGCATTAGGCAAGGGTGTTTCGTTAGCTCACTACTTCCTCACAACAATCTTATGAGATGAATAAGGTTATCATCCTCATTTTACATACAGGGAAACAGCACAGAGAGGTGAAGTAACTTGCTTAAGATCACACAGCTGGTAAGTGGCAGAGTTGGGATTCAAATGCGAGCCATCTGGGCCCATGGTTCATGGACTCGACCATCACCACTCTGGCTGGGAGACTGTGGCAAGCTGCTGTGCTGTTCCCAGCATGGTCGGTGCATCTGATGGTGTGTGTGCATGCTGTATGTGTGTGCACATGTACACATGAGTGTTTGCATGCACACGCATATGCATTTCATGTAGGTGCATGTTTGTGTGAGGGTGCGTAAGGGTAGATAAAGAGGTAGGTATGTATATACATAGGTGTGAGAGTGTGAGTATGCAATTACTGTGCCTGCCACATACGTACATCTGAGTGTGCATGCACAGGTCTGTAAGAGGTTGGGAAATCTCATCTCAGGTAGCCCCATGCCATTTGGTCCAAGAGAGCCCCATGAAGGTCAGGGTTACACAAGGAGCGGGTAAATGGGGCTTGGAGTAGCTAGAGCCTAAGAACTAATATTCCCTGGATCGGTGGGGAGGGGGCTCCCCAGCTGCACATACCCATCACCCTGGCCTCCAGGAAACATTAATAATAGATCAGCAAATTCCAAATGTAAATAGGGCAATCAGGCCCGAAAACACAGACATTCATCACCCAGATACAAATTATGCTTCTGGCCTTGATGTAATTACCGGAGTTCAGCTCAATGCATCGAGCCACCCCCACCCTGCACTCCTGCATGTTGCTTTGTGCTGGTGTCCTCCCCTGAGGAGGCCCCACCATCTGACTCTACAGGATCTCTCTGACCACAGTCAAGGGTCCCCAGCCGTCTTAAACAGCTACAAAGGCAGAAGACCCCTGAGATGCTTGTGCATTGATGGCAGAGCTCCAAAGGTCACTGGGCAGACACCAGACAATGAGTCAGGTGCCTGGCTCTGACTCCAGCTTTGCAATGCTTTGATGTGTGACCCTAAGCAAGTCACTCACCCTTTCTGAGTCTCAGTTTCCTCTTCTATCACAAGGAAATAGCAAGACAGTGTGGTATTAGAGTCTCTGGGCTTTGTATTCAGAAGGACCCGGGTTTGAATCACAACCTTACCATTTTTGAGTTCGGAGACCTTGGGCAAGTTTCTTTCCCATTCTGAGCCTCAATTTTTTCACCTGTAAAGTGGATATAATAATGTTTATCTCCTGGGGTTATTGTGAGGAAAGAATGAAATAATATTTTTTAATTGATGAATTTAACTCATTCACATTTATTGTGATTATATTATTATAATATCATATATAAAATATATATCAATATATCAAAATATCTGTATCCATATCTACATTCATATATATCTATGGCCATATCTATCTCTATCTATCTATCTTTTTAACAATTTATTTTTAGTAGAGATGGGGTCTTGCTATATTGCCCAGGCTGGTCTTAAACTCCTGACCTCAACTGATCCTCCTGCCTTGGCCCGTCAAACTGTTGGGATTACAGGTATGAGCCACTGCACCTTGCCTCAATCTATCTTTTATATATATATACCTGTTAAATAATTACATAACTATATGGCTGGACTCTTTCTTGCCATAATTATTTGTGTTTCCTACTTATCAGGCTTCCTTGTATTTCCTTCTTTTCCATGGCTATTGTATTAGTTACCTATTATTCTAAAATGTAGTGAGTTAACACAATAAATATTCAGCATTCATAGTTTCTGTGAGTCAGGAACCTGGGAGTGGTATAGCTGGGTGGCTTTGGTTTGGTGTCCCTCGTGAAGTTGCAGTTATGATGTTGGCCAGGACTGCAGCCATCTGAAGGCTTGACTGAGCTGGGGGATCCAATCCTCAAGGTGGCTCCTCAGTTCCTCCCCATGTGGATCTCCCCACAGGGCTGCCTGAGTGTCCTCATGATATGGTGGCTGGCTTCCCCTGGAGCAAATGATCTAAGAGAACAAAACAGAGGCTGCGGTGTCTGTAATGACTTAGCCTTGGAAGTCACAAGCTATCACTTCTGGACTTAGAGCCTGGCTACCATACCTGTCTTATGTTGAACAACAATGTATGTAAATCACCTGGCCCAGGCACTGGGAGAAATTCATTAATCCCTGTGACCCCAGTGCCCAACACAGTTCTGGCACGAAGAAGGCATCAACAATAATGAGCTAGCAAGAAGAGGAATGGTTATAGCAAAATCTGGTCTCTTCTCCCCAGTGCCATTTCCTAGAGCCCAGTGGGCCAGTAGCTACTTGCAAGCCTGCTTTACTAACTCTTGCTGCTACTCAGGCCTCGGGTCAGGAGCTCTTGCCTTCTCAGAGACAGAGAGGAAAGTCTAGACCAGAGGCATTTTCCGAGCCTGTCTCTTCCTAACTTTACATTGATCAGTAATTAAACGCAGCCTCCAATTACTATAACGTTTGGCGAGGCACCAAGCTCATGGAAAACCTTGCAGTAAACATCTGCTTTATAAATTGCCTCTCGGTGCAGTGCACCAGCAGAATTCTGGGGGTTGGGGAGAGAGAGAAGCAGAGAGCTGGGAAAGGGAGGAGAGGTTAGGGAGGGAGAGAGACAAAGCAGAGGTGAGGGGAGGAGAAGGAGGGTGGGGCGCTGGGCGGGGGAGGCTGTCCTTCCCAGAAGTCGTGAGATGTGAAGAACCTGTTCATTCCTCACTGAGCCCTCCCCACCCTCCAAGGTGGAGGCCCAGAATGGAACTTAGGGCTGGGGAGTCCTTGTCTCTTTGGGGCTTTTGTCAAGAGCTGCACACAAATCGAACACAAATTACTTTTGTGTTGCTTTTTATTTTTCCAAAACCCATAACATCCCACTCACCTGCCATTTACATTTAGAAGGAGAAATGTGAAGATTAATTGGCTAGAGCAGCAGCCCCGATAGGAAGTGAGATTTTCCCCAGGCTGCAGAGAAAGAGAGGCGGGGGGCTATGCCTTTCTACGATGGGCCTGGAGCCTTCTCCTGCTACCGCACACACTGTCCCTTGAACCAGAAATGAGCCTGTGTACCACACTGTGTCTCCTTCAGGTTCTTGCTCAGGGAGGCCACAGGTCAGGGGAAGCCCCAGGACTGGAGGTCAAATGGAACCGGGCTGAGAGCCAGCTCAGCTCTTGTGGGTCTTTGGGCAAGTGACTTTGCCTCTCTGGACCTCTGTTTCTGCACCTGTGAAATGGGCATAAAAGCACCCTTGGAGGTTTTGGGAGGATTATGGGAGTCACAGAACGCTGGGTAGCAGAGTGGGGAGGGCAGGAGATTTGAAGCCAGGCAGGCCTGCTAATTGGAAGAGACATTCTGCCTCTCTGAGCCCCAGATTTCTTATCTGAAGTAAAAAGAGGGTCACCTCAATCGCCTTACAGAAGTTCTATGACGCTTAAACTGGGCGTGGACTGAATACATGCCAGCTATTATTGTCATTACTATCAGACACACAGAAAATGCTCAATAGATAGAGATGTTCTGTTCCAGGGGGCTAGGGCATTCCAGGGCCTACTGGACGCTCCCTGAAGGCCAATGTTTTACCCCTTGACGGATGCTTTCTTTCCGGGCACCTGATCTAGGCTTTCTGGTGAAGACAATTTGATTGATCTGCTGTTCCTGCTGCTGGTACCACTGTCTGCTCTCCAACCTGCCTGTTTGTTCACCCGGGGATAGAGGAGGTTGAGGTCTTCTGCTGTGCATATGTGGAGGGAAGGTGTTGGTGAGTGAGTGAGTAGGGGAGGGTGATCTGCTTCCAAACTGCCTACCTATCCCCACCTTCCCACCCAACCCCTCTCCCCGACCCAGGGCAGCTGAAATGAAATGAGCTCACAAGTGTTACATGCTTAGTTTGTCACTTTTTTTTTTTGAGACAGAGTGTCACTCTGTTGCTCAGGCTGGAGTGCAGTGGAGCGATCTCGGCTCACGGCAACCTCCACCTTCCAGGTTCAAGCGATTCTCCGGTCTCAGCCTCCTGAGTAGCTGGGACTACAGGCACCCGCCACCATGCCTGGCTAATTTTTGTGTTTTTAGTAGATAGGGAGTTTCACCATGTTGGTTGGGCTGGTCTTGAACTCCTGACCTCAAGTGATCCACCCGCCTGGGCCTCCCAAAGTGCTGAGATTACAGGTGTGAGCCACCGCACTCGGCTTAGCTGGTCACTTTTAATACTGCTGTTATGATCTGAAACCCTACCTTGGTGGGAGGTGTTGGGGGGTGTGTCTTTCTCCCTTGTTCTGTTCACATCGGCAGGTAAGATGTGTAGCAAGGCAGGTGGGGCTGCCTTCCCTCTCTACTCCCAGGTAAGCTGCAGTGGTGCCTGAGGGGCCACCATCAGAAACCCAGTCCTTAGCATGGAGCATGCACGCTTGATCCTCTTTAAAAATGAAAACAGCCCACAGAAGGCTGGTGGAAAGAATCTTTCTCTCTCTCTTTTTTTTTTTCGAGACGGGGTCTCACTCTGTCACCCAGGTTGGGGTACAGGGGCGTGATCTCGGCTCACTGCCACGTCTGCCTCCCAGGCTCAAGAGAACCTTCTACCTCAGCCTCCCGAGTAGCTGGGACTACAGGTGTGGACCACCATGCCAGACTAAATTTTAAAATTTCTGTAGAGACAGGGTCTCACTATGTTGCCCAGGCTGGTCTTGAACTGGGCTCAGGTGACCCTCCTGCCTCAGCTTCCTGAGTAGCTGAGACCACAGGCAAGTGCCACCAGGCTCAGCTAATTTTTAAAATGCTACCATGTCCAGCTAATTATTATTAATTTTTTTTTTTTTGTATTTTTGGTAGAGACAGGGTTTCATCATGTTGCCCAGGCTGGTCTTAAACTCCCGAGCTCAGGTGATCCACCTGCCTTGGCCTCCAAAAGTGCCAGGATTACAGACATGAGCCACTGCGCCTGGCTGAGTCTTTCTTACCTTTGCAAGAAATTATTTGTGAAATTACCTAATCTGAGAGTTAGAGGGGACATTCAGCCTAGTGCCTGCCTCCTTGTAAGAACTCTGGAGGCTGGGCATGGTAATCCAGTAATCCAGCACTTTGCGGGGCCGAGGTGGGAGGATAGCTTGAAGCCAGGAGTTCAAGACCAGCCTGGGCAATAAAGTGAGACACTGTCTCCACAAAAAATTAAAAAACTAGCTGGGTGTGGTGGCATGCACCTGTTGTTGGGAGGATCCCTTGAGCCCAGCAGATTGAGGCTGCAGTGACCTATGAAGGCACTGCTACACTCCAGCCCAGGTGACAGAGTAAGTGAGACCTTGACTCTTAACAAAATAAAAAAAGAACTCAGTAAACGTTTGATGAATGAATGAATGCGTGAATGAAGTCTTCCTTCCATCTGGTGCTGGCATCCCTATTATGATGCTCACGGCACGACCATCAGCCTAATTATGAACACTTTCTTGACGCAGGAAGCTCCTACCTGGAGGGCAGCCTGGTCCACTCTAGACAGCTTCATGCACTGGAACATGTTCTGCATGTTGAGCTCAAAATCACTTTCCTAAAACATCTTTAGAGTTTCCTTTGTCCCCGCAGCATGGCTCTGAGGTCACTATCCAGAAAATCCTTAATCACAGAGAAGAAGTTGCAAATAAGTTTTATAAAAGCATGCCCTGCCATCTCAGGATGTTTGCCAATGAAACCAACATAGCAGGTGAAGTTTTATTCCAGTAAACCTGTCAGCCCGAGGCAGCACACAGGTGCTCCTATAAGTTAGAATGTGGCAGAATAAGAACACGAGTTCACCCAAACCAGGTGTCAGGCATTGTCTAAATGCTTTCACGTGTATCATGTATTCACTCATCTCCTATTCCCAACCCTCCTGTGAGGTGGGTGCTAGTACACTGAGACTCAGAGTGGTCAAGTGGCTTGCCCCAGACTCCGCAGCTGGGAAGTATTTGAGCTCCGACTGTCTTGCTCCAGCGTTTGGGCACCCAAGTCCTACATTAAACCACAAACAATTTGCAACCTCTTACCTGTGAATCCAGATCTCCCTGATAGTGGAATCATCAGGCCACCAAAACCAAATACAGAAATAAGTTGCATGTAAAATGAGAAATGTTTCAGATAATGGATATGCTAATAACCCTGATATCTGATCACTATACATTATATGTATAGAAACATCACGATATGTACAATTATTATGTGTCAATTGAAAAACTAAACTAAAATAAAAAAATAAGTTAATACTAAAAAAAAGAAGAAGAAATTGAATGCAAGGTTGATAAAAGACAGCAGCTGTCATCCCTAACTCCTGATTTCAAATGTTAATGTCTATCAAAGCACCTTCATTGTTTTTTCCTAACTGGCTTTATGAATAAATGTATTATATCATTTAGCTCTTCTTTGGTTGCAAGTGACAGAAAACCCAACTGACTAGAGTATAATGGCTCCTGCAAGAAAAAACTCCAGAGGGTAGTGCTAGCTTCAGGCACAGTGCAATTCAGGGGCTTTCCTCCTTGTCACCAGGGCCCATTTTTCTCCATCTCCCTGGTTTACCTTTCCCAGTATTGGCCTCATTCATAGGCTCTGAGGATGGCCTCTGGCAGCTCTAGGCTTACCCCACCCCCATCCCAGGTTCAAATTCAGGAAGTAAAGGACCTTCCCGGCTGGGCACGGTGGCTCATAGCTGTAATCCCAGCACTTTGGGAGGCCGAGGAGGGCAGATCATGAGGTCAGGAGTTCGAGACCAGCCTGGCCGATATGGTGAAACCCCGTCTCTACTAAACAGATAAAAAATTAGCCGGGAGTGGTGGCATGCACCTGTAGTCCCAGCTACTCGGGAGGCTGAGGCAGGAGAATCGCTTGAACCCAGGAGGCAGAGGTTGCAGTAAGCCAAGATTGCGCCACTGCACTCCAGCCCAGGTGACAGAGGGAGACTCCGTCTCAAAAAAAAAAAAAAAAAAAAAAAAGGAAAGGACCTTCCCTGTCTTCACACTTTGCATGGAAGTGACAAGACTGACTGGCCCTCACTGGTCATTCTGGTCCCTGAACCTTTCTTTCCCTGTGTCCAGAGGATGCTTTAGGCATCGGGTCCATGCCCACCTCTGATGCTGTGGAGGGGTTTGAGAGTTGGGGGAGGGACATTTCCCCCGAAAGAAAGACCAGGGTATTGTCACCAAAAGAAGGGGACAGGATACAGTACAAACATAAGGCTGCAAACATCCACTCAGTATGGGTGTCACACTTTGAATGCTAATACAATCTTCTCCTTCCTGTGTTATACATTCTGGGCTTCCCCCTAAGATTTCATTTGTAACTGAATTACATTCCTAAAAACAGTTTGTGAGCCACTGGTCTACAACATTTTAAGTAGCTTTATAGAGTCTGTCACAGGGATGGGCATTAACTCACCAACTGGGATGGCGCGTACAAGAGCTTGCCATCTCCCTTGATGGGGTATAATAATCATAATGATAAAGCTGACATTCACTGCAATGCACACTTGCTCCATACATTCTCTCTCTCTCTCTCTCCCTTTTGAAATGAAGTTTTCTCAGTTGCCTAGGCTGGAATGCAGTGGTGTGATCAGAGCTCACTTCAGCCTTGAACTCCTGGGCTCAAGTGATCCTCTCACCTCAGCCTTCCAAGTAGCTAGGACTACAGGCATGCACTACCATGCCTGGCTAATTCTTTATTATTATTTTTTTTTGTAGAGATGAGATCTCACTATGTTGCCCAGGGTGGTCTTGAACTCCTGGCCTCAAGGGATCTTTCCACCTTGGCCTCCCAAAGTGCTGAGATAATAGGCATGAGTCACAGCACCTGGACTGTACATTCTGTTAGCATCCAAAATTGCTGCAGAGGAAATTGATACTCAGAGAGGCTGAGCCAACCAGGTGGTAAAGGAAAGGCTGAGAACAAGAACGAGGTCTGCTTGACATCAAAGCCAATATATTTCTGTTAAAAAAGAAATTGTATTATATGGCCAGGCGCAGTGGCTCACGCCTGTAATCCCAGCACTTTGGGAGGCTGAGGCAGGTGGATCACCTGAGGTCAGAAGTTCAAGACCAGCCTGGCCAACATGGTGAAACCCGTCTCTACTAAAAACACAAAAATTAGCCGGGCTTGGTGGTGTGCGCCTGTAATCCCAGCTACTTAGGAGGCTGAGACAGGAGAATCGCTTGAACCCAGGAGGCAGAGGTTGCAATGAGCCGAGATCATGCCACTGTGCTCCAGCTTGGGTGACAGAGCAAGACTCCATCTCAAAAAAAAAATTGTATTATATTTTTATATTTATAGACATAATGGTTGTAAAAAAATTCAAACAATAGAGAAGGATATAAAGGAAAAAAATAAAGCACTCCCTCCTCTCAAGTTAACGTTTTAAAAGATTTAAACTTCTAAGTTATAAAGGTAATATTGAGCCTGGGCAACATAGTGAGACTCCATTGTTACAAAAAATAAATAAATGAGCCGGGCATGGTGGCAAGTGCCTGGAGCTCCCACTACTTGGGAGGCTGAGGCTGGAGGATTGCTTGAGTCCTGGAGGTTGAGGCTGCAGTGAGCTATGATGGTGTCACTGCACTCCAGCCTGGGTGGCAGAGTGAGACCCCATCTTTAAAAAAAAAGTATAAAAACAAACAAAAAGAATAAAAATAAGTAATACTGTACACAGTAAAAACTAACACAAAAGTAAATGAAACAAAGGTCAAAAGTTGTTCCCCATCCCCAGTTCTGCCATCTCACTCCCCTGAGAGTAGCCGTGTGAATAGATTTTTGTGTAACTCTCTCCACATACTTCTACATACATATCAAGCACATACATGCTTCCTTTTACATAAATGGTACCATGCTATAAATTGTCCTATAATTTGCTTGTTCCACTTAGTCATATTTCATGCACATGCTTCTCTATTGGTTCACATGGAACAACTGTATTCTTTTTCCTAGATGTATAGTACTCCATTCAAATGGCCATATTGTAATTTATACTTAAGCAGTCCCCTATTGATGGATACTTAGGTTGTTTCCGTTTTGTTCTTTTTTTTTTTTTTTCTAAAGGTTGCCATAACCAGCCCTGTACTTTTCTCTTTGCCTGTTTGGATACGTGGAGCCAGCTTCTGTGCTGTACCCACCTTACTCCCCTGCTGGGTTTGGCTTTCCTGTCAATCTCTGCTTTGAGAATGCCCCTGGGGCCTGATTACTTGTGGGGGGGCATGAAAGGGACTCCCTTCCTCATATTCTAGCCTCTGTTCTGTCTCCTTGAAGGCCTGGCTCAGAGCTCTCAGCATCTCTCCATGATGAGATAACTTACATTTTCTGTTATCATTTTTTTCTCTTTTTCAGTAGAAAGGGGCACTTAAAGTGAAATATCTCTTGCCGCACTGTTAACAAGGAGTCATAAAAGTGAACTGTTCACCTTGTCTGTTGGCGGACAGTTATGAGAAATCAATAGCACACAGAGGTCCCCTGCTCTTCACATCTGGTGGTGTCTGTGTGGTGGCATGGACAGGGCAGGAGCTGCCTGGCTTCCTCAAACATGCTGCTGGGAGCCTAGAGGGTTTGCAAACGCTCTGGGCCCAGGTGACAGCCCAGGTCAAAGTCAATGCAGAAGAGCCGTTATTTGGTGCAGGAAAAGCTGCCTGGCCCTATGTCTGGACTACTTTCTTCCCCACCTTTGAGACCTTGGCTTGAATGCCACCTTTTCTAAGAAGCCCTTCCAGACTGAGGCATTCACTCATTCATTCAATGAGCATGTATAGACACCCCTGTTCTGTGGCAGGCCTGTGACAGGCATACAGAGGTGGCCCAGTCACGACCCCTGCTTTCTACAGTGGGGGAGACAGACAGGGACACAGGGACTTATCACACAGGGTGAGATGGGCTTCAACTGGGGATGCTTGGGGACTGTGGGGGTCCATCAGGGGCCCCAGACCCAGCTTAAGGGGTGTGGGTCCTCAGAGAAGGTTCCCTAGGGGGCCTGGTCTATGCTCAGAGCCTAGGGAGCATGGCAAGTTCAGGGTGGGGGGGTAGCCAGATGAAGTCCAAGAGGAAGTCCATGCCACGCAGAAGGAACAGCATAGACAAAGGTCCAGAGGCAAGGGGACAGTGGGCAGGTGCCTCTGGGAACACTAGAGACTCAGTCCAGCTGGAGCCCACAGTCAGAGAACATACGGGGCGCAAAGGTGGTGTGCAGCTGGCCATGGAGTGCCTGAGACTCCACTCAGGACTGGGGATCTAATGTGGCTGACACCTCTGGATGGTGGTACTTGGGGGTGAATTTTACTTTCTTCTTTGAAATTATCTCTAATTTCCTGGATGTGATGGCAATCTGGCTGTGAAGTCTGTCAACCCATTGATCGCCAGGGTTGATTCGGCTGATCTGGCTGGCTAGGTAGGTGTCCCCTTCCTCCCTCACCACTCCATATGCGTCCCTCCCAAAGCTGCACACTCAGTCAAAGAGGACAACAATCCCTGATAAAGGAGGACCAGTCTTCAGTCAAGGGTATATGAGTAGCTGTGCTCCCCTGCTAGAACCTCCCAACAAGCTCTCAAATTATCTCTAATTTCTTAATTTTTCTATAGTGAATTATGTGTTACCTTTGTAGTAAAAAATTGTAAATAACAATAAAGATTACTGCAGAAGAATAAAGGAAAAGGCAAATGAGTAGTAGTAGTGATAATGGTAGCAATAGTAACAGTGCTATTGATAGTAGTGGCAATAGTAGTAATAGCAGAAGTAATCAGTAATATAAGCAATAGTGGTGGTGGTAATAGTAGTAACTGTAGTAAAAACAGCAATTGTGGGAGTAATAGTAGTAATAGTGGGAGCAATAGCAATAGTGGTAGTAATAGTGGTGGTAGCAATGGTGGTAATAGGAATAGTGGTGGTAGTAATAATTGTAATTATAATAGTAACAGCAAGTGTGAGAGTAATAGTTGTAATTGGGGAAGCAATAGCAATAGTGGTAGTAATAGTGGCAGTAGTAATTGTGGGAACAGCGGTGGTAGCAACAGTATTAGTGGTATTGACAGTATGGTAATGATAGTAATAGTGGGAGTAATTGGTAATAGCAGTAATAGTGGTGGCAGTAAAGGTAGCAATAATGGTGATAATAATAGTAATAGTGGGGACAGTAATAGTAATTGTAGTAGTAACAGCAATCATGGGAGTAATAGTGGTAATTGTGGGAGCAATAGCAATAGTGGTAGTAATGGGGTGGTAGGAATGGTGCTAATAGTAATAATGGTGGTAATAGTGGTGGTAGGGATGGGGGTAATGGTAACAGTGGTGGTAGGGATGGTGGTAATAGTGGTGGCAGGAATGGTGGTAATAGTGGTGGTAGGACTGGGGGTAATGGTAATAGTGGTGGTAGGGATGGTGGTAATGGTAATAGTGGTGATAGAGATGGTGGTAATAGTAATGGGGTGGTAGGAATCATGTTCATAGGAATGGTAGTGGTAGAAATGATGGTAATAGTAATAATTGTGGTAGGAATGGGGGTAATGGTAATAGTGGTGGTAGGAATGGTGGTAATAGTGGTGGTAAGAATGGGGGTAATAGTAATAGGGGTGATAGGAATGGTGGTAATAGTAAGAATGGTGGTAGGAATGGTGGTAATAGTAATAGGGGTGGCAGGTATAGTGGTGGCAGGGATGGTGGTAATAGTAATAGTGGTGGTAGGGATGGTGGTAATAGTAATAGTGGTGGCAGGGATGGTGGTAATAGTAATAGTGGTGACAGGGATGGTGGTAATAGTAATAGTGGTGGCAGGGATGGTGGTAATAGTAATAGTGGTGGCAGGGATGGTGGTAATAGTAATAGTGGTGGCAGGGATGGTGGTAATAGTAATAGTGGTGGCAGGGATGGTGGTAATAGTAATAGTGGTGGCAGGGATGGTGGTAATAGTAATAGTGGTGGCAGGGATGGTGGTAATAGTAATAGTGGTGGCAGGGATGGTGGTAATAGTAATAGTGGTGGTAGGGATGGTGGTAATAGTAATAATGGTGGTAGGGATGGTGGTAATAGTAATAGTGGTGGTAGGGATTGTGGTAATAGTAATAGTGGTGGTAGGGATGGTGGTAATAGTAATAATGGTGGTAATAGTGGTGGTAGGGATGGGGGTAATGGTAATAGTGGTGGTAGGGATGGTGGTAATAGTAATAATGGTGGTAATAGTGGTGGTAGGGATGGGGGTAATGGTAATAGTGGTGGTAGGGATGGTGGTAATAGTAATAATGGTGGTAATAGTGGTGGTAGGGATGGTGGTAATGGTAACAGTGGTGGTAGGGATGGTGGTAATAGTGGTGGCAGGAATGGTGGTAATGGTAATAGTGGTGGTAGGAATGGTGGTAATGGTAACAGTGGTGGTAGGGATGGTGGTAATGGTAACAGTGGTGGTAGGACTGGGGGTAATGGTAATAGTGGTGGTAGGGATGGGGGTAATGGTAATAGTGGTGGTAGGGATGGGGGTAATAGTGGTGGCAGGAATGGTGGTAATGGTAATAGTGGTGGTAGGAATGGTGGTAATGGTAATAGTGGTGGTAGGAATGGTGGTAATGGTAACAGTGGTGGTAGGGATGGTGGTAATGGTAACAGTGGTGGTAGGACTGGGGGTAATGGTAATAGTGGTGGTAGGGATGGGGGTAATAGTGGTGGCAGGAATGGTGGTAATGGTAATAGTGGTGGTAGGAATGGTGGTAATGGTAATAGTGGTGGTAGGAATGGTGGTAATAGTGGTGGTAAGAATGGGGGTAATAGTAATAGGGGTGATAGGAATGGTGGTAATAGTAAGAATGGTGGTAGGAATGGTGGTAATAGTAATAGGGGTGGCAGGTATAGTGGTGGTAGGAATGGTGGTAATACTAATGGGGTGGCAGGTATAGTGGTGGTAGGGATGGTGGTAATAGTAAGAATGGTGATAGGAATGGTGGTAATAGTAATAGGGGTGGCAGGTATAGTGGTGGTAGGAATGGTGGTAATAGTAATAGAGGTGATAGGAATGGTGGTAATAGTAACAGGGGTGGCAGGTATAGTGGTGGTAGGGATGGTGGTAATAGTAATAGTGGTGGCAGGAATGGTGGTAATAGTAAGAATGGTGGTAGGAATGGTGGTAATAGTAATAGGGGTGGCAGGTATAGTGGTGGTAGGAATGGTGGTAATAGTAATAGGGGTGGCAGGTATAGTGGTGGTAGGAATGGTGGTAATAGTAAGAATGGTGATAGGAATGGTGGTAATAGTAATAGTGGTGGTAGGAATGGTGGTAATAGTAATAGTGGTGGTAGGAATGGTGGTAATAGTAATAGTGGTGGTAGGAATGGTGGTAATAGTAATAGTGGTGGTAGGGATGGTGGTAATAGTAATAGTGGTGGTAGGGATGGTGGTAATAGTAATAGTGGTGGTAGGGATGGTGGTAATAGTAATAGTGGTGGTAGGGATGGTGGTAATAGTAATAGTGGTGGTAGGGATGGTGGTAATAGTAATAGTGGTGGTAGGGATGGTGGTAATAGTAAGAATGGTGGTAGGAATGGTGGTAATAGTAATAGTGGTGGTAGGGATGGTGGTAATAGTAAGAATGGTGATAGGAATGGTGGTAATAGTAATAGGGGTGGCAGGTATAGTGGTGGTAGGAATGGTGGTAATAGTAATAGTGGTGGTAGGGATGGTGGTAATAGTAATAGTGGTGGTAGGGAAGGTGGTAATAGTAATAGTGGTGGTAGGGATGGTGGTAATAGTAAGAATGGTGGTAGGAATGGTGGTAATAGTAATAGGGGTGGCAGGTATAGTGGTGGTAGGAATGGTGGTAATAGTAATAGTGGTGGTAGGAATGGTGGTAATAGTAATAGTGGTGGTAGGAATGGTGGTAATAGTAATAGTGGTGGTAGGGATGGTGGTAATAGTAATAGTGGTGGTAGGGATGGTGGTAATAGTAATAGTGGTGGTAGGGATGGTGGTAATAGTAATAGTGGTGGTAGGGATGGTGGTAATAGTAATAGTGGTGGTAGGGATGGTGGTAATAGTAATAGTGGTGGTAGGGATGGTGGTAATAGTAATAATGGTGGTAATAGTGGTGGTAGGGATGGGGGTAATGGTAATAGTGGTGGTAGGGATGGTGGTAATAGTAATAATGGTGGTAATAGTGGTGGTAGGGATGGGGGTAATGGTAATAGTGGTGGTAGGGATGGTGGTAATAGTAATAATGGTGGTAATAGTGGTGGTAGGGATGGGGGTAATGGTAATAGTGGTGGTAGGGATGGTGGTAATAGTAATAATGGTGGTAATAGTGGTGGTAGGGATGGGGGTAATGGTAATAGTGGTGGTAGGGATGGTGGTAATAGTAATAATGGTGGTAATAGTGGTGGTAGGGATGGTGGTAATGGTAACAGTGGTGGTAGGGATGGTGGTAATAGTGGTGGCAGGAATGGTGGTAATGGTAATAGTGGTGGTAGGAATGGTGGTAATGGTAACAGTGGTGGTAGGGATGGTGGTAATGGTAACAGTGGTGGTAGGACTGGGGGTAATGGTAATAGTGGTGGTAGGGATGGGGGTAATGGTAATAGTGGTGGTAGGGATGGGGGTAATAGTGGTGGCAGGAATGGTGGTAATGGTAATAGTGGTGGTAGGAATGGTGGTAATGGTAACAGTGGTGGTAGGGATGGTGGTAATGGTAACAGTGGTGGTAGGACTGGGGGTAATGGTAATAGTGGTGGTAGGGATGGGGGTAATAGTGGTGGCAGGAATGGTGGTAATGGTAATAGTGGTGGTAGGAATGGTGGTAATGGTAATAGTGGTGGTAGGAATGGTGGTAATAGTGGTGGTAAGAATGGGGGTAATAGTAATAGGGGTGATAGGAATGGTGGTAATAGTAAGAATGGTGGTAGGAATGGTGGTAATAGTAATAGGGGTGGCAGGTATAGTGGTGGTAGGAATGGTGGTAATACTAATGGGGTGGCAGGTATAGTGGTGGTAGGGATGGTGGTAATAGTAAGAATGGTGATAGGAATGGTGGTAATAGTAATAGGGGTGGCAGGTATAGTGGTGGTAGGAATGGTGGTAATAGTAATAGAGGTGATAGGAATGGTGGTAATAGTAACAGGGGTGGCAGGTATAGTGGTGGTAGGGATGGTGGTAATAGTAATAGTGGTGGCAGGAATGGTGGTAATAGTAAGAATGGTGGTAGGAATGGTGGTAATAGTAATAGGGGTGGCAGGTATAGTGGTGGTAGGAATGGTGGTAATAGTAATAGGGGTGGCAGGTATAGTGGTGGTAGGAATGGTGGTAATAGTAAGAATGGTGATAGGAATGGTGGTAATAGTAATAGTGGTGGTAGGAATGGTGGTAATAGTAATAGTGGTGGTAGGAATGGTGGTAATAGTAATAGTGGTGGTAGGAATGGTGGTAATAGTAATAGTGGTGGTAGGGATGGTGGTAATAGTAATAGTGGTGGTAGGGATGGTGGTAATAGTAATAGTGGTGGTAGGGATGGTGGTAATAGTAATAGTGGTGGTAGGGATGGTGGTAATAGTAATAGTGGTGGTAGGAATGGTGGTAATAGTAATAGTGGTGGTAGGGATGGTGGTAATAGTAAGAATGGTGGTAGGAATGGTGGTAATAGTAATAGTGGTGGTAGGGATGGTGGTAATAGTAAGAATAGTGATAGGAATGGTGGTAATAGTAATAGGGGTGGCAGGTATAGTGGTGGTAGGAATGGTGGTAATAGTAATAGTGGTGGTAGGGATGGTGGTAATAGTAATAGTGGTGGTAGGGAAGGTGGTAATAGTAATAGTGGTGGTAGGGATGGTGGTAATAGTAAGAATGGTGGTAGGAATGGTGGTAATAGTAATAGGGGTGGCAGGTATAGTGGTGGTAGGAATGGTGGTAATAGTAATAGTGGTGGTAGGAATGGTGGTAATAGTAATAGTGGTGGTAGGGATGGTGGTAATAGTAATAGTGGTGGTAGGGATGGTGGTAATAGTAATAGTGGTGGTAGGGATGGTGGTAATAGTAATAGTGGTGGTAGGGATGGTGGTAATAGTAATAGTGGTGGTAGGGATGGTGGTAATAGTAATAGTGGTGGTAGGGATGGTGGTAATAGTAATAGTGGTGGTAGGGATGGTGGTAATAGTAATAGTGGTGGTAGGGATGGTGGTAATAGTAATAGTGGTGGTAGGAATGGTGGTAATAGTAATAGTGGTGGTAGGGAAGGTGGTAATAATAATAGTGGTGGTAGGGATGGTGGTAATAGTAAGAATGGTGGTAGGAATGGTGGTAATAATAATAGGGGTGGCAGGTATAGTGGTGGTAGGAATGGTGGTAATAGTAAGAATGGTGATAGGAATGGTGGTAATAGTAATAGTGGTGGTAGGGATGGTGGTAATAGTAATAGTGGTGGTAGGGATGGTGGTAATAGTAATAGTGGTGGTAGGGATGGTGGTAATAGTAATAGTGGTGGTAGGGATGGTGGTAATAGTAATAGTGGTGGTAGGGATGGTGGTAATAGTAATAGTGGTGGTAGGGATGGTGGTAATAGTAATAGCGGTGGTAGGGATGGTGGTAATAGTAAGAATGGTGGTAGGAATGGTGGTAATAGTAATAGTGGCGGTAGGGATGGTGGTAATAGTAATAGGGGTGGCAGGTATAGTGGTGGTAGGAATGGTGGTAATAGTAATAGTGGTGGTAGGGATGGTGGTAATAGTAATAGTGGTGGTAGGGATGGTGGTAATAGTAATAGTGGTGGTAGGGATGGTGGTAATAGTAATAGTGGTGGTAGGGATGGTGGTAATAGTAATAGTGGTGGTAGGGATGGTGGTAATAGTAATAGTGGTGGTAGGGATGGTGGTAATAGTAATAGTGGTGGTAGGGATGGTGGTAATAGTAATAGTGGTGGTAGGGATGGTGGTAATAGTAATAGTGGTGGTAGGGATGGTGGTAATAGTAATAGTGGTGGTAGGGATGGTGGTAATAGTAATAGTGGTGGTAGGGATGGTGGTAATAGTAATAGTGGTGGTAGGGATGGTGGTAATAGTAATAGTGGTGGTAGGGAAGGTGGTAATAGTAATAGTGGTGGTAGGGATGGTGGTAATAGTAAGAATGGTGGTAGGAATGGTGGTAATAGTAATAGGGGTGGCAGGTATAGTGGTGGTAGGAATGGTGGTAATAGTAAGAATGGTGATAGGAATGGTGATAATAGTAATAGTGGTGGTAGGGATGGTGGTAATAGTAATAGTGGTGGTAGGGATGGTGGTAATAGTAATAGTGGTGGTAGGGATGGTGGTAATAGTAATAGTGGTGGTAGGGATGGTGGTAATAGTAATAGTGGTGGTAGGGATGGTGGTAATAGTCATCGTGGTGGTAGGGATGGTGGTAATAGTCATCGTGGTGGTAGGGATGGTGGTAATAGTCATCGTGGTGGTAGGGATGGTGGTAATAGTCATCGTGGTGGTAGGGATGGTGGTAATAGTAATAGTGGTGGTAGGGATGGTGGTAATAGTAATAGTGGTGGTAGGGAAGGTGGTAATAGTAATAGGGGTGGCAGGTATAGTGGTGGTAGGAATGGTGGTAATAGTAATAGTGGTGGTAGGGATGGTGGTAATAGTAATAGTGGTGGTAGGGAAGGTGGTAATAGTGATAGTGGTGGTAGGGATGGTGGTAATAGTAAGAATGGTGGTAGGAATGTTGGTAATAGTAATAGGGGTGGCAGGTATAGTGGTGGTAGGAATGGTGGTAATAGTAATAGTGGTGGTAGGAATGGTGGTAATAGTAATAGTGGTGGTAGGAATGGTGGTAATAGTAATAGTGGTGGTAGGAATGGTGGTAATAGTAATAGTGGTGGTAGGGATGGTGGTAATAGTAATAGTGGTGGTAGGAATGGTGGTAATAGTAATAGTGGTTGTAGGGATGGTGGTAATAGTAAGAATGGTGGTAGGAATGGTGGTAATAGTAATAGTGGTGGTAGGGATGGTGGTAATAGTAAGAATGGTGATAGGAATGGTGGTAATAGTAATAGGGGTGGCAGGTATAGTGGTGGTAGGAATGGTGGTAATAGTAATAGTGGTGGTAGGGATGGTGGTAATAGTAATAGTGGTGGTAGGGAAGGTGGTAATAGTAATAGTGGTGGTAGGGAAGGTGGTAATAGTGATAGTGGTGGTAGGGATGGTGGTAATAGTAAGAATGGTGGTAGGAATGTTGGTAATAGTAATAGGGGTGGCAGGTATAGTGGTGGTAGGAATGGTGGTAATAGTAATAGTGGTGGTAGGAATGGTGGTAATAGTAATAGTGGTGGTAGGAATGGTGGTAATAGTAATAGTGGTGGTAGGAATGGTGGTAATAGTAATAGTGGTGGTAGGGATGGTGGTAATAGTAATAGTGGTGGTAGGAATGGTGGTAATAGTAATAGTGGTTGTAGGGATGGTGGTAATAGTAAGAATGGTGGTAGGAATGGTGGTAATAGTAATAGTGGTGGTAGGGATGGTGGTAATAGTAAGAATGGTGATAGGAATGGTGGTAATAGTAATAGGGGTGGCAGGTATAGTGGTGGTAGGAATGGTGGTAATAGTAATAGTGGTGGTAGGGATGGTGGTAATAGTAATAGTGGTGGTAGGGAAGGTGGTAATAGTAATAGTGGTGGTAGGGATGGTGGTAATAGTAAGAATGGTGGTAGGAATGGTGGTAATAGTAATAGGGGTGGCAGGTATAGTGGTGGTAGGAATGGTGGTAATAGTAATAGTGGTGGTAGGAATGGTGGTAATAGTAATAGTGGTGGTAGGGATGGTGGTAATAGTAATAGTGGTGGTAGGGATGGTGGTAATAGTAATAGTGGTGGTAGGAATGGTGGTAATAGTAATAGTGGTGGTAGGGATGGTGGTAATAGTAATAGTGGTGGTAGGGATGGTGGTAATAGTAATAGTGGTGGTAGGGATGGTGGTAATAGTAATAGTGGTGGTAGGGATGGTGGTAATAGTAATAGTGGTGGTAGGGAAGGTGGTAATAGTAATAGTGGTGGTAGGGATGGTGGTAATAGTAAGAATGGTAGTAGGAATGGTGGTAATAGTAATAGGGGTGGCAGGTATAGTGGTGGTAGGAATGGTGGTAATAGTAAGAATGGTGATAGGAATGGTGGTAATAGTAATAGTGGTGGTAGGGATGGTGGTAATAGTAATAGTGGTGGTAGGGATGGTGGTAATAGTAATAGTGGTGGTAGGGATGGCGGTAATAGTAATAGTGGTGGTAGGGATGGTGGTAATAGTAATAGTGGTGGTAGGGATGGTGGTAATAGTAATAGTGGTGGTAGGAATGGTGGTAATAGTAATAGTGGTGGTAGGGATGGTGGTAATAGTAATAGTGGTGGTAGGGATGGTGGTAATAGTAATAGTGGTGGTAGGGAAGGTGGTAATAGTAATAGTGGTGGTAGGGATGGTGGTAATAGTAAGAATGGTGGTAGGAATGGTGGTAATTGTAATAGGGGTGGCAGGTATAGTGGTGGTAGGAATGGTGGTAATAGTAAGAATGGTGATAGGAATGGTGGTAATAGTAATAGTGGTGGTAGGGATGGTGGTAATAGTAATAGTGGTGGTAGGGATGGTGGTAATAGTAATAGTGGTGGTAGGAATGGTGGTAATAGTAATAGTGGTGGTAGGGATGGTGGTAATAGTAATAGTGGTGGTAGGGATGGTGGTAATAGTAATAGTGGTGTTAGGAATGGTGGTAATAGTAATAGTGGTGGTAGGGATGGTGGTAATAGTAATAGTGGTGGTAGGAATGGTGGTAATAGTAATAGTGGTGGTAGGGATGGTGGTAATAGTAATAGTGGTGGTAGGAATGGTGGTAATAGTAATAGTGGTGGTAGAGATGGTGGTAATAGTAATAGTGGTGGTAGGGAAGGTGGTAATAGTAATAGTGGTGGTAGGGATGGTGGTAATAGTAAGAATGGTGGTAGGAATGGTGGTAATAGTAATAGGGGTGGCAGGTATAGTGGTGGTAGGGATGGTGGTAATAGTAATAGTGGTGGTAGGGATGGTGGTAATAGTAATAGTGGTGGTAGGAATGGTGGTAATAGTAATAGTGGTGGTAGGAATGGTGGTAATAGTGGTGGTAGGAATGGTGGTAATAGTAATAGTGGTGGCAGGAATGGTGGTAATAGTTTGGACTCCACCTTGTAGGCGGCAGGAGAAGGCAGGGAAGGATGAGAGTTTGAGTTGAAGGCAGATTGAGTTGAAGGAGGAGGCAGGCAGGTAACTAGCGTGGAGGCACGGTCGAGGGTAAGCCATCCTGGCTCTGTGTGGTGGGGCCCCCGTCCCCCGTGCTAGAGACCATCTCCTCTTAGATGATTCACTGGAGGGAAGTGGTCTATTTTTAGAATGCTCTACCATCCCATTGGGAGCTGGACTCTGCAGCAGATGAGCTTCAGTCATGGCTGCTGAGTGGCTAGGGTGAAGGTCTGGAGAGCCAGGTCTCTTACCACCACCTTTTCAACATCCACAGAACCTTAGCTGTCCCTTTCCTCAACTCTTAGAATCCTCAACAGTCACAATTTTTTTTTTTGAGATGGAGTCTCACTCTGTTGCCCAGGCTGGAGTGCAGCGGCACCATTTCAGCTCACTGTAACCTCTGCTCCTGGGTTCAAGCGATTCTCCTGCCTCAGCCTCCTGAGTAGCTGGGATTACAGGCAAGCTCCCACAACGCCCAGCTAATTTTTTTTTGTATTTTTTAGTGGAGACGGGGTTTTGCTATGTTGGCAAGGATGGTCTTGAATTCCTGACCTCAAGTGATCCGCCCGCCTTGGCCTTCCAAATTTTCTTTTCTTTTTTCTCTCCATCAACTCAGTCACCACCCATATACTTACCCATTCGTCCTTCTGCCCATTACTCACTCATCCATTCACCCTTCGATTTTTAATTTGGTTGCAGAAGAATTCCTTGATTGAAGTTCACCAAACGTTCATTTCTAGGTGGTGGAATTCTGATTTTTTTTTTTTTTTGGCTCTAATCTTTATACTTTCCACACTGTTTGATTTTTGTTTTTTTTTCTTGAGACAGAGTCTTGCTCTTGTCATCCAGGCTGGAGTGCAGTGGTGCAATTTTGGCTCACTGTAACCTCCGCCTCCCGAGTTCAAGCGATTCTTCTGCCTCAGGCTCCTGAGTAGCTGGATTACAGGCTCCTGTCACCACACCCAGCTAATTTTTTGTATTTTTAGTACAGACGGCGTTTCACCATGTTGGCCAGGCTGGTCTTAAACTCCTGACCTCAGGTGATCCACCCCACTTGGCCTCCCAAAGTGCTGGGATTACCAGCATGAGCCACTGCGCCCAACCTGCTGTTTGAATTTTTACACCACACACTCATCATTTGTGTTTTTACAAAAACAATGTATTCATAGAAACAAACAAGCATAACAAAACAGAAAACACACCCACGGTTTCAGAATGTTTTCTCTGGTGGAAGCCTGCTGCCACGTAAGAAGTCTTACTACTCTGAGATCGCCATATTGTGAGGAAGTCCAAAGCTGGCTAAGTGGAGAGGGTGGGTGGAGAGGAGGGACGTGTTCAGCCAGCTCTAGATGTCCCAGCCATTGATTCTGGGAGTGAGATATGTGAGTGAAAGAGCCACTGTGGGCATTTCAGCCCCAGCATATTCAACTTGGAGAAAAATCAAGAAAACCCATTTGACTGGAACATTTTTTTTTCTTTTCTTTTTTTTTTTGACCCGGTCTTGCTGTCACCCAGGCTGGAGTGCAGTGGTGCAATCACGGCGCACTGCAGTCTCGACCTCCCAAGCTCAAGCGATCCTCCTCCCTCAGCCTCCCAAGTAGTTGGGACTACAGGTGTGTACTACCATGTCTGTCTAACTTTTGTATATTTTGTAGAGACAGAGTTTTGCCATGTTGGCCAGGCTGGTCTTGAACTCCTAGACTCAAGCCATCTGCCTATCTTGGTCGTCCAAAGTGCTGGGATTACAGGTGAGAGCCACCATGCCCGGCAGAACTAGGACATATTTCTAGTCATTCAAGCCACCCCAAATGAAGGCCCAGTCATCATGGAGCAAATACAAGCTGCCCCTGCTGTGCCCTGACTGAGTTCCCAGCCCACAAAATAGTGACTGTAACAAAAGAGTAAGACCTGGATTTGAATTCAAGCTTTGCGTGGTTTTGTGCATGACCATAGGCGAATCTCTTCACTTTTCTGGTCTCAGTTTCTCTCTCATTGGAACAGGAGCTGAAGAATAGCAGGTGGGCACACTGATGGGTTCTCCCGTTGCTTTTCTTTCTCTTCATGATCAGGAAGCCAGCATGATGAGGTGGCACTAACTTGGGCTGTGAAGCCTGAGTCCCAAGTTCAAGTCTTGGCTCTGGTGTGCATGAGCATGTGACCTTGATTCTGCTTGGCTTTTTTTTTTTTTTCACTTTTCCTTTTCTATCTTGCTGAAAAATGTGTGATATTACATGTCACTGCAAACAGAACTGTGGCTAATGCTGCACAATTTATATTGCTGGTTGCAAGTAGTTTGGATAGCTCAGAAACATTATGGCAATATTTTAAAAAATTGCGCTGCGAACTTGTTGGAGGGAGCAAATGCCCTCCTTCCAGATCTTAAATCTGGATTCCCCCAACTACCTCTTGAGGAACCCCCAGGGTGAACCCCTAGGGTCAGGTGGTGTCTTCGGCCGTCTATGCCCCAACCATCAGCCCTGACCAGGGTGGACTAAAGATTCTGGCAGGGGCATCCCTCTGTAGCCTGTGCACACACACACACACAGATGCACACACACAGATACACACACACACACACAGCCACTCACAGACCTGGCCTGATTAGAGTCAAAAGGGTGAATAAGAGCTAGATTAAATATGTGTTGATTATGTGAGCTTGTGCTCCTGTTTATTCCTCATAAATAAGACATGAGCTCTGTTTTCCAACCCCCGACGTATGTGTGTGTGTGTGTGCACGCACACACACACACACAACACATACACACTTCCTGGGGGTGATATTTATTATATGCAAATCAGAAACTGAACTGAGGGGAGAAGTAATCACCTGTTTATCCTATGGTGCGTGGATCAGGCGGAAAATAATAACCCAGAGTAATGGGGCCATATCTATTTGCAGGGAGATGATGCTGACTTTTGGGCTGGGGCAGCCTGGAGCTGGGACTTACTGACCCCTGCCTGGTCAGGTCAGATAGCGAGGCAGACCCCTCTCTCTGCTCTGCCCAGTGGCCTTTGCTGTGTCACTGGGAGAGGTTGACACAGGCATCGCAAAGCAGCAGGGTAAAGGTGAGCTGTTACCTGCCACCTGCCTGAGCTTGGACAGTTGTTCACAGTAAAGACAGTGGCAGGCAGACCTGGTTCAAATGCAAGACCTGCTGCTCCTAGCGGTGTGACCTTGAGCACACTCCTGCACGTCTCTGGGCCTCCATTTCTTCATCTGTAAAATGCAGACAACCCATAATTCCAGTCTTGGAAGGTGTTGGAAACATGAAAAGACTCAGGGGTGGCTGCAGCAAGGAACTCGGAACCCTCTAGATGCTTTATTCTTCCTCACACCCCACATTGATGGAGGAATAAGACTTGCCATTTCTGCCTCCTAAACTTTGAAGTGTGAATCCTGCCTGGCACCCATGAAACGCCCGGAACATGCTGTGTCCTGATGAAGCCATTGTTTGGGTCCTGCTGTCCTTTGCAATTGACCATATCGCAGCCAGTCTGTTCCTTGCTCTTCAGAGAGAAGGACCTTCCTAAAGTGAAAATCCCTTCACTACATCGCTCCCCTGCTCCAAAGCCTATTGTGGCTCCTCAGTGCCCTGCAGACAAGAATTTCACGCTCCTCCCCATGCCCCCTGAGGACCCCTGGTCTGGGCCCAGCTGACCCCGCCAGCCTGGTGGCTGCCCCCTTTACCACGCTCCAGCCTTGCGGATCTTTCGTCAGTTCCTTAAGCATGCCAAGCTCGCTCCTGCCCCAGGGCCTCTGTCCTTGCTGTGTCCTCTGCCTGGAACCTTCTGCCCCTGGCTCCTTTTTCACGACTCCACTTAAATGTCACCTCCCCGGGGGAACCGCTTCATCTAAATTAGGTCCCCTGCCCGCTGTTTGCCCTCTCTCTGAAGCTTGTCAGTCTCCTTCATGACACAGATCACAATTTGTCATCATGTTATTGATGTGGGTTTACTGGATTGTAGCTGTCTCTCCATTGTGACTGTGAGCTCCGGAGAGCAGGGCTGGGGCTGTTTTGCTTCCCAAGGTGGCCCCAGTGAACTGGTGCCCGAGTAGCCTCCTCAGGGACCTTTCTTGAAGGACCAGATGGCTGGCTGCTATAGCCACTGCCAGGCAGGCACTGGGGGCTGGGAAGGCTGGGGCAAAGGCGTGCACTGGGCTGGGGGCTGCGTGACTCACAGGGGAGACGGCCGGACACCTGGCTTCATGTCCTCCTTCCCGGCTCCCTGCCAACTCCAGGGTCCCCCCCAGGGATGTTTTCCTGACTCTCCCTAATGGCCTGACATACAAGGTTCCGATGACAAACCTCCCTCTGATAAAAGATGCAAAACTAACATCTGGTGGTTAATTAATAAAGAGCAGCAGTGTTTGGCTGGGGCATGTGGTGTGCTGACGCTGGCATTTTCTTCGCCCGCCCCAAGAGATGCTGATGTTGTCTGCAAAAATGGGGGGAAAAGATCAATTTGGAGCGGGCCCTGCTGACGAGGCTCCTGAGGGGCAGGATAGCCACTTGTCCCCATTTTGGGGGTGTGTGTTGATGCTTGGTCCTCCACCAAAGGGGCATGGGTGGGTGGAATGGGGAATGTCATTTTCTGGGTACTTTTTTTTTTTTTTTAGACAGACTCTCACTCTGTCACCCAGGCTGGAGTGCAGTGGCACAATCTCGGCTCACTGCAACCTCCACCTCCTGGGTTCAAGCAATTCTTGTGCCTCAGCCTCCCGAGTAGCTGGGATTACAAGTGCCCGCCACCATGCCCAGCTAATTTTTGTATTTTTAGTAGAGACAGGGTTTCACCATGTTGGCCAGGCTGGTCTCGAACTCCTGACCTCAACAGATCCACCCGCCTCAGCCTTCCAAAGTGCTGGGATTACAAGCTTGAGCCACTGCCCCCGACCTATTTCCTGGGTACTTATTATGGGTCATGCCTGATATCTCATTCATGCCTCCTCAAAGCCCCAAGAGGTGAACATTTCTGTTCTCACTGATGTGTAAGCAAACTGAGGCTCAGCTGCCTGCCCCAAAGCCTAAGCTGCTCCTCCTACCTCAGCAGGAAGCAGGGGCACTGGGCAGTGCCAGCTGGGGTCACTGGGGGCGCTTGTCACAAATGCAGACTCCAAGGCCCCAGAACCTGCTGTTCCTGGTGGGGCCCAGGAGTTTGCATTTGTAACATGCACCTCACATGACACTGGGCGGGTAGAACAGCTATCTCACCTTGGAAAACATTGTTCTAGTGAATCCCATCAAGCATTTAGTTAGCACGTACTGTATGCCAGGCCCCAGGCTAATCTCAGTCGTGGGATGAGGCAGGAAGGATGGATGTATCCATTTTATAATACAAAGGCCCAGAGAGGGGAAGGGACTTAATCAAGGCTGCATAGCGATGCAGGGTCCAACCCAGATCCTCTGGCTGGCCCAGGTCCCAGTGCTTCTCGCATCTCTCCGTGTGGCCCCCGGGGGAAAGGAGAGGACCCTGCCTCGCAGCCAAAGGAGCTGCCTGTCAGCACAGAGCCACTGACATGCTCATAGAGCTAATATTTCAATTACTACTTAGGGCACCTTGGCAGGCCTGGGCCCCAACCTAGGCTGAGTGTGAGTACCAGGGTGACCTTCAGCAAGTGGGGGGGCCAGGCAGGGGCTTGTGGCTGGTTCCCCAGACTTCTTGGGCCTGAAGAGTGGCCACCTGAAGTGCCATTTGGAGGAATGGTGGAAGTAACACCCAGGCAGCTCTCCTAGGTGACCAGGAGGCCACACGGTAGGATGCTGGTGGAGTGGGTGGAGTTTGGCAAGGTGGGATGGAACAAGGTGGTGTCTGAGGCTCCAGAAAGAGTCAGATGGGAAGCCAGGCACAGTGGCTCACGACTGTAATTCCAGTACTTTGGGAGGCCAAGGTAGGCAGATCACCTGAGGTCAGGAGTATGAGACCAGCCTGGCCAACACGGCGAAACCCCATCTCCACTAAAAATTAAAAAATTCAGCTGGGCATGGTGGTGGATGCCTGTAATCCCAGCTACTTGGGAGGCTGAGGCAGGAGAATTGCTTGAACCCAGGAGGTGGAGGTTGCAGTGAGTCAAGATCGCGCCACCGCACTCCAGCCTGGGTGGCAGAGTGAGACTAGGTCTCAAAAAAAAAAAAAAGAAAGCCAGACGGGGGGTGCATAACAATGAGACTCAGAGCAACCTATGCCTGAATCCCAGCTCCTTCTCCACCTCTCTGTGGGACTGTGCAGGTTCTCACCTGCAAACAGGGCACCCAAGGGACCTCCCAGAACCATGGTACAGAGGAAGTAAGGCACTGGCCAAGGACTGAGGCTTGGGTGCTGCCCCAAGCTACACTGAGAGTCTTGGGTTTCAGGCAGACTTAGGCACAAACCTCTGTTTCACAGCTCTGGGGCTACGTGAACTAGTGACCTCTAGTCTCTGGGCCTCAGTTTCCTCATCGTCGCTGCTCATGGGGTTGCTATAACACCTAGATGGTGTAGAATGCTTAGCGTAGGTCCTGGTATAGAATAAAAGCCAGCAGATGCTGCTGCGCTCACACGTGTGTGACTGTCTTATTACTGCTATCACCGTCCTTAGAGTGAGAGCTCATATGCACATGTTGCTTACTTGGTTTGGGATTTCCTGTCCCAACTGAGCCCAGCGAGTGCTCCCTGCTCCAGGACCTCACTGGCTTGTGTCCGAGGGGCAGCCTGGCCATCTGCTGTGGGAAGGGGCGCCAGCCAGCCTGGAGTCCTTCGCATAATCAAATTGTTACTGATTTGCCCTTGTGACTCTTGTCTACAGACGATAACGCTCCCAGGGGACTGAGCGGGTGCCCACCCCGGAGGGCAGCCAGGTCAGGCTGGGAGTTGGGGGATTATAGGATACATGGGTATTTGGGATCCCTGGCTGTGCTACCGGCTTACTGTGCCATCTTGGCAAAGTCCCTTATGGTCTCTGGGACCCCATATCTACCTCTTAAGTCAGCTCCAATGGCTGTGACTGGGGGAGAGAGGGGAGGAATGAGGAGGGAGAAAGGGGCTCAACTTGGGGCTCATTGGAGACTTCTCTCCCACCTCCCCCAGCCTCAGCTATCTCCTTCCTCCACCCTTTCTCAGTCCCGCCCAAGATCATACACTATTAATAGCAGATAACATTCACTGCCTACGAAGTAATAAAACCATCCCCATAGGGTTGACAAGAAGGACATGCTGGGTTCTGGACAGAAATATAGTTATAATTAAGCATTAATCAGGCTGCACTTGGCCCATTTCCTTGTCGCAAAAAGTCACATAGCGCTAGATACTGACCATTGCGTCCACACTGTTTCTATAAATCGGATTCATAAGATGGTTTAAGAATTGACTTGTACTCCTGTTGTTCTTGTAGATGGGATCTCTGATGTTAGAATCATAAGGGTTTTGTTTAAGGATTGCTTAAGGTATTTTTCAGACCTGGAATTCCAGCAGTGCTCACAGAGGAACGGGATCAGTGTGAGAATACAGCTGCTTCCTCTTCCTGCCCCATGACCTCGCCCTGCACTCTTCCACTAATCAACCATCTCCATACTTCAGCCCACTCCAAAACCCTTAAAAATGCCAGCCTCGAACTCCTCTGGGAGATGAATTTGAGGTTTCTTCCCATCCCCTTGTTCGGTGACCCTACATTTAAACCTCTTTCTCTGCTGCAACCCCATGTCTTGGTGTCTTGACTTGGTGCGGGTCTTGAGTATCGAACCTATGAAGGTTACAGTACGTCCTTGCATTAACCCCATTTTTCAGCTGGGCAAACTAAGGCTCAGAGAGGTAAGGTAACATGCCCACATGCCAGGAAGTACCAGATCCTGGACTTGAACCCAAGTCTCTCTGACTTTTGAAGCCACTTCTCCATCTGCTGTATCGCATCTTACTCCTGGCGTGGACCAGAGGTTCGGGAAACTCTCCCCTGATTTCCTGCTCCTCCAGTCACCTCCCTCCTCCACCACCTCCTCAGCCCTGCCCTGGGCAATCAGTTTCTTTAGCTATGATTTGGGATTCTAATGAACAGAATGATTTGGCATTTAAATAATTATCCACTCTCTAACTGTTAGCGCTGCTGAGTCGGGAGAAATTTCTGCATCTTATTTATGAATATGGTTTTCCCTCTTGTTGGGTGGAGGTTTCCCAGCTCACCCCCATCCCCTGTGCCTCCTCTCTTAAATGCCTTTTCGGTGTGTGTTTCCAGTGGCGCGTTCCCCCCCAACACCAGCCCCTAAGTGCCTATTAACAACTTCTCCTTCCGCTATCAGCGCCTGTTCACGCCCCTTTTTATCTTTACATTTCAATATCATTACAAATCCTAGTGTTATTCAAATTGCATCAATTATTCAATTTCTCCTCCCCGAGTGGAGAGTGGAGGCAGCAGCTTCCCAGTGACTGAGCAGGAAAAAGCAAAGGCTTTTCAAGGAGGGTTTGAAATTCACAGGAGATTTGACTGTGTTCCATTAACCTGGGCTTTTTGGCTTCCACAAACCCTGGAATTGATTAAAACAAACACACACACCACATACACACCTGGAGTTTCAATTTGGTTTGGGGAGAAAGCCTGCTGCCGAGAAGCATAGAAGGGACGGTTTGGGAGATAAGATGCCCTGTGCTATTCATTCATTGAACATTTATTGAGTTACTCCTGTAACAGCCACCATTTATTGAGCACTTACTGTGTACTAGACTCCATTCCAAACTCTTTATGGAAGATAACTCCTAGAATCTTCCAGGCAACCCAGTGAGATAGTTATCATTATAAATCCTCCCTCCCCATTTTACAGATGAGGAAACTGAGGCTCAGAGAGGGGAAGACACTAGCCCAAGGCTGCACAGGGATGGAGTCTGGTTTTGTCTTCAAGGCCTCAGCTCTTAGCCATGATGCCATCAGCTGAGGTTGTAGGGTTTGGGTGACCCTGATGAGTAGTTAGAGAAGGGCTGAGAGTGTGGAAAGGAAAGAGAATTAACACAACTTTTTACAGTGTTCATTTTTTAAGACTCACATGAGATATTTCTCACATCTCATTACTATGAAAAACCAATTTTTTTCTCCCCTAAGAAATTAGTAGTTTCTTAGCTTATGGACTCTAGGGGTCAAGTAATGACTGTGTATCTCTCTTTGCTTTGGCTGCCAGGAAACTCTGAGACCATGTTTAGCCCATTGCTTGACATATGGAACCTTATCCCACCATCCGTCATGTTCCCCTCATCAGGGCATTTCCTGCTTTGGCATCATGGTATATATTTCTAAGTCACTTCTAAGCCCTTTTTAAATGAAGCCAGGTATAATTGCTTTTAAAAAAAAAGACTTTTACATATCCATTATGAACTGGACATTTTACACAAATTCTCACTTAACTTTGGCAAAGGGCTTATTCCCACTTCACAGATGATGTACTGGAGGTCCAGAGAGGCTAAGCAACTTGCCTGAGGACACACAGTAAGTGGCAGAACCAGGATGGAAACACAGCCTGTAAGCCTCCAGTGCCATCCTCTTTCCATGACCCAGGGGATAGGGAAGCCCAGGGAATATGATGCCTCAGCTCCGATACCCCAGCTCCAGACTCTGCTCTGGAAGAAAGGCGTCATGAATCTTTTTTTTTGGTTTTTTGTTTGTTTGTTTGTTTGTTTGTTTTTTGAGATGGAGTCTCATTCTGTCTTCTAGGCTGGACAGGCTGGAGTGCAGTGGTGTGATCTCGGCTCACTGCAACCTCCGCCTCCCAGGTTTAAGCAATTCTCCCGTGTCAGCCTCCTGAGCAGCTGGGGCTACAGGCATGCTCCACCAAGCCTGGCTAATTTTTTGTATTTTTTAGTGGAGATGGAGTTTTACCATGTTGGCCAGGCTGGGCTCGAACTCCTGACCTTAGGTGATCCATCTGCCTTGGCCTCCCAAAGTGCTGGGATTACAGGTGTGAGCCACTATGCTGGCCCAGGTGTCGTGAATCTCTTCTAGTCAGCAGACCTGGGTCCTAGCACCTTGCTATGTGACCTTCCATTACCTGGGCCTCAGTTTCCCCACTGAACACTGTTGGGCTGACCTCCAAGGCGCCCTCTGGCCCTGACCTCATGTCACTTCTTTTCTGCCTGTTTCACTGGAGCATTTACTATCAACTGAACCTGGTCGCACTTCTGAGTCACAGCCACCATCCCTGAAGCAGGTGCAGACCCTGGGGAATTCTGTCACCTGGCTCCTAGGGTTTTCTGAAGCCCCAGACAGGGGAGGGTGCAGTGGCAGCAGTGGTGACAAGGCTGGTAACATGTGCCTCCCACACCAGCCACCTGTGTTCTTGTGATCCTGGGTCCCCAGGCAGGCAGGAGGAGGGATGGGGATTGGGGGGGTGCTTAGATTTGGGTGGGGCTCGGCTTCTTCTTGAACTGGAGGGATCTAGGTCTCAGGTCCCAGGGTCCCAGCCTGGCCTAGGAAGGTCTGAACTCTAAGGAGGGAGGTAGAGGCAGAGACACAGAGGAGGGAGTGGCTCTGGAGATTGGAGGTGGAGAGAGACTTCTCAAGGGAAAGGGGCCTCATTTATTGAACACCTACGGAGCACATGACCTTTCACAGGTCAAATTTAGGCCATAAACATACTTTCTTTGACTCACCTTGTGTTTTTATTTGTTTGTTTGTTTGTTTGAGACAGGGTCTCACTTTGTCACCCAGGCTAGAGTGCAGTGGCACCGTCATGGCTCACTGCAGCCTCTAATGCGGGGGCTCAAGCGATCCTCCCACCTCAGCCTCCCAAGTATCTGGGACTACAGATGTGCACCACCACACCCAGCTAATTTTTAAAATGTTTATAGAGACCAGGTTTTGCCATGCTGCCCAGGCTTGTCTCAAACTACTGAACTCAAGCCATCTGCCCTCCTCAGCCTCTCAAAGTGCTGGAATTACAAACATGAGCCACTGCACCTGGCCTTATGCTGGAAACTTTAAACACAGTCTCACTTAACCCTCACAGCCTCGAAGGAAATAGGTTCTACTCTTACGCCCATTTAACAGATTAAGAAACTGAGGCCTGGGGATTTGTGCAGCCCCTCTGGCTTCCTTTTAGCTGTTGGATGGTGTCTCGCCCCTTCCTGCCTCAGGGCCTCTGAGCCATCTCTTTTGGCTGGAATGCTTTACACCCTCCCCCATGCAAGCTTGAATCAGGTCTTCCCTGGCTCTCTAAACGAAGCCCGGCTCCCCCTGGTATTGCTTATCAGAGCATCATAGCATGAATAATGATAATAACACCAGCTAAGACTTACCGAGCACTTTCCATGAGCCAGGCACTGCTAACTAGCTCCCTGAATCCTCCCACGACCTGGTGGAGCAGCTATGATTACTACCCTCATTTTACAGATGAGGGAACTGGGGCTCAGAGAGGTTAAGTCACTTGCCCCGGGTCACACAGCCAGTGGTGAAATGCTTACTTTGGGTTGTGTAGTCTTTCCTTTTTTGAGACAGGGTCTTGCTCTTTCACCCAGGCTGGAGGGCAGTGGCATGATCTCACCTCACTGGAACCTCCCCCTCCTGGGCTCAAACTATCCTCCTGGCTCAGCCTCCCGAGTAGCTGGGACTACACGCATCTGCCACTATGCCTAGCTAATTTTTTGTATTTTTGGTAGAGATGGGGTCTCACCATGTTGGACAGGCTGGTCTCCAATTCCTGAGCTCAAGCATCCCATCCACCTTGGCCTCCCAAAGTGCTGGGATTAGAGGTGTGAGCCACTGTTCCCGGGCATATTATTTATTTTTATTTTTATTTTTTTGAGACGGAGTCTTGCTCTGTCACCCAGGCTGGAGTACAGTGGTGCGATCTTGGCTCACTGCAACCTCTGCCTCCCAGGTTCAAGTGATTCTCTTGCCTCCACCTCCCAAGTAGCTGGTTTTACAGGCATGTGCCACTACACCTAGCTAATTTTTGTGTTTTTAGTAGAGATGGGGTTTTGCCATGTTGCCAGGCTGGTCTCTCAAACTCCTGACCTCACGTGATCTACCCGCCTTGGTCTCCCAAAGCGCTGGGATTAGAGATGTGAGCCACCACGCCCGGCCCATATTCTTTAAATGAAAGAAGACAACAGGATTATGGCTCCAAAGTCCAAATTCCATGCCAATAACCATGAGGGTCTACGACAGGCACCTCCTCCCCCCACAGAGTGTCTCTCCATGGAGCTGGTCCCAACTTCCACCTGACTTCCAGGTTAGCACTGAGTTCACCTCTACCTCTGCCCCAAGTGTCTCCAGTGAGAAAGAAGGTGGCGTTTGGCACCATGGACAGCTTTGCTCTGTCTCCCCACGGCAGCCTTGTCATTGCCCTGCCTGCTCCCCTCGCCAAGGCTGTGGCTGTGGACTGGCCTCTGGGAAATTCCCAAGGACCCCCTCCTCTCCCCACTTGGTCCCCAGCTCCCTCCCTCCTCACCACCCTCCCCTATGCCAGTTTACTGCCAATGACATTCAGATAAATGGCTGCTGTCAGCCCGGCTAGTCCCATGGAAAGGCGTGTCGAGTGATGTATGGCACCATCTTCTAGAACCACAGGACTCGCTGCTCAGGATCTACAAGGGGGTGCTCCCCACCCTCCGTCAGCCTCTGACCCTGGGCCACATCTGGGCTTTGGGATCCCCCTCCTGTCCAGCCCTGGGGATGAGTCCCAGTCAGACACAATTACTGAGGTCTTTAATCACGTGCTGCAAAAAGCCTGGCCCACTCCCCTACTCTCTGGGCCGCTACGCAACCCCAAACCCAATCTCCATCCCTGTCTGTTGTAGGTGTGCTTTTCTGGTTTATTTGAGTGGACAGTGGCCATCTGACTCTCAGCTTCTGGGCCTAGAGGGAGGAGACCCAGCCCAGCATGGCTGTCCACAGGGCAGCAGGTAAAGCCCTGGCTTACAGTCATGTTTTTCCTTCACTTGGCTGATTGAGATCAGGGCAGCTAATGAAGCTGCTGCCCCTCTGGGTCAGCCAACAGCCCCTGGGTTGGGCTGAAATGTCTAAATCCACCCCTGTGCTCAGGCCTTGGGGCCACCAAAATGCCCTCTCCTGCCTATGGACTTCTGCCAACTGCCAGCTCGGACACTGGTTTGTCATCTTTAAAATGAGATTAACAATAATCATGGCTGCCACTGATATAGCACTGTTCAAGGGCTTTCAATGCAGTAAAAGCCCTGCCACAACATCAAAGATGGAGTACAAAGTATTCGATTCCACGCAGAACAAAGTCACATGTGAGGTTAACCAGGAATTCTGGGGAACCAATTCCAACTGGGTTCAGACTCATACCATCAGGTTTTACCTTTGGCCCTTGTAACAACTGTCTGAAATAGTTACCATTACCCATTTCACAGACTAAAGTAGACTGAGGCCCAGGGAGCTGCATGCACTTCCCCAAAGACACACAGCTCTCGAGTTGTGGGGATGGGATTTGAACCCAGGAGATAGAGCTCCGGAGTTTCCACTTTAACCACCATCCCAGGCTGCCTCACAGAGCTGGGGGGAAGATCCAGTGAGCTCATCCTAAAAAGCACTTAGTGTGGATCCTGGGAGTAGCAGGATCAGAGATCTCCTCCCTCCCTTACCAGGGCACCTTTGTCACCAACCCCTCACTGCTTCTGGCATCAGCAAAATCTCCTTGGTTTTCACTGTGGTCCTCAGGGACTCTGAAATAATCTGATGATTCTTTCTTTTCCCCTTACTCCTCAGGTGGGATCCAGCTGCCTTTTGTGCTTTCTGGTCCTGAATGGCAGGGTACTGTGCTTCCTGGCCTCCCAGGCACTCAGCTGGTGACCTCCTCCCAGCAGATGTCGAGAGAGGAAAATCTATCAGTTTAAAGCACATCCATAGCTTTGAACTTTCTAGGTGAAAAACAAAGGAAAACCCACCAGGCATATAGATAAATAAAGACAGCTGCCCCCCACAGACCTTGTTCTTCCTTCTCAATAATTTATTGAGCACCTACTATGTGCCTGTACTGGGCTGAAGGGAAGGAGGAAATGCAAAGAGCTTTGAAACATTCTCAAGAGTTGGCTGCATGGGGAGCTGGGTAGTCAGGCTCCACTCCTGAACTCATGTTGACTTTCCGCAAATTTGCTGATCCCTACTCTAAAAAAGGCACTGTTCTGGGCACTGAGGTCAAAGTAACAAACAAGTTGGACAAGGCTTCGGCCATCACGAACCTGCATTTCAGTGGAGGGAGATGACAGTAAACAAACAAGTAAGGCAGGGCCAGAGCAGTGCACAAAAGAAAATACAACAGGCTAAGGTGAAAGAGAAGGATAAAGGGGTAGGGGAGGACCTCTGCACAAAGAGGACCGTGAACAGAGACAGGAAGAATGAAGACATGAAGATCTGGGGTAAGAGCATTCTAGGTGGAGGGAATAGCAAAGGCCAAGATCTTGAGGCAAAAGAGGACTGGGGAAACTTGGGGCATCCAGACAGGGTGGTAGTGGCTGGATCAAGAGCAGAACTTGACTTTTAGTCAGTAAAGAGGGTGAATGGCCAGAAACGAGAGAGAGGAGGGGTGGCAGTGCCTGTGTTCATTGCTCAGGCTGCCATAACAAAATGCCACAGCCTGGGTGGCTTCATCAACAGAAGTTGACTTTCTCACAGTTCTGGAGGGTAGAAGTCTAAACTCAAGTATCAGGGGGCCGATTTCTTCTGAGGTCTCTCTTTAGCCTGTAGCTGGCCACCTCCTGGTGTCTTGACCCAGGCTTTTCCCTTTGTGTGTCTGGGTCCTAATCGCCTCTTCTTGTGAGGACACCAGTCATGTTGGATTAGGGCTCACCCTCAATGACCTCATTTTACCTTAATTACCTGTATAAAGGTCCTGTCTCCAAGTACAGTCACATTCTGAGGTAGTGGGGGCTGGGATTTCCATATATGAAATTGGTGGTACACAATTCGGCTCCTAATAGCACCCCACCCATGTCCCAGACCCTTACCACGTGGGTGCACGTGAGTCCAGCCTCTAGCTACCAGCGCCCACATTTCTCTGCCCCAGGCATTTCTCCCAAGACTGTTTCACCATTTATACACTGAGCCGGAAGTATTCAAGAATGAATGTCCCCTGGAGCAGTCCCCATGGTGATGGGAGATGATCTATCAGCTCTCCAGCCCCTAGCCCCTTGAAGTGTGTATCCCACACTGTGGCCCAGGGGACAACACCCGGGTGGCCCACAGTGATTGTCCAGCTTTATCACACAGCCTTTCTCAGCTGCCCTTCCTCCTGCCTCCCTTTCCCCGTCTCTGACTGCTGTGAGCTTCATCTCCAAAATAAATGACTTGCTTTCCAGTCCCTGTGTCAGGCTCTGCTTCTGGGGATGCAGCAGGCAGGCGCGGGTGAGAATTGTCCCTCCATGCCCGCAGGAGCCTGGAGATAACGAAGACCATTATCTTTCTGAAGGCTGTCCCTGGAAAGGGGCAGGCCGCAGTCGATGGGGCCCTGGTAATAATATAGTAGGGATAGCTACCATTTATCGGATATCTTCTCTTTCCTGGGCATTGTGCCTGACACTTTACCAGTCTCCTGTCTCAAGCTCCGCAAGCAGCCCTATGTGACGCAAGTCCTATTCCTAACCCCCTTTGACAAATGGGGGAAAGAGGCTCAGAAAGGTTGAGTTGCTTCCCAGAGGAGGCAGAGCCAGGCTGTCCACCAACGTCCAATCTACTGCCTTATGAGGTTGGAACCTCAGACAGCCCATGTTCCGACTGCCTGGGGTGGCAGCTGCCCAAGGCCCCCTAGGTGCTCACTGTGACAACTCCCCACCCCATGTCACCCTGCACAGCCGGGACCTGTTATCTGTTTTGTGCACGGCCTGCACCCGTCAGGGTAATGGACTGTGCTTGTCTTAGCAGAGGTGGCCTCTGGCAGGAATGATGTATGAGGCGCTATTGTTTGATATGAATGCATTAGGCGACATTCCCGATAAAGACTTTACCAGCAAAGCCGTGCTTGCTGGCAGCAGCCCCCATGTAGGAAGGGGGGCAGAGGCGGGGGCCCAAGTCCCCATTAAGCAGGGCACCTTCAGGATGCAGACACCTGGCCACTCTTGATTTCAAAACTCCTGAGTCCTGAGCCTCCCGTCTCAGACCCTTACACGCAGAAGGGTGCAGACCCAGGGGTCTCCCAGCTCAGAAAGCGTTAGGATCAGCTCGGTAGCTGGTTCAAAAGTTGGAGTCCCAGGCCCCTACCCAGATCCATTGAAACAGAACCTCCCAGCTGGGACCTGGGCGTCTACTTCACAAATCAGTTCCCTTGATGAATCTAACATAGGTGGGCCAGGGCCTAAATGTGGCCCCCAAAATGGTGTGGAATGGAGACAGTGGAGTTTGAAGTCAGACATCCTTGGGGTTGACTCTAGGCTCCTTCAAGAAGTAGCAGCGGGGATCTTGGGCAAGTCACTCAGCTTGCAACCCTCCTTGACATATAAGCCTCAGTTTCCCAATCTGTAGCATGGGGACAAGGGCAGTGCCTGCTGTGGCTGCCTCCTGGGGCTCAAGGGGACAAGATCATGACTGTGCTCTGCCCACCCACACACTCACAGCTCCAAGGGGCTGAGCAAGGTGTTCCCTCCTCATCTTCCCCAGATGGGCCACTTCCGGGGACACCACACGTCCTGCAGGCTGATGCTGTGGTGGATTCCAGGCACCGTAAGAGGGAAGAGAAGCCTCTTTAGGGCTGGAAGATCCTTCAAAGCATTCGCTCCACACACTGTGTTGTTGTTAGGAGACATCTACCATACCCTGGCATGTTCAGACTGCAAAGGTGAACAGAATCCACGTGCTGCCCCTGAGGCGGCCTAACAGGAGCCTGAGAGATGGTCCTCCTGGAGATAACCGAGAGGGTCCCAACAGAGACAAAGTGACTCGGAGCTCTGGGAGGTTGGAGGAGAGAGAGGTGGGGTCCACCCAGGAGTTGAAGATGCAGGGAGAGTGCCCCAGAAGTGGGGGTGACTTTGTGGGGGTTTGAATAGGGGTTGGCCTCAGTCGTGCAGAGGATGCTAGGATATAGGGGAGTCTCGTGAAAAGGTCAAGCCTCTCCAACACCATCATTCATTCATTCATTCATTCCACCAATATAGATTGAGTCCCTTCTCTGCATTAGGTGCTGTCTTGGGTGCAGAAGATCAGTGAACCCTAGGGTCACTGGTATTCTAGAGGGGAGGGGCAGACACGAGGATGATACAGATAGAAAATGCCACAGGTCAACAAGATGCATATTTTATTTTATTTTAAAAATAGAGACAAGGTCTTGTTCTGTCACCCTGGTAGGAGTGCAGTGGTGTGACCATAGCTCATTGCAGCCTGGACCTCCCAGGTCTAACTGGTCCTCTTGCCTCAGCCTCCTGAGTCACTAGGACTACAGGTGCAACTATGCCAGGCTAATTTTATGTGTGTGTGTGGAGACAGGGTCTTGCTATGTTGCCCAGGCTGGTCTCAAACTCCTGGCCTCAAGTGATGTTCCCACCTGGGTCTCCGAAAGTGATGGCATCACAGGTGTGAGCTACCACCTTTGGTTGAACCTTGAAAACATGATGCAAAGTGAAGAAGCCAGATATTGGCCATATATTGTCAGAATTCATTTATATAAATGGATAGAATAGGCATATCCGTAGAGACAGAAAGTAGGCGACTGGTCACCCAGGACAGGGTGTGGAGGGAGGAATGGGAAGTGACTACTAAGGGGTGCAGGGCTTCCTTCTGGGCTGATGAAAATGTTCTGGAATTAGAGTGGTGATGATTGTATAACTTCATGAATATACTAAAACTGCTGAATTGTCCACATTAAGAGGGGTGACTTTTATGGTATGTGAATTACATCTGAATTACAAAAAAAAAAAAATTTTTTTTGATAGAGATGGGGTCTCACTATGTTGTTCAGGCTGGTCTTGAACTTCTAGCTTCAAGTGATCCTCCCACCTTGGCCTCCCAAAGTGCTGGGATTACAGGCATAAGCCATCACACCTGGTCTATTTTTTTTAAGTTACAGGTTATAAGGGAACAAGCCAGAAGCTGAGGGAGAGTGAGTAAGGACAGAGGGATGGATGTGTCCAGACAAGGCCTGGGGCCAGGGCCAATGGACTCTCAGGGCCACTGGACAGACTCTGGCTTTTCACAGAGGGAGCTGGGAGCCATGATGGGTTGTTGAGCAGAGGAGTAACATACTCCCCTATCTCTGCAAAGGTTCCATCTGGTAGTCATGAGAAGAATAGACTAAGAACGGTGCAAAGATGGAGGTAGGAAGGCCAGTGGCCAGGCTCGGGAGGATGGGGGCATGGTCCAGCGTGGGCAGTAGTGACGGAGGTGGTGAGAAGTGGCGGATTCCGGATGTAGATAGGAGGTAACACTGACAGGATTGGCTGATGGATCAGCCATTCAGGGTAAGCAAGAGAGGAGAGGTTTGGGCCTCGCAGGACGAAGCTGCCGCTAACTGAGAAGAGGAAGACTCAGAAGGAAACAGGTCAGGGCTAGGGAGTGTCCAGGGGTCGGTTTGGGACTTGGTGAGTGTGCAATGCCTGCTGGCGAGGCTGGGTGACCAGCTGGACACATGATCCTTGAGCTTGGGGGTGAGGCCTGGGCTGGGGATAGAAACGGGGGCATCCCCAGCACATAGAAGGTGGTGAAGTGGTGAAGCCATGCCGGGGACCTACCAAGGAAAGGGGGGCAGAGAGGGTGAAGACCCAGGCCTGGGGGTTTCCATCATGGAGGGTGAACATGGCATTATTATACCTCTGGAAGAAAAGAACACTGGCTCTTTTAAAAATTAAAACCCAGGCTGGATATGATGATTCGTGCCTGTAATCCTAGCACATTGGGAGGCCCCAGGTAGGAAGATCGCTATAGCCTCAGAGTTCGAGACCAGCCTGGGCAACATAGCCAGACCCCCGTCTCTACAAAAAAATTAAAAATTAGCCCGGGCATGTTGGCATGTGCCTGTAGTCCCAGCTACTCAGGAGGCTGAGGCAAGAGGATTGCTTGAGTCCAGGAGTTTAAGGCTTCAGCAAGTTATGATCATGCCACTGCACTACAGCTTACGGGACAGAGCAAGACTCTGTTTCTTAAAAAAATATATATATATATATAAAATATATAATATATACAATATACAATATATAATATAATATATACAATATATAATATTATATATATAAAATATAAAATATAATATATAATATATAATATATATAATATATAATATATAATAATACATATAATATATAATATAATATATAATATATAATATATAATATATAATATATAATATAATATATAATATATAATATATAATATAAAATATTATATATAATATATAATATAAAATATATATAATATATAATATAAAATATATATAATATATAATATAAAATATTATATATAATATAAATATATAATATATAATTTATATATAAATTATATATATATATAATTTATATATATATAAATTATATATATATGCATATATATATATAAATATAAATATAAATATATAATATATAATATATATGCAGAATGGTCTAACGGACACTGGAGATTCAGAAGGGGAGGTTAGAAGGGGGTGAGGAATGAAAATCTACCTATTGGGTACAATGTACTCTATTCGGGTGCTGGGTACACTAAAATCCCAGACTTCACCACTACACAGTACATCCATGTAACCAAAAACCACTTGTACCCCTAAAGCTATTGAAATTTTAAAAATTAAATATATATATTTTATATATATTTTATATATATATTTTATATATATTTTATATATATATTTTATATATAATATATTTTATATATATATATATTTTATATATAATATATTTTATATATATATATATTTTATATATAATATATTTTATATATATATATATTTTATATATAATATATTTTATATATATATATATATATATATACCGAGGCAGGTGGATCACTTGAGGTCAGGAGTTCGAGACCAGCCTGGCCAACATGGTGAAACCCCATCTCTACTAAAAATACAAAAATTAGCCAGGTGTGGTGGCTCATGCCTGTAGTCCTAGCTACTCAGAAGCCTGAGGCAGGAGAATTGCTTGAACCCAGGAGGTGGAGGTGGCAGTGAGCCGAAATCGTGCCACTGCAATTCCAGGGTGGGCAACAGAGCGAGACTCCATTTCCAAAAAAAAAAAAAAAATTAAAAGTAGATCTACCATTCAATCCAGCAGTCCTGGATATCTACCCAAAGGAAGAGAAGTCATTCTCTCAAAAAGGCACATGCGCACATAATGTTTATGGCAGCACAATTCACAATAGCAAATATTTGGAATCAACCTAAGTGCCCATCAACTGATGAGTGGATAGAGAAAATGTGGTACATATACACCATGGAATACTATTCAGCCATAAAAAATGGAATCGTATCTTTTGCAGCAACTTGGGTGGGACTGGATGCCATTAACCCAAGTGAAGTAACTCAGGAATGGAAAACCAAATATCATATCTTCTCACTTACAAGTGGGAGCTAAGCTGTGGGTATGCAAAGGCATGTGGAATGGTCTAACAGACACTGGAGATTCAGAAGGGCAGGTTAGAAGGGGGTGAGGAATGAAAAACTACCTATTGGGTACAATGTACTCTATTCGGGTGCTGGGTACACTAAAATCCCAGACTTCACCACTACACAGTACATCCATGTAACCAAAAACCACTTGTACCCCTAAAGCTATTGAAATTTTAAAAATTAAAAAACAAACAAACACCAAAAACCCCCAATAGCTAGCACTGCTCTCAAGCCGATGTCAAAGGCTCTCACATGGCCCCCAAGGCCCAGAGTGGCCTTCCCTGACTTCCCCGCCCCATTTCCTGCTTCTCCCGTCATCCCCAGCATGTGCACACACATCCCACTGATCTTCAGCCAGTTCCCTGGACCTAAAGGCCATCTCTTGACAATTCCTCTGTCTGGAGCATTTATTCTTTTTGTGCACTAATTAGATCTTGGCTCAAGTCACCTCCTCCCAGAGCCTCCCTGACTGCACCTGCAACAGCCGGTATCTCCCCACTCCATGAGCGCTTTTGATCTTTTTTTTTTTTTCTGAGATGGGGTTTTGCTCTGTCGCCCAGGCTAGAGTGCAATGGCGTGATCTCAGCTCACCGCAACCTCCACCTCCTGGGTTCAAGCGGTTCTCCTGCCTTAGCCCCCTGAGTAGCTGGGATTACAGACACACGCCACCACGCCCGGCTAATTTTGTAGTTTTAGTACAGACGGGGTTTCACCATGTTGGCCAAGTTGGTCTCGAACTCCTGACCTCGAGTGATACCCCCCAATTCAGCCACCCGAAGTGCTGGGATTACAGGCGTGAGCTACTGCGCCCAGCCCGCTTTTGATCTTAATAATTCTAGGGTCATCTGTTTGTGTTTTGGTTGTGGGGAGAGGCTGAAAACGCCAAAAAAAAAAAAACTCCCAAAGAATTGAGTGAGGAAAAGCCTGACCCCCTGTTTAGTCACTAACTGCATGTCTCAAGTAAAATGCAGCCTGGCCTCTCTGCTGCTGTAATTGATCAATACCAAGACTCACATTTTGACATCTCTGGAACTGGGGCACGCTTTGCAGTAACAGTGGCCTCCAGTCCCTTCCAGCCAGGCAGCGGTTCTGGCGGAGTTATTACTGCCCAAGGGCCCTAACTTGGTCAGAGCTGTTCTATTGTCTCCACTCTGTGCTGACTTTAATGGCCATTTTAAGTGTCTTCAAACCAGAATGGCAAAATGTTGGTGATTGCTCAGGTTACATGATGGGTTCATAAAAGTTCATGATTCTATTCTTTTCACTCTTTTGTGTGTTTAAGTTTCCATAAGAAAAATTAAAAAAAAAAAAGCTGGATGAGGTGGCTCACACCTGTAACCCCAGCACATTGGGAGGCTGCAGTGGGAGGATCACTTGAGGCCAGGAGTTTGAGACCAGCCTGAGCAACATAGCAAGGCCCCATCTCTACAAAAAAAAAAAAAAAAAAAAAAAAAAATTAGCTGGGACATGGTGGTGGGTGCTTGTAATCCCAGCTGCTTGGGAGGCTGAGGTGGGAGGATCGCTTGAGCCCAAGAGGTCGAGGCTTCAGTGAGCTAAGATCACTACACTGTACTCCAGCCTGGATGACAAAGCAAGACCCTGTCTTTAAAAAAAAAAAGAAAAGAAAAGAAAAAAAATTAAACAGATATAGGTCACCTGAGGCTCCACTTTGGAGGTGAGAAAATAGGATCAGGGAGGTTGAGAAACTTGCCAAGAGTCACCCAGCAAGCACATAAGTCCTGGGGCCAGGTTCCCCCCAGAACTGTCTGATTCCTAAGTATGTGCTCTTTCTCCTAGCCGAGGATCCCCAAAAAGGCCCTAATCGAAATGCCTTGGGCTTCCCTACCTCCGTGTCTCTGGGCCCTCGGCGGGGTGACTCTCCCCACCACTAACTCTGCCTATTGAGAACCTGCTCATTTTCTAATCAATAGTTGTATTAGTCCATTTTCACACTGCTATAAAGAACTTCCCTGAGACTGGGTAATTTGTAAAGAAAGAAGTTTAATCGACTCACAGTTCTGCTTGGTTGGGGAGGCCTCAGGAAACTTACAATCATGGCGGAAGGGGAAGCAGGCACTTTCTTCACAAGGTGGCAGGAGAGAGAAGAGAGCAAGGGAAACCACCACTTATAAAACCATCAGATCTCATGAGAACTCACTCACTATCACGAGAATAGCATGGGGGAAACTGCCTCCATGATCCAATCACCTCACACCAGGTCCCTCCCCCAACACATGGGGATTACAATTAGGATTACAATTCGAGATGAGATTTGGTTGGGGACACATCCACACCATATCAATAGTCATTCAACAAACATGGAGGGAACAACTATGGTGCCCAGCACTGAGCTGGGAGTGGGGGTTCAGCATGAACCAGAATGACACAGCCCATATGCTCAGGAAGCCAAATCCCAAATGCCACCTCCTCCAGGAAGCCCACCTCCCGGTGCTGTGAACTTAATCTCATAGGATACCTCCCACAGTCTACTGCCAAGTTCAGCTGTGCCATGGCTGCCTCCCCCACTGGACAGCAAGCATCTTAGGGCCAGGGACTGTGTCTCACTTATTTCCTATCCCCAGTGCCTGGTGTGAGGCTTGGCACATAGTAGGTGCTCAAGAAATAGCCTATTATATTGAATAAGTGTGAAGATGAAAGGGCTGGTCCTATATACAGTAGGTGCCCAATATTGGATGACTCCAGTTGATGTTGGCCCTGCTGATTGGGGTCAGGTGGGGAAGAGGGGACCTTGGCTTCTACACCTGACCCGAGGTCGGGGGAGAGGCTGCCCCCTCCCATCCCATACACACACATTAGCACACACCGACACTCCTACACACTTACATGCTATGCCTTTGCATGCTTATTCACACAGAGATGCTCTCACATATATGCACACATACATGTGCACATCCTCTTTATTTATTAAAAATTTTTTTTTTAGAGACAGGATCTCACTCTCTCACCCAGGCTGCAGTGCAGTGGTGTGATCTCAGCTAATCGCAGCCTTGAACTCCTGGGCTCTGGCAATCCTCCCTCCTCAGCCTCCAGAGTAGCTGGGAATACAGGTGCATGCCACCAGGCCTGGCTAATTTTTAAAATTTTTGGTAGAGACAGGGTCTTGCTTTGTTACCCAGGCTCACCTCCTCTTTGGACATGTGTGGGGCAAGACAACAAGGAAGATGAGGAGTCAAAGCACCTGGTTCAGATCCTGGCTCAGAGACCTGGGAATGGTCTGGTCTTGGCTCTCAGTTTCTTCATCTGTAAAATGGGGATGATACAAACCATCCTCACCAGGCACCATCAATATAAGCTGAAGTCAAATGAGTTAATGCATGGAAAGGCCTGGGCCCCGGTAGTCCCTTCCCTACCTCCTCAACCCTGGTTGGCTTTGGGACTCACAGTGTGATGCTGGTAGCATGGTACAGGATGTGACATTGGCTTCGTGGCCACACCTGGCTCTGGCTTGTCCCCTCTCACCCCTCCCTCCCAGCAGCCCCCAAGCCTGTCCTCAGTTTCCTTCGCCCCCGGGAGGTGCCCCACCCATCGACTTCTCCACTTTGCAAGGCTTGCCCCACCATGTCCCCATCATTAGCCTCCCGATTCCACAATCTAGGAAAAGAATCCTGGAATTGGTGTCCTGCGTGCCATGAGCACACATACATTTTAGCAGAAGCTTCTAAAAATAAAGTGATGCTAACAGTGGGATTTCAGGCACAGTCAGGCCACCTTCTGCCCTCCCACCCACCCCAAGCCCACCCAGGGTTCGGCAGGAAACAGACTGCAGCGTGGCAGCTCCAGATGCGATTGTTAGAGCTAATTTATGCTCCGTTTACACAGGCTCCAGATGTCATGGGCTCTTTGTGGATTTATCCAAATGCCAGGGAAGGAGAGGAAGTGCTGTGGCAGACGCTGCAACCCCTCCCCCCAGCCTGCTCTCTTTTCCTAGGCCAACTCTGAGGACAGCACTCCAAAGGGTGGCCCCAGGCACTCCCCTGCTCTGCCAAGCCCCAGCCCTGTTCCCCAAAATTTCTGTCCAGTGTTTGGGTCATAGACTATAAGCTCCATGAGAGCAGGATCCTTGTGCCTGGGCCAGCTCTGGGGACAATTAGGTGCTAATTAAATGCCTCTAGCAATGGGGATGACAGCCAGTGTGACCGTGGCTTCAGTGGTTTAAACTGTGTCCCCCCAGAAGATATGATGAAGTCCTATCTCCCGCTACCTATGAATGCGACTTTATCCAGAAGAAGGTCTTTGCAGATATAATCAAGATAAAATGAGGTCTCATTGGATTAGGGTGGGCTCTAATCCAACGATTAATGTCCTTACAAGAAGAGGGAAATTTGGACATAGACACAGAGGAAAACATCGTGTTATCACAGAGGCAGAGATGGGAGGAATGCCTCTACAAGCCATGGATGCCAAGGGCAGGCTGCAACTGTCGGAAGCCAGCAGAAGGGCATGGCATGGTTTTGCCTCAGAGCCTCCAGAAGGAACCAATCCTGTTGACATCTTGATTTCAGATTTCTGGCCTCCAGAACTGGGAGAGTTCTGGCCTCCAGAACTGGCCTCCACAACTCTGTTGTGTTAAGCCACCCAGTTTGTGGTACTTTGTTATGGCGGCCCTAGCAAACATATAGTGGCAATGAGGATGAGGTGTCCAGATGGCCAGCGTGGCCAAGGGTTTCTCCTTCGAGGCCCCCGAGTCTCCCTCCCTGTGGCCTCTTCCCTAGGTAGGGCGGCCACCATCTCCCATATGGAGGACTGCACCAGCCCCTCCTGACATCCTCGCCTTGGGCTTCTCCCTCCATCTTTTCTCCTCTCAGCAACCAGGAGATTCTTTCCAAC